>NC_090935.1:1452494537-1452797567 GCF_040938575.1 Ambystoma mexicanum | reverse complement strand
AGGGTTTGTTTTGAGTCGCCAAGGAATAGCCATGGATCCATCTAAAGTGGAAGCAATCCTTTCTTGGCCAGCTCCAACCACAGTGAAATAGGTACAGTCGTTCCTAGGACTTGCAAATTTCTAGCGGAAATTCATTCCTTTATTTTCAGCTATTGTTCAACCCATCGTCCATCGGCTATGGAAAGATACTCTCTTCCAATGGACTGCCAGCCAAGAAACGGCCTTTCAGAAACTCAAACATCTATTTACTAGCGAAACCATCCTGACTCAACCAGACACTACCAAACCCTTCCGGGTAGAAACTGATGCTTCCGAACATGCTATCAGGGCAGTCCTTAACCAAGCTAATGAAAACGGACTGGAACACCCAATTGCTTATTTATCACGCATGTTACAACCTAGTGAAACTCATTACTCAGTCCTGGAGAAAGAACTACTCGCCATCAGATAAGCCTTCACAGATTGGCGTCACCTCCTTTTGGGCGCAAGATATCTGGTTGTGGTAAGGACCGACCATCAGAATCTCCAGGTTCTACAGGCCATGGAATGCCGAAATAGTCGCCAGGCAAGATGGGCCTACTTTTTTGCCCAATATCAATTCAACATTCAACCCATTCCTGGTTCATCCAATATAGTAGCGGATGCCCTTTCCCGAAGATCGGATTACTTAAAAGAGGATGTACCACGCCTTCCCAAGATGTTTTCCGACAAGGTGTTCATAGCACAGGCTACCTCTCTCTTAGAAATGATACATGAAGAGACTGCAACTTTGGACATTTGGAAGGAGTTTAATACAGATAATCCTTGGACTCTCTCAATCACGGATGGATATCTTTCAAGGACAAATGTTTGGTTGTTCCGACCCCGAAAACTTAATCCAAGATTATGAGTCTCTGTCATGCCACATTTCATTCCGGGCATCGTGGTATAACTGCCACTTATCAGTCAATCAGAGGAAACTTATGGTGGCCTCAGTTGCGCTCTGACGTATGCGCTTTTGTACAAGCATGTTCAGTCTGCAACCAGAATAAGATCGACAACCGGAAACCGGTAGGTTTGCTTCAGCTACCAGAATTACCATCTCGACCCTGGGAATTCATTGCCAAGGACTTTATCGTTGACCTTCCTCCCTCCAGAGGATTTACCACCATAATGCTCACCGTAGACCTCTTCTCCCACATGGCCCATTTTACCACCTTAACCAAACTCCCTTCAGCGCCCGATATGGCAGGGGTCTTTGTCTCTCACATATTCCAGTTACATGGGCTACCCTCCAAGATCATCTCTGATCGCGGACCTCAATATGTTTCCAGGTTCTGGAAGCATCTTTGTAAGCAATTGGTTATTCAACGGGCATTGTCATCAGGTTACCAACAACAAACTAATGGGATTACTGAGAGAGTAAATCAAACCCTGGAACAGTATCTACGTTGTTTTGCATCTAAGGTACAAGATGACTGGTCGCTCCTCATTCCTGTAGCCAAATTTGCCTACAATAATTCAGACCATTCCACAACAGGGATCAGCCCGTTTCTGTGTACTCAAGGGTTTCACCCTTCAGTGATACCAACACTCCTGCCACCACCCACATTGACTCCCTCAGTAGACGCTTGGATTGTTCAACTAACTTCCATTCACAAGCAAGTTAAGGAGCATCTAGAAAAGGCCAGGAAGGACATAAAGAGGTTTGCGGATAACAAAAGGCATCCCGGGCCTTCTTACACTGTCGGAGATAAAGTTTGGCTCTCATCACGTTACCTACCCAGATACCTAAGACCCAACAAATTTGGCTCCTCTCTTCTACGGACCCTTCACGGTAGTAGAGATTATCAACCCAGTCGCTCTTCGACTTCAATTACGCACCATTTGGGAGAAAAGATCCACCCTGTTTTTCATATATCACTGCTGAAACCCTTCCACCAGTCAAGTAAGCCAAGTCGTCGACCAGCCCCACTCCTTGTTGACGACCAGACCGAGTTCAAAGTGTCCCAGATCTGTGATTCCAGATACAGAAGAGGTTGTCTTCAATATTTGGTGGAATGGAAAGGCTACCCGCCTAGTGAACGAACTTGGGAACCAGTCTCCAATATGAATGCATCACGCCTTTTGCAACTTTTTCACCGGGCTCACCCAGGCAAACCGGGTGGACTGGAGTTTAGGAGGAGGCATGCTGTCATGTATCGACGATATCGACTCTTCTGGTCTGACTGGTCCCTCAGTCAATAGACATTACTCGTTTCTCCTTCAACATGGCCAACGCTATGTTCCAGTGCAGTCTAGTCATCTGTGCAGACCTCATGCTCCCTTGAAAACAGACATGCTCCTGCGCTTCCGTGCGTCTCAACGCTCTGCTTGCCTGCTTCTCGCCCGGCAAGTTGTGTTCTAGTGTTTAGCCCCTTATTTTCCTTGTAATCCCTGGTACCCATCTTCCATCCTTCCTGGTTCCTCCCTTTCCCTAGTGCTCTAATCGAAACCTAGTTCCCTGTACACTTATCCTGGTTCCGTCCCGGACTCTTCCTGGATTCTTCCTGGAACAATTGAACGTACCCGAGCCCCAGTGCCACCGCGACCGGAGTCGTGGACTTACGCGCTCTCCGAAACCCAGCAGACTGGATTCAGAAGACACCAGAGCTTACCTTTACAAGGCACGCTCATCCAGGAAAAAGAAACCTGTGCACTCAAAGAAGAAATCCACAAGAAGCAAACAGGTGAGTCATGAATCCGAGGACTCAGATTTTGACAGTAGCACAGAAAATGTACAGTATTTAGCAAATATAATTTTCAACTGGCTAGCTAGAGGTCTTGCCTTACGATTTAGATACTCCACCCAGAATTTAATAGAGGACCTACTACTCAGGCAATAGCCTAGGTATATAAATTCATGGGAAAGGGATATTACCTCACCATCTATCTTCCACACATACTTTCTAAGCTTTCTCCTGGCATCGACTATCATAATATTAGTCTTACCTAAATTAGGTTTTAAATTATGATTATAAGCAAACTCAGTAAACAGCTTTAGTTTCATATGTAAGCCAGTTGGAGTAAGATCAAATAAAATAATATTGTCCGCGAAGGCCATCCAATGTAGCCTTAGCGAACACAATCATGCGGCAAACGTATTGCTATTTTTCCAATTCTCGTCCATATCACAGAGATAGATATTATATAATATTGCTGCAAAGTTACAACCTTGTTTAAGTCCTTTGTAGGACATTATAGGTTCAGTAACGGCGCCACCCTTCGTAATTCTAATTCTATAAAATGTGTTGGAATGAAATTTAGAAATCCAGTATATAAGTTTTTGCCAGGAATGCCTAAATGGGCCATTTTAGTCCATAATAGGTTTCGAACCTCAGTATCTAATGCAGAGGTTATATCGATAGAGGCTAAATATATAGGACTAACTTCTTTTTCGCTTTTGTACCCTCTAATAGATGTGCCACAATTGTGGCATTAAGAGTAGCAGACATGGATTTTCTAAATCCACTTTGATATTTGGAATACATTTTTTGTGCTCTAAGATACTCTTTAAGGTCGGCAATCACAAGAATAGAAAATATTTTAGCCACTGCGTCCATTAGAGAGATAGGTCTGTAATTTTCTGGTTTCGAAGAATCACCTTTTTTTAAATTGGGATCAAAATGGTAGTCAATCACGTCTCTGGAAGTGTACCTGAATTAAGTATATAATCAAATTTAATTTTTAAAATTGATGCCCAAAAACACTTATCTGCTTTATATACACAAGAAGGGATACTATCTGGACCTGGTACCGGAGAATTAGAATGTTTATTTATGGCCCATTCTATATCTACAATAGACCAGTTAAATGAACTCAAGGATGGTTTATGAGGATTCACATAACTAATATGCGCCAATCTAGCAGGTAGTTGATATTTCATGCTGATAAAAGATTTCCATGTTTCAGCTTGAATATTACTAGCAGATTCCGTTCTCTTAGACACTTGACCGTTTTTAATAACAGACCAGCTTGCTCTAGTGTTATGGCAGCAAATAGATATAATCATATCACAATTATTCTTAGTGTACACAGTTGAATGGATACCTTTTACTTTAAATGAATATCTTTGAAGGATTAATTTTTTCATATACATTTGTGGAGTCGAAAATTGTTCATGATATACCATTTGAATTTCTTTGTTTTTGTTACGAGGCGTCCACGTAAATGGTCTTTGTGGCACCGGTGGCAGCATTTGTCATTGGTTCATTCACCTTCTCTTAAGATGGCGGCCCCCATTACTGGTGTTGGTCTAGTTCGATGGATTGAGAACGGTGAAGATCCTCCCCTACCCCCGGAAGCAGTACTTCTCTGCACAGGAACGATGCAGTGGTGTGTTGCTACTGTGCTTTGTGGCCGCGCTATGTAAATTACCGCTTTGACTAAATACTTATTTTTCATTATCTTAACTCCAACTCAAACCCCCTTCTAATAGGCTTGCCTATCTCTTTATTCCCTTCAGATAATCCTTCTTTCAGTGCGTAACGGAATCTACATTCAGAGCATTAGCCACTCGGATTCAACACATGTAGGTCTTTTTCCTCTTTGTGTAATTATCGTCGACTGTTTAGTCATTTGAGATAACGAGACTTAAACATCCCTTTCAGGAAGAAAGTGTTACGAACGCTCTTCAGACCTCATTAACCCGCAGTCCATCTTCTTTCGCGGAAACTCCCGCACTCGATAGGACTTGGCAGACTATCTTTTCTGGTACGTGAATATTCCGATTTCTCCACAAACCTCCTCTTAGCTTATTCTATCCTGTTTAATCTCTGTCCCTACTCTTCTTTACTCTAAGTTACCGATCACCACTTCGTCAAAGGCCTGCCTGCTATCTCCTTAACCTAACTGCAGTCAACAGAAGGAGAGGTACGTTTTTGACCCATGAGAAAATAGGATCTTTTCCATATTTGCTCATACTAAGCCCTCTCCCATATATCAATCTAAATTACCTTGGGTTGGATGACTACTTAGCTCGATTCTTCAAGCTCCATCAAAGTTCAGACTACGCTCACTAACTACTATTCCAGCCTTCATTATCTACGCTCCCCAGCATCGCAGGGTTTTCTACCCCAGGAGGGTTTCCCAGGCGCATTCTCTTGTTGCTACTATAGTTGGCATAGAGAGAGTGTATCATGTGAATTTCTCTATTTCTTCAAGCAGATTCCAAAGACAAGGTCAGTGAAACGTATCCTTATTACCTAATTGGTGCACCCTGGAGTGATTACTACCCGAAAAGTACCCTTGGTATACGAGAGGAGACACAAAATAACAGTTTTTTTGTCATTTTAACATTTTGATTTCATGTTTAAAAGAATGTTTAACATTACAAACAAGAGGTTTTTGAATATTAATAAAGTGTGCTAATGAATTAGCAACAGAAGTTGAAATAATTAGATCCATATGGGGGCGCAAAATGTCTTAAGAATATCATATCCTTTACAAGATAGATCAGTAGATACCTTTTCGTCAAGACGTTTACATAGGTTAGGATTCCATCTAAGTGAGATCCCTTCAAATTTGGTTGCCAATGCTAACAAGAAATCGTCCATTTTTAAGGTGTTACATATAATTGATAGACACATATGGATGGGTGCATGATCACTATATAAAATTTGATCTATGCTGGCAAAATGAAACAGGATAACAAAGAGTTTGAAACACAAAAATAGTCAATCAAAGAACATGACATTCCTCTTCTTCATGTGAAATCTAACGAGTTTTCTTTACACTTTACAAATGACATATCCCAATTTTTACAGTAGGAATTCCAAGAGTTAACTCTACCACATGCCCCATTACTCCCATTTTTAAGAGGGTACTTAAGGTCATCAACCCCTATATTACACACCGAGTTAAAGTCACCTCCAATAATAATTTCAACATCGGAGTTAATACTAAATGCATTTTCTAAGCATATGTCCATATCATCCAATACTTTTGAAATGCTATATTTAAGTGGATTCCAATATAAAGAGATCAGCAATAAAGATTTATTAGCAAGGGAAATTAAAGTTAATAATACTGCTAATAAATGATTAGAAGAATGAAACATCCTAGCAACATAATCGAGGGAGTTTTTGATTCCAATAGCAAGACCTCCAAGGGGACGACCTTCAAGAAGTAGCATTAGAGCAAAAGGTACAATAATCGGGAAGGTCTAGGGCATCCTGTTTCATGGTTTCTTGGATAAACAGAATATCCGGTAGGGTATTAACAGTAAATGAGGAAAGCCAGCATAAAATATTATGATAACCACATGAATTCCATGAATACAAAACAAGTTTACATAATGACTTATTCTATGAATTGATTAGTCTTGGCTTTGAGGCAAAAATAGTCTTTAAAAGGGGTTCAGTCCATGACATGTCATTGTTAGTGCATGCTATGGCAAGTAATTGTGAAATGCAGAATTTTTCAACATGTGTATCGCTAGATCCCCCGTCCCCTAGGCGTGTTTCAGCTCGCTGTTTCACTGGTTCATACTGGAGAAATTCATCGGCAGTATTCACATTGTTGAATGTATGCACAGTAAATCCTAAGTCAAAAAACTCTTTTCTAAATGACCAAATAAGTTTTAACACATGTTCCGAATATAAGTGACAGGTCATTCGATGGTTATTATGAGATCCAAGGGCAATCTTGTCAAACTCATTAGAAGTGAGTATTCTTAGGGATGGAATTGAGTATAGTAAACTTGAAAGGTAGGTATGATTGATTCTTGCTTTACCTATTATATCTGGTTGACCCTCCAATCCCAACATATTAATTCCCTTCACATATGAGTTTTCTTCAGTACTATTCAACTTACTAGGAAGTGTTAAATTGTCAGTATTCGCTTCCGTATGTTGAGAAATAGTAGTGTACTTCACGGCGTCTGTATTCACACCCAACAAAGTTGAAACTCCTAAATTGGATGGCATTTCAATATGGCAACCCACCGAACTATTAGTCATTTGCTGAGTGCTAACAGATTGAGTGCTTTTTGGTATGAGGTTTAACAATTTGGAAACAGTTGCTAGTGACAAACTACCACATTTGAGAGCTTATTCCAAATCTGCTAAATCATATCCATGGCAGTGGATATTATCATCTAAAGTATGTATGTTAGGCACCTCGGTTACATTCCGCGTAGTACAACCCATATCTTTAGTGATATCGTTTTGATTTTGTTCTGTAATAGGACTCCCCCTTACTGCAGATTCTAATGTAACAACCGGTTGAGGACCCCTACCGGGACTTTCGTTTTTCTCAGAATCATAAATGTGTTGGCGTAGATCACGTAATTCCTTAGATTGCAAAGACGGTCTCAATTCCCGGAATTTGACAGCACCAATACAAACCACTACAGAGTCATTAATAGGTATATTCACACATTTTGCATCTTTCTTAGTGTTGGCACAGATTTCCAAATACAAATATTTGTATTCTATAGTTTGGTGGGAATATCGAGTTGAGGCGGGATATTCCTATTTACATCCGTACATAATGAAGTGGCCATATCAGAATGTGTCACAGTAGTAGTACATTTTCTACCATCACTAGGAAAGTAGCTTACCAAAGTTGTTTGTGCTTTTACATCTATATTAGTTGTTTTTTTCTTACCAATGTTTTTAGGATCTGGCATTTCAAGAATCTCCTTTGTAGGCACAGGATTACTCCCTTGCGGTCCTCGATCTTTGTCTATGTTAGATTGTTTTACTGAGTCATCATCATTCAGATTCACATTTCCCACGTTGGTGTTGAGATGCAATTGACTCTCTTTAGAGAGTTGCTTTAGGTCAATGATGTCATTGTCCCCACACATTCTAGGGGGTGATTTATCATGATTAGCATTTGCTAATCTAGGAGTATGTTTTTTAATTTTTTTAATTTTTTCATTAGCAGAACGCCTCTTTTTTTCAGCTCATTTTATCGCTCGCTGCTGCTATTGTTTACGACAGCAGCATTATATAAATACTGGTTTATCAGAAAGTAATCCATCAGGAGATTCCATGTGGGATTCAAACTCAATAATATTAGTCAAAGCGGTATGACTGTCTAGGGCCTCTTCCATTATTGAGTTTAAATGGGTCGTAAAGCTGTCTTTAATCACATTAAGATCTTTTCTAAGATCTTGTACTGCTGCATTGGTTAATCGTATTTCATTCATAATGTCAGTAAGTAGTTCATTTTTATTGGAGCTAATTAAATTACCATCACTTTCTGCGACAGCCATAATATCACCATTCCACTGGGAACCTTGCTCATGTAAGATTACCACCTTTGGGATTTGATAAGAGGATGCAGCCTTCATGCATGATTCTCTTGCAATAATAAATCCTTTTAATTTTGTCACTTTAGAATGAATTTCCATAATAGAGTATTTGACGTCACGTAATTCTAAATGTGTGACATCATGACCTTTGTCAAGTAATTCTAACATCCTAATTATAACAGGAAATGTGTTCAGATATTGAATCTCAGAGGTTGACAAAGGATTAGGGTCTCTTTCACTAGCACGTGACAAATTGGCACCCCCCTCTTGATCCATGAGATGGTCTATAATTGTTTCCTTTACAGATGGCAGTAGGGAATCAGACCTTGACATATCCCTACTTCCTCTATCCTCATAACCTGGATATATACAGTTTGGTATTCCATCCTCTTGTGTAGAAGTGCTACTAATACATTTCTGAGGAATAAGTGGGGTCAGCAAACCTACTGATTGGCGAACCCGCCTATTCAATTCTGCCATATGATTAAAATCGAATTCACTGTTTAGAGTTGGATGGGTATTAGTAGGATTAAGTGAAATAGGCACTACCTTGACATCCTGACCACCCAAATGGCCTAAGGAGATGCTGGCAGGAATGTTTAAATCGCCTTCCAGGTCTGTCTGAGAAGGTAAAACAAGCATTTTTACTGACGGACATACAGCACTATTTTCATTATATGTGTCTACGTCAGGAAATGACTTTGTGATATTGTCAAAACCGTCTCTCTGTTCCTGAACTTCATAGTTACCAGTTCAAGGCAAACTTTGGTTACTTGCAGCCATACTGTTATCTTGGTCAGAGGGAATATTTATATCCACACCGGAGGACACACCTCCCTTGTGCGTATTATACTCTCGACTGGGAGTGGAGGCAATACTTGACATAGCAACTAATTGAATGCACCTCCCACTCCTTAATTTACTTGCCATTGAGTGGAAATACACAATGAGAATCTGGCTGTAGCTATTTCAATTGAAAGTGAGTGTGGAAAACAATATAGAAAATAATGTAAATAGCGTTATAAGTAAAACTTTACTAACCACTCACCCACATACCCAAACACCTCAACACCTACACTTGCAGGCACTTGATGCGCGCGCAGTTGCGCGTGCACTACAGGTTTTGTTGGTTTCTGGAAGGCTGGGGGCGGGGCGTTCGGCCGCGCAGAATCTATGTGAACAACAAAGCAAAGGGGAAAATTGGTTACGTGAAGAACGTATGTGCAAAGAATCTATACACATCAGTTGAGCCAGCCCACTACGCATTCGCCAGCCCACACCTTTTGGGGCCAGCCAACTATGCCACGTTCAATAACACGCACTGTCGAAAATAAGTCCAAGTAATAACTTTGGTATTAGATGTCCGTCGCACAGCGTTGCGCCGCACCGGCGAGAGAAAACTTCCTCTTGTCCTTACAGTCTTCAGGCTACAGTTCCAGAGCTTCGGTATATGATATAGACTCAGGGAGAGCAGTGTGTCAGCTCAACACCTACACTTGCAGGCACTGGATGCGTGCGCAGATGCGCGTGCACTACAGGTTTTGTTGGTTTCTGGGAGGCTGGGGTTTCTGGGAGGCTGGGGGTGGGGCGTTCAGCCGTGCAGAATTTTGGTATTAGAAGTCCGACGCACAGCATTTTGACACGCCGGCGAGATCGAAGTTCCTCTTGTCCTTACAGGCTTCAGGCTACAGTTTCAGAGCTTCAGTATATGATGTAGACTCAGGGAGAGAGGTGTGTCACCTCAACACCTACACTTGCAGGCACTTGCAGGAACAACTTTAAAACTGCAGAGGAATAGTGCACCTGAGCTCTGTGAGGAATTGTGATACTTCCCATGAATTCATGAGATCTGTCTCTGAGGACAATCATTGTAAATTGGATTGAGCAATTAGGACCCGGCTCGTCCGCTGTCAATTTGCCAGTCGACTGCGCCGGCTGATTCTAGTAATTTCCTAGCATTAGTAAGCCATTTCCATGGTGAATGTGTTTATTTTTTTTATAAATGCTCATATGCTTTTCTCTCACACCTCATCCATAAAATTGGGAAATGTGCAATAAAATGCACCAATTGACCTACTTTTTAACATAAATGTGCTAAAGGGAATACATAGATGGCTCTACCGAAAGGCATAGGGCTGCATTCCGAGTTGGGCGCAAAGGGATTACCGGCACCGGTAAGGACACCGGTGCCAGTAAACCCTTTGCGCCCTATTCCGAGGTCCCTTAGCGGATCCCTCCCCTAATGCCTGGTCTGACCAGGCGTTATGGACGGGACCCGTGAAGGGACTTTGGAGCTCATAACGGTACCGCAAATTGCGGTACCGTTATTAGCTACTTCCCCATTCCCATTGAGCCCTATGGGGGCTAAAATGGGAACGGGGAATGGAATTTTCAATGGGGACTTACCGGTGCCTCCAGGGTTGGAATGGACCGGTAAGTCCCCATTGAACCAGGTCGGAGTCAGTACCGGTATGGGAGATGGTCACCTCCGAGTATGGAGGTAGTCATGCGCAAATAGCGCCATGACTACCTCCATACTCGGAATGAGGCCCATACACTCATTTGTATTTACACTCACCTATTCAGCAGCACATGTGGCACTGGGCAGCACCCCCTCTCTGAAAATCGTGCCAGCACCACCGATCATAGTTATCCGCAATTCATATCAATGAAACAAATGCCCATGTAAATAATTTTAAGAAAGATTTAAATACCTTTTTGATTGTCATTCTAAAATAAAAAAATTAAAAACAGGGGAAAGGATTTTAGCGTTCAGAGAGATAACAAACCTAGCTGTAAAATGAAATGGTAACACACATCTAAAAAATTACAAAACACTTACAGGTTAATTCATGGAATTAATGTGCGCTGAAAACGGGGGTGCAAGCCTGAAAATCGCAGCGCACGTGTGCAAAAGCCACGCACGCAGCCGTTCATCAATTCATGGAAGGCGCTGCGCGTGGCTTACCTGAGATCTGCGCTGAATCCGCATGTGGCGCACACGTCATTGCAACATCCCGAAGGTTGTGCGCGAGACGGCCAGTAAAGGCGCACACAGCGCAGCGCACACACCTAAAAAGGGGGCAGAACACGTGGAATGGGGAACAACACGTGAAAATGTGGGCATTACGGGGAAGTACCGCTGCTAAATCCTTGCAGTGCCCACACGCGCGCTAACAACACGTATTCATGGAATCGAACAGGGGAAACCTGCGCGCCACAAATGACGTGCTAATCGGAAACACGTACGCCAGGCGGAAGCAGGCGGAAGCGGCCCTGTGCAGCGTAAAAGTGCACGCAAACAACAAACAAGCTCATACGCTACGATGAATATACCGTTCCTCGCAGCAGTGGTCGTGGTACACCGCAGGAGGAGGAGGAGGATAGCCAGGCCCCGCATTTTTTTACCTAGGACCAGCCTTTTTGGGATGCCTGATGACCAGGTCTATAGCAGGTACATGTTTCCACCCCATATCATCCTAGAACTGGTTGCTGAGTGGGAGGATGACCTCACATCACCCACCCTGTGCTCCCAAGCACTGAGCCCCTTGGAAAAGATGCTCAATGTACTGCATTTCTTGGCTACTGGGTCATTTCAGCGGACAAGTGCCATAGCTGGAGGCGTCTCACAGGCCACGCAGTCACGCTGCCTACACCAGGTGTAGGCGATCATGACTGCACGCCCCTCAGTCCGCTGGCACATATACATGCCCAGAACACCCGCAGAAAGGCAGGCCGTGGTCGAGGACTTTTACGGGGTGGCACACTTCCCCAAAGTGCTAGGTGCCATTGATTGCACCCATGTGGCTCTACGTCCTCCTAGGGCCACTGAGCACATCTATCGCAACCGCAAGCAATGGCATTCCATCAACGTGCAGGTTGTATGTGATGCTAAGGGAATCATCACCTCTGTATATACCAACTATCCGGGGTCCAACCATGATAGTTTTATATTCAGAATGTCACCCCTAAACCAGGACCTGGAAGCTGGGAGGCATGGCGACACATGGCTCATTGATGAGTACAAATGCCTCTGCACATGCATTCATGTCAGTCACAGAGAAATGGCAAAACCCAACTAATGACAACCATTATCACTTCCCCAGGGGACAGTGTCTACCCTCTGAGCACCTACATGATGACGTCAATAAGGAACCACACCACCCCAGGTAAGATACAACGCAGCCCATATTGCAACGCAGGGCATAGTGGAGCGCACATTTGGAGTGCTGAAGTCACGTTTCTGCTCCCTTGACTGCTCTGGCGGCCAGCTGCTATATGCGCCCCCAGTAGTGTGCAGAATCATAGTGGCAGCATGTGTCCTGTACAACGTTGCAACCCTGTGGGGCGTGCCGGTTGACATGGTGGTGCCCCCACAGCCCCAACCACATGCACGCCCGCTGCGCATGGGAGGGGAAAGGGCACATGGTGAGGCAGCCCGTACCCAGCTTGTGGCAACTTATTTCACCTAAAATCCCACCCCTGTGGAGTGCACACAGGCCTGGCACCTACCAGATGACAATTGATGATGACAAAAGGGACAGTCAACTGTCACAACCATATCACCCTGAGATTGTATCCCTGGAAGGCCTACATTGTGTGCATCCCTAGCTACTTAAACAGACCCAATGCTGTGTCAGTAAAAGGCGCACATTCATTCTGCATGAAGGACTACCCCATTGCAAAACAGCACACTTAAATACTGATATGTCACCCAACCCCTCCCAAACCCCATCTCACCCGACAAAGTTACCAAGGCATGGCATGCAATGTGAAAGCAACCAAATGAATGCACAACACATGATACAACTGTCACAAAGTGCACCGTCACAAATGGAAACAGGCCACAGACAATTCCCTCTCACCCATGAAAAAGAAACAGCACACATGAACATATAATTACCAGCAAGACAAAACATGAATACAGGACCCAACAGTGGCAAAGTCTGCCAGTAACCAATCACAATAGTGCAAGTGTCACAACCTGACAAAGGCAGCACATCGGCCCCTTCCATTTCCAGTGTGTTGCTGGTAGGTTAATGTGGCAGGGTACTGCATGCAACATGAACTGCATCTGCAATGGAGACAGGCAAGGTAAGACATGAAGAAGCTTCATGCAAATATGCATAATGAGCAATATGGAATACAATATACAAATCAACCATGCAGTGGAGAAATCTTCAGAAATCCCCACTAGGGGTATATACACAGTTTGAACTACAGACTGGCCACACAACTGATGGAAGCCCAATGCCTCTGTGTAAGTTACTGTCACACGGTGCCACCCTTGCGAGCCCATGGAAAGGGCAAGCAGGAGTGACATATGTGTCTGGACCCCAAGCCACAAACACAAGACAAACCTGTATGGGCCCAGCCGAAACACACAGTGGATGCCTACGGGTGCCACACAAAGCAACACACTGTAACATGAATGCACAATAGACAAAAAAAGAGGAAAAACAATAAAAAATAAAAATAAAAAATGGCCATGGGTCGACCAAGGGGGCAGCACACCAAGGAGGGAGGAGGTGCAGGGTGCAGAATGCACCCCAACACCCACATGCGTGGATGTTGAGAAAATAAATACCCTCCATGGGCTCATGGCCTGCATAGCTACCCGATAGTGGGAGAACTGCCGTTGCTGTTGTCACCCTCTGGTGCTACATTAGAAGGTGTGAGTGGTATGGGAGGCAGACCACGCAAAGCCCTGGCATGCTCCTCCGTGGCAGCAAGCATGCGGGTCTGAAAGGTTTGGTTCTACAGGATGATGGTCCGGAGATCCCCATGCAGCACCTCACGGGTAGCATGGACTTCTGCCTGCAAGGCATCACGTGATGCCTGGATCTCCTCAAGGGTTGTGGGTTGCCTGGAGCTCAGGTGAGATTGTGCGTGTTAGCTGCTCCAGCTGCTGTTCTGACCTTGTACTCTGGGACACCTTAAGTGCACCCAGAGTAGCTCTGAGAGAGCTGTTTTCTACCCTCACGGCATCCCTGTGGGCCTGTGCCTCTGCATATATGGCTGTGCACAGAGCCTCCAGTTCAGCGCATCGGTCCTTGTTGGCGGCCAACATGTCCTCCCTGTGTGAGCGGCAAGTGGACTCCGTTGCCTGCTGCTGGAGCTCCACCTGCCTTTCTGGGGGGAGAATGGAAGTGGCCACCCTATCCACGCCCTGAGCAATCATCATACATGATGCCCCCTGTTGTGCTGCAATTGCATAAATGGAGTTCTCCCACACAGTATTGGCCGGTGGTGCACGACCACTGCGTTGCCGGACACGACACCCGTTTGCCCCAAGGTGATGTGCACCTTGTTGTGCTGGCACTGCCTTAGGCTGCAGGACTGCATTCCTCCTTTGATCTGCTGCCCCAGGAACAGGAGCAAATATTGGGGAGTGTGACCCTGCATCCGTAACCGCCACAGGCGGACATTCCAACACTGAATAAGCCATTGAGGGGTCTACCCCCAGTGCAGGTGCTCTGGACAGAACAGCATCCCTGCCAGAAACATTCACCTGCGACGGGACATATGTCTCAATGTCTGATTCAGCACCTGAGCTATAGAGATCATCGGAGGTGTACCCAGAGACACTCGTGGACATGATGGTCTGTAGGACTAATGGATTTTCATGCACCACCACCCCACGCCCTCCAGTGGTGCTTGGTTGGGGCTCTGAGTACTCCTGCCCCTGCGCCATCTCCTCCTCCTCCACAGCATCTAGTGCCTCATCACCTGCACAAAATAAAAAGAAAAGTAATGAAGACACGCATGAACAGCATATCCGACACACATAGGCATCACAATCTACACATCCAATACATTAATCAGACATGTCACACATGACACAAACTCAGCCATGCATGCAGTGGCAATGAAGTGGAAGGGGACCCTGAAAGCAAACACTGATGACTCCAAAATGGAAAAGCAACACATGTGCTGCATGGTGCAAAGCACCTGCATCACACATTAGCCTGTGAGTGGCATGGACAAGCCACAAACATGACACATGCCAGCACACAGATGGCACGTAGCATAGCCGTGCCAGAACTGACAAGGACACCCAGATGGGAGTTAATCACTACTGTCCCCCATCCATGTCAAACGGATGTATACAAATTGTTCGTTTGACAATTGCTCGAATTACAATTGACCTTTTCACAATTGACCGAATTGTGAAGGTCAATTGTAACATATATGCGGGGGGAAACCCCCCGCAATCCCCCACCCAACCCAAACCCGCCCCAAACCCTTCTATATATATATATATATATATATATTACCAAAGCGAGATATATATAAGGTCAATTGTGATCCTTTAAATTCGGTCAATTGTGCATTCGAACAATTGCAAACGAACAATTCGGGTAATACCATGTCAAACGCATATCATCAAATAGAACATGCAAAAGATTGGGACAAAACACACATGTGTCCCACGCTGCAACAACGCCAGTGTGTTCAAATACAGTGATGGGAGGCACATGGATACATCAATGGTAGGTCACTTGGACATAACACAAGTCAATTGTCATGTTGAACATTCAAACAGGGCTCAGAAGTGATCGGGTGCAGTGCATGTGTAGGTGCACAGCAGTCAATCAGCCCGATTGATGAAATCATTTTTGTAAAAAGTGAACATATGTGGGGCTTTGTGGGGGAAAATCCCTGTCTGGAGTATGGTGATTTTGGGGCTGAACGGCACACAAATGTGTGTTTATCATGCAAATGATTCCATCAATAAGGCAGAATAAAGAGAAAAACTGTATTAACAATGTCGTGGCATGATGCCAGTTTAAGGGCAAGTGCAGTCATCATGTGCAAAGTGTTTGCAGCGGTCAGTAGGGATACAGTGAACCCCAAACCCAAGGCTGGGGGATGGGTTGGAGGCACTACATGGGTCACATATAACAGTTATGACTACACAGCCTGACCTGGCACTCAATCAGAACACATCACCCAAGCAACATACACATGTTCCGGACACACACACACGGGCACTCACCGGACATTCTCTCAAGATCTGGTAGGTCTCCCACGCCTTGGATCTGATCCTCTGTGATGAACCCTCCAGCGATTGCCTCATGTTCTGTGAGTTCATCCTCCTCTGGTGGTGACCCACTGCCAGTCACCAGAGTAGAGGCGTAATTGGAAGCGAGCTTGTTTTTTTGCTCGGCGTTTGAGTTCATTCCAACGCTTTGAGCAATCATCAGCTGTGCGCTTCACACATCCAAGGGAACTAATCTGGTCCGTTATGCACTGCCAGTGGGCCCTATGCTGAGCAGTTGTAGTCTTGCACCCTGCCGTCACCAGCATGTTGCGGCCATGTGCCGATACTTAGCCCACAAGTGCGTCTAGTTCCACATCATTGAAACTCTGCTTCCTTGACGTGCCAGAGGGGTGAGCTGTGTCTGGGGTCCCAGGCTGTTCCGCAAGAGCACGCTTCTTCCTCTTGCGAGGTGGTGGGGACCCTGAGTGGCTTACGCCGCTCTGGTCTGTAGGGGCTGAAGCGCAGGTGGACTGGCCACTGGAAGCAGGCAATGGCACGAGACCAAAGGTCTCACTGCAGGCATTGGCTGCTGGGTGCTGTTGCCAGGACCAAGCGGCATAACTGCTGTGGTGTGAGGGTCTGGGACCAACACTGTCCCGGCTGGGTGACTCAGAGCCGGGGTGGAGTGAGCTGCAGCTGCCCCTGCAGCCTCCTCACCCTGGCTACTTGGGGCAGTAGTTGACATTTCTGCCCCAGATCCACGTGGCCTGGTGACAGCAACTTTCACTGCCACACGTGGCTTGGACTTCGTGACACGGAAGTCGGCCTGTGAGTCATCTTGTGCCAGTTCGGTTACCAATCCAGGCCGAGTTAGCAGGGCCTGAGCTGGGATGGTGTCAGCTGCATCTCCCTGACCCACTGTGGGGGAGGGGATAGGTGTCCCTGAATGGTCCTGGACACACTGCCCTCTTGGGCCACTTTGCCCACGTTGCCCACCACTGCCACCTTGGCCACCCTGCTCATCCTGGTCACATCCCCTACCGCGGCCACCTCTTGGAGGTCGGCCACCTTTGCCTCCCTTACTACTTGGTCGCCTCCCAACCATGGCACTGATGTTCTTGTGCGAATGGGAGGTGCAGAAAACAATTGTCCTGGGCAATTGGGGAGAAGGGGGAAGGGTATTAGATGGAATACGTACCCCTGTGCTCTTGTAAGGCTGTCTGTGACCCCTGGGGGAAAATGACGGGTCACACAACGCTCAGGCACCCCAAAAACAAAAACAAACGTGTATGCGACCCCTCGGTAGCCCCACATTGCGTGGAATGAAGGACCCGCAGTACGCTCTGGCATCCAGAAACACAAAAAATGCGTACGCGTGGTACACACAGGCTACAATGACCTCTGAATGGGTATGCGACACATGGGGCAACCACAGTGAAAAAAAATGTGCACGACTCACCATTTGCCTGGAAAAAGAATGTGAAAAAGACGCACCAAAAGAAGAATTGAGCTCTGCCTCAGTAAACAAGGGGTACGCACCGCAACCGTTGTGAAGTAATCGCGTGTGAAGCAACAAGAAGTACAAGAATCACCCGCTCGCTCTCGACAAAAAGCATGTACAAGAAAATGGCATCCTACGCAGATCTTTAACCCCTGCCCACAGAGACGCCTATGTGTGCCATGTCACTTACGTGCTTACGCGCTAAGGGCCTTTCCTCGAAATACACACATTCACAAGCGGATGTGCTGTTTTTGCACGTTTGGATTCACTATGCACCCGTGCCAAGGGAAACGCCTGCGCGCGTCACGTCACTTACGCGCTTACGCGCTAAGGCCGTTTCCTTGAATTACACGCTGACGTGCTGTTTTTTCATGTGCAGATTCACTCTGCATCAAGCTGGCCACGTGACAACACACGGAAGACCACGCTCCTGCCCACAAGGCCATTTTGCTGCCCCCCAGAGCCCCGAGCCACCTCCCACAAGCCATCTGCTGCTGCCTACCTGCCTGCTGACCACATGCCCTGCTATTTGGTGCCTGCACATCAGCCATCTGCAGGGGTCCAGCTGCTGCAACCACCTCTGTTGGTACAGATGACTCCCGACTGCTGTTCCATCGCTCCACAGCCCAGCACCAGGACCCAGTTGCCCACCCACACCTGCCTCGAGGGTTGCCATGTCGGGCCAAACTCCATCTGGGACCAGTGGCGACCCCCCGGCAGAGAGACAGAGGCCTGCCAGCTTCACTGCAGGAGAAGTTGGCATCCTGGTGGAGCAAGTCCTGGTGCATTATGATGCCCTCTTCGGATGACCACGCGCCGACAAGGAAGGATGGAGGAGGATCTGGTTGGACATCGTGGGTGCAATCAATGCGGAGGGGGTGGCAACCCGCGACCTGAAACACGTCCATAAGCGCTGGGAGGACTTCAGGTCCAGGACCCTCAGGAAGGCCCAGTGTCTCTTGGAAGCAGTGAGTGCAGTGGGGTGCCGGGTCCACCTTACCACTGACCAGATGAGAGTCCTGGAACGCATTCACCCAGCGCTTCACCTCCAGGTCCTCGAGAGGCAGACCCGTCTGGAGTCGAGCGGTAATTGTCCCTGCGTACTCATTGGACGCAGTGCATGTTGAGGTGTGCCAGGAGTGTGCAGCTTGGACATATGTCAGACATGGCCCATGTATGGATGTGTGTGTCTGCAGGGACATGCCCATGCTGCATGTGAGTGCAGTCATGTGTCATGCACATCAATGATGTATGTGTTCCAATGCATGATGCCCAACTGCATGTGGAGATGCACACGTTTGCATTTCTGTGTATGTACTATGCCATGGTTGGGGTGTGACACATGGATGCTGATTCCACCTTCATGTACGTGCACGGCTTACATGTGTGTGTGTGTGTGTGTGTGTTTGACATGTGTGTGACTGTGATACGCCATGGATGCATGTGGCCCGGACATGTGGGTACCTGATTGGCAGATGTGACTTAGTTGCCGATGATTGCACTGTGACAGGTGGTGGAGATGTACAGATGCATGTCTGGTGGTGTGTGTGCATGTGATCGGCACTCCACATGTTGCTTGTGACGTCATGCCAACCTTTGGTTGTTCATGCAGTTACGTGTGTATGGATGCTGATGCCTGTTGCACGACACCAGATTATTGGTGCATGTGTGTGGGTTCAAATGAGATGATTGGTGATTGTGATGCCATCTGTGAAGTTTGACACTGCCACTCATGTGCAATTGTCATGTGTGTATCAGACCATTGTACAGTGCCCTAATGCCTGTGTTCGATCCCTGGCTGCAGCGTCGATTGATGAAGAGGGCAGAGACAGTGCTGTGGAGCACAGCGGCAGGGATCCCACCACCAGCCAGAGACGCAAGGCCCAGCTCCCCTCCCAGGTACTGATATCTTCCGGGGGTGAGGAGTCTGGTGCCGCGTCCATGGCTGCAGCTGTCGAGGGAAGGTCCAAGAGGTGGAGGTTTGAGGTGGACTCCTCGGCACCAGTAGGGACAGCTGAGCCCCCACAGGGGTCTACGGAGGAAGATGGCACGGAGTCATCCAGGTTGGCGGGCGTTTGTTGAGGAGGAGGCCGTGGAAGCCCCATGCACGGGGCCTGGAAGGGGGGATTCCACTGGTACTAGTGGTGCAGCCCAGGGGTAGGGACAGGAGGCAGCACAGGCCGTGGAGGTGCCTGTGTGTAATCCTGTCCCCGATCCTGTGACTGCATCATCCGGCACCAGCAGGGATCCCTCCGTCCAGACCCGTTTTCAGGGAGGGGATGCGCAAACAACAACTGGCCTTCCTCTCCATGCGTACATGGCAATCCATGACCGGATTGAGCCTTTCCTAGCTGGTGTGGCATTGCGCCAAAGTGGTATTCGGGATGACATGCAGGGTTCTCGTTAGGACAATGCACGTCATTTCGAATACCTGTTTGGCCGCGTCACACTACTAGGACAGGTCGTCAGCAATGGGTTCCTCCATGTGCTGGATCTTCTTGCGACCCCCTCCTCATCTGAACCCCCTATGCGCCAGTCGTCCTCCATGCCATCTTCCCATCCAACTGTCACCTGGGCCCCCTGTGAAGCTGCCCCTCAGCCAGCGGCCAGGCTGGTAGAGGACGCATCCCTGCCAGAGTCGGAGGTCCAGCTGGGATGGCCACCCCACCAACTGGACCCTAGCAAATGGAGGATGTGCAGGCATCAACAAGCAGGGCACGTGTACGGCGGCACCAGAGGATTCCATCAGCCCGGATGCCGTTGTGGTGCCAGAGGTAGTTGCATTGGAGGCAGCAGCAGGCTCAGCATGGGAGCCATCATGGCTCAGGCCATCAACATCCTGGGGGCAGGCATCGGCCGGCGGGCAGGAGGACCCAGAATTGGGAGTGTCTTCCGTGTGGCAACGGTTGGGCCAGCAAATAGATGCAAAGCAGCAGCGGGCGGAGAGGGCACAGCTCACAATGGTCAGGGCAGAGAACTCCATGCACCGGGCTTTGAGGCAGGCTGAGTGCCTCGAGGCAACTCGCAGGGAGTTGGAGGATGCTATGGCTGCATCCCTGCGAGACCTCAAGGCCAGGGAACGGGCCCGCCTCCGGAACATCGACATGGAGTTCGATGATGCCCTGTGAGCCGTTGGATTAGCCCGCCGCCTTTGTATGGACGCGATGGACCATTTTTCATATCTTGGATTTAAATTTTTCCTTGGATTTTACTTTCTTTTTCATATTGCATTCATTATTTCATCATTTGCATGTGTGGTTTTCATTTTCTTATTTGGTTTTCTTTTTAATACATTTCATTCATCTTCATTATTGGTGTGGTCTACTCTGATTTCGTGCGTGTCTCTATGAGCATTGGCCCAGTCATGTGTTGCCACTGTGTGGCTCTGTAGGACATTTATTCATGGGCATGCTGGTCCTTTTCAGACTCTCATGGCATGGGTAATTTACTAGAGAGTGGGTGCATCGTTGGGTGTTTGTACTGGGGGTGGGGGGGTGGGATTTGGGTTGGCATTAGGGCCATGGATCTGTATTGTGATGACATGGTGTTTGGAGGGACATGAGTCAGGGCCCGCTGGCAGGTGCCCCTCACTGGTGGGGGCACATGAGTTAGGGCCTGCTGGCAGGTGCCCCTCACTGGTGGGGGGGACTTGTGTTGGGGCTCACAAGTGGATGGTGCCATGTGGCCTGCCTACAGGGCATGGTCAGGGTTTGCAGGGGCCGTCCCTGTGGTGTGGGGTGCCTGCGGGGCATGGTCAGGGGTGATGGCCTGCCTGCGGGGCATGACCAAGGGTGTAGGGGGGGCCTGTGGTGTGGGCTGCCTGCAGGGCATGACCAGGGTGGATGGGCTGCCTGCAGGGCATGACCAGGGGTCTAGGGGGGTGCCCTGTGGTGTGGGCTGCCTGCAAGGCATGATAAGGGTGGATGGGTTGCTTGCGGGGCATGCCCAGGGGTGTAGGGGGGGCCTGTGGTGTGGGCTGCCTGCAGGGCATGACCAGGGTGGATGGGCTGCCTGCGGGGCATGACCAGGGGTTCGGGCTGCCTGTGGGCATGGGGAGGGCACACCCGGGAGGGGCCGCACTGCCAATTTCCGTGGACAGCTCACTTGCGTACCCCGGCATACATGTACCCCGCTCCCACCAGCGAAATCATGTGGACAGCTCACTTGCGTACCCCGAAATACACGTACCCCACTCCCGCCAGCGAAATTGCGTGGACAGCTCACTCACGGACCCTGGAATCCACGTACCCCGCTACCACCAATGAAATCGCGTGGACAGCTCACTCGCGGACCCCGGAATACACGTACCCCACTCCCGCCCATAAAGATCTCGTTGTTAGGGAGAATTCTCTGTTTAGGCTGAATTTCCCAACCTATTGAGTCCCCCAGCAGCTTTGCTGGATTTTTGGGGTTTATTTTTTTCTCCTGCCAAGAGTGAGACTCTTTTACCCTCACTCTTGGGCATGACTTGAGAGTGTTTCTGTGACTTGCTATGCGCTTATGGGCTATGGGGTATTTTTTTCCCCATAGGCTATCATTGGTTTTTGAATGTGTTACACAGCACCCTCAGTGCAGTAACATAGGGGTGTCATTGAGACCCCCAAACATAGACTCCACACCCTGGGACTGACTACTGTCTCCCTGGGTCTGTAAAGTCCCCATTGACTTTACTAGTCTTAACTTAGGAACTTAACCAGTACAAACCATCATACTGTGGAAGTACTGGTAGGGGCAATTAGATTGCCCCTGGGTTTGTTGTCGAGGGGGTACTGTCCCGTCCCCCCTCGCCGAGTTTCTGGCTGGTGGCAGTGGATACCACGGAAATATTCCACCGGAATATTTCCCAATGGGATTTCCCATTGATTTTAATGCACCACTTTTTGGTGCAATGTTAAAGATACCGCCGGTTTATTTATTTAATATAAATTCACCGGTTGGGATTTTTTGCCAGGACTCGCCGCCAAAATGGCATCTAGGTTCACTTCAGTAACCCTGAACCCGAGTGGAGCCTTTGTTCCACTTTTGGCGGGCTTCTGCACAGAAGCCCTCCAAAGTGGTGCCATTCTGTCTGGGTACCACAGGGGGTGTGGGAGGGGGTTTAGGCACCCTGGACTGAGTTGCCTTGCCAACTCATGTCGCACTCTGGTGTGATTGGCCCAAGTGGTGAGCCACCCCGCTCACCACTTAGCATGTTTGAGTGACAGCTAGGCTGTATGAATGGGGGTTTGCTGCATAAAAGCAGGGTCTTTGGGACTGGTTCGGGAGAAGTCGCCACAGGACCTAAGAAGCCGAAGAGGGAGAAGCCGAGCCGACCTGCCAAGACGACACCACCGGTGGAGCCCTGCGGAACCGTCTCACCACTTTTCCCGACGACAGAGGAGATCTCCCGCCGGAGAGTCTTCTTCCCTTGACTGGTGGGGACAACCAGTTTCTGCCTTCTTCTTGCCGCCCTAAAGTACCTCGTTGCCGCCTTGCCTGTGCCAAGCACCCCGGCAACCGGGATACCACTTTTTACCTCAACCGCGAAAGAGGGGTAACATCCTTTTAACCGGGAAAACTCCACGGCTGGTTTCTTCCCTGGTAGTGCAACGACCTTCAGCTTTCCTCCACGACGAGATCTTCGCCTCCTCTGGACGACGCCGTGACTTGCACCCACTACCAGGAACAACTGCCCCCGCTGGAGGATCCTTTCCATTTTAAAAGGTACTGTGTTCCGCCCGGCTTCCCTTGCCACCGATTGTACGGGGTAGATTTAGCCCCCGGCTCTCGACCCTGGGTAAGCCTGGGCACCCTAACTAAACTTTTCTTAACTGGGAAAAACCTTTTCTACTCACCTGTAAAGACTCGTGACATTGTGTTATTTTGGGCATCTTTTTGCCTGGCTTTCCCTAGAGTGGGCCTGGCAACCGAACTTCCTTGCTCCACAATAGACTGCCTTTCTACACTCACTGTGAATCTCTGAAAAGTGTTCTACCTGGATGTTTTCACTTCTTTTGCCTTTTCCCTCCCTTTTAACTAACTTGTTGGAGTGCCATCTAACGTTAAGCGCTCACCTCTGTTTGGAAATAAGTGGTGTTAACTTAGACTTGTCCAACAAATAACTAGGGATGTACATATGAGTAATAGTGACTGTGTTTTGACTTACTTACCTTTTCTGTGCTAGTGTAATTTATGAGTGTGTCTTTTAAATAAATAATTATATACTTTTACACCTAGCTCTGGTCAGTGTTTGCTTGTACTATTGTGCCTCTGTACCTATTATGTATGCTCTGTATACTGCCTAACTCTTCTTGAGGGAAGTCTGACTGCTCAGCCACAGCTACCAGGTAAACCTGGGTGGTACAGACTGCTACCAAGTGAGTTTACTGCCAAACACCTGTAGTCTTAAATCTTTTGCAGTGGTCCCAGAGGGAACTGCACAGGTTTCTGTCTAACACTGGTGTACAGCGGTGGGATTTGTATTGAGCATACACTTTAGTGTACTTTTGAGATACCTTAGTGCAACTAACCACAAAGCTTGAGCACAAAAAGAAAAAGTCATATTCTAACCTGTCTACTATGGAAAGTTATAGTCAAGAGTCCCTTGCTACAAAAACTGCTGATTGTCTAAGACTTCTCTGTAAGCATAAGAATCTCATGACTAAAGGAAAGAAAATGGAGCTAATAGAAAGGTTGTTAGAAAACCAAAGTCTGGATGATGGTTCAGAGGAACCTAACATTCCAGCAAATGTAGAGAACAGCAATGATATTGATATTGAACAAAGTATTGGTGATCTTGGATCAGAACCAGAAGAGGAGGATGAAACTATTGTAGATGTTCCCCCTAGGCCTCTGTCTGCTCTAGCAGCTGTACCTACTGGGCCTTTGCCAGGCCCCACATTTGATCCTCAGTACTATGAACTGGAGAAAATGAAACTTGAATTAGAGTACAAGAAACTTAATGCTCAAACCGACAAAGAACTAAGGCTAAGAGAAATGGAGCTCAAGTATGAGCTAGAAATGAAGAAATTGTCTGTTGAGAATGCTTCTCTCTCTGGCTCCTGTAGAAGTTCCAGTCCTAAAAGACCCCGGATGCCTAAAGAATTGATTGGTATGTATGAGCCTAAGTTGGATGTGTTGGATTGGTTGTCTATGTTTGAGTATAATCATGGGCTCCAGAACATCACAGGTAATGAGTTACTCACCTGGTTGTTCTCTAGGCTTCCCCCTGTTGCGACTGATGCAGTAATGGAGTTGGGGGAGGAGGATAGGAAAGAGTATGAATGTGTGAAACTAGCTTTGATAGCTAGGTTTGGGAAGACCCCTTCCCAGTATCTTAAGAGGTTCAGAAGCCTCAAAAAGCATGATGGTACCCCTTGGGCTACCTGGGTGTGTGAAGGGTTAAAAAACTTAGAGGGATGGATTAAGGGTTACAAAGTGAACACTTATGAAGGAATGAGAAATCTTGTAATGATGGAGTCAATTTATGATGCCTGCTCTCCTGAGGTCAGACAGCACTTGGCTGACTCACGGGAATTAGATCCTAGAAAGCTAGCTAAGGCTGCTGACTTGTTGGTGGCCAACAGGGCTACTCACAAGGATTCTGGGGTAACTCAGAAGAAGGATGAGGGGAGACAGCCTAAGAAAGACTCCAAAGAGAATTCAAATAATTCCAATTCCAAAGAGGGCCCCAAACCATACCATAAGGGTAAGCCACCTGGGAAACCACAGCAGAGTAGTATACCTTCTGGTGCCAAACCAGAAGGAGGTCAGAACAAGCCTCCATTCCAAAGGGCCTTTGGATCCTGTTATGTTTGTAAGGCTACTGACCATGTGAAAGGAGATCCCAGATGTAAGGGTAAACCTTCAGGGGTCCAGCTTGTCTCCTTAGCCTTCGCTCCAGAGGAGGAAGTCCCTATGGCAAGTGGAAACCTTCTACTACTGGCTGATGAACCCACTGGAGTCTCAGCCAGTGTTTCCTTAGTCTCTCTGGGGTTGTGGGAACAACAGAATTTAGATGTGTATAATTCTATCCCAGATAATACTAAAGAGTATTATAAGGACAGTGTCCACGTGAATGGTCAGGAGACTCCTGCCATCAGGGACACTGGGGCCAGCATAACTGTGGTGGATGAATCATTTTTCAAGGCAGAGGATGTTGCTAAGGCACCCAAATGCCTCACCAAGTTAGCTGGAGGGCCTGTGCAGATGTGTCCCCAGTTACCAGTTCTCATCCAGTGTAATGATATGGCTGTGAAGATACCTGTCAGTATACAATGTGAGGTACCAGGAAGGGTTCTGTTGGGTAATGACCTGAAAGCTCTTGGAGTTGTGTCGCATACCCCCAGACCTCCTAGTAAAAGGTTACAGGAGCTCACCAAACCTGCAAGAGAGAAAACCCTGCGAGGTTTATCTCAGGAGATGATGACAGAAATCACTCCTCTCCCACTGGAGCAACTTACTGCAGTAACTACCAGATCAGAAGCAAAGGGGCAACCCAAGACTCCTAGAAAAAAACCTACAGCAAGCACTCCAGTGCTTCCAACAAGGACTTCCCCGAGGTTGTCCAAAGTTACACCTGTAACTCCACCTCCAGCTGAGGCTGAGAGGGAGGTACAACCCTGTCTGGTTGAACTAGACTCTGAAGAAGAGCTAGTAGGAGGCCCAGAACTTATTGGAGACCTGGACCCGGCTGACCATCCTGAGCTGCAGTGTTTACTGGCAGAAGGGGGACCCAGCAGGTCAACTTTTCGTAAGGGACAAAGAGAATGTCCAACTCTGGAGCGCCTTCGCCAACAGGCAGCTTCTCAGGCTGATGGGCAAGAGCCTGGGAAGTATAGGTTACACTGGGAAGATGGCCTCTTCTACAGTGAACCAACTGAATCAGAACCTGGAGCCTACCAACGCCTGGTAGTGCCCCAAGAGAACAGACAACAGTTCTTGCAACTAGCCCACGAGATTCCTTTGGCTGGTCACTTGAGTTTCAAGAAGACCAAGGAAAGGCTCTCTCTCTACTTTTATTGGCCAAAGATGGGGGCTGAAGTAGATAGATATTGCAGGAGCTGCCACACCTGCCAGACTTCTGGTAAGGTGGGTTCCAAGAATGTGGCACCTTTAGTGCCTCTCCCAGTTGAGGGAGTCCCATTTGAGAGGGTAGGGATTGACATTGTTGGTCCCCTTGATCCCCCAACTTCCTCAGGCAACAGGTTTATCCTTGTTGTAGTAGACCATGCTACTAGGTACCCTGAGGCAATTCCTATGAGGACTGTTACAGCTCCGGCTGTAGCTAAGGCCCTCCTTGGTATTTTTACCAGGGTTGGGTTTCCTAAGGAGATGATCTCCGACAGGGGGTCAAATTTTATGTCCCACTATCTGAAAGCCATGTGGAAAACCTGCAGAGTTACCTACAAGTTCTCAACCGCATACCACCCTCAGACAAACGGGTTGGTAGAAAGGTTTAACAGAACCATGAAGAGCATGATAGGTGCTTTAGAAGAACCCCTTAAGAAGAAGTGGGACCTTCTATTGCCATGCCTTCTCTTTGCTTATAGAGAAGTCCCTCAGGAGGGAGTAGGTTACTCTCCCTTTGAACTTCTCTATGGCCATCCAGTCAGAGGCCCCTTGGCCCTGATTAAGGAGGGATTGGAGAGTGCTCCTTCCCCCAAGCCAGTCAGAGTGACTGACTATGTGATAGGTCTCCGAAGGAGAATGTCGCACATGATGGCAGAAGCAAGTGATAACTTGAAAGCTGGACAAGCTCTGATCAAACATTGGCATGATCAGAAGGCTAACATGGTTGAGTTTACTCAAGACCAGCTAGTTCTAGTTATGCTCCCAACAAGGCAGAGGGCCTTGCAAGACAAATGGATGGGACCCTTCAAAGTTGTGGGGAAACTTGGAGAGGTCAACTATCTGGTGGATCTGGGCAAACCCAGGGAAGCTCCCAGAGTCTTCCACACCAACCGCCTCAAAGCCTACGTCTCTAGACCAGAAGTAGGAGCCTTGCTTCTAGTTTCATCAGAAGAGGAGGAGGAGAGTGAAGCTCTACCTGACCTCCTGAGAGGCTTACCTTTGGACGAAAAGGTTGAAGGAGTTAATCTCTCTTCAGATCTGACCCCTGAGCAACAGGAGGAGTGCAAAGCTATGTTAAATCAGTTTGCCCCCCTGTTCTCACTTTCACCAGGCTTGACCCCTTGGGGACAGCATGATATACTCACTGGTGACTGTCTGCCAGTCAAAAGCAGAGGATACAGGATGTCAGAACATGTCAGAACCCACATCAAAGGTGAGGTCAAGAAGATGCTTGATCTCGGGGTAATAGAGCCCTCTACTAGTCCATGGTCTAGCCCAGTGGTATTAGTACCAAAAGCAGGATCCAAAGAGTTGAGATTCTGTGTGGACTATAGAGCTCTTAATGCAGTCACCAAGACTGATGCCCACCCTTTGCCAAGGACAGATGAGTTGGTGGATAAACTTGGTGCAGCCAAGTACCTCAGCACACTGGACCTTACGTCAGGCTATTGGCAAATAGCCCTGACAGACCATGCCAAGGAGAAAACTGCATTTTCTACCCCAGTTGGCCTATACCAATTCAAGGTTATGCCTTTTGGACTAAAGAAATGCACCTGCAACATTCCAAAGGATGGTGAACCAAGTTCTAGCTGGGATGGAGGACTTCTGCATGGCATACTTGGATGACATTGCAGTCTTCAGCCACTCCTGGGAGGATCATGTGAACCACCTAGGACATGTTTTGCAGGCTCTTGAGCAGGCCAATCTGACCATAAAGGCAAGCAAATGCCAAATTGGACAGAGTAAAGTGGTCTACCTTGGACATGAGGTAGGAGGTGGTGAGATAAGGGCTTTGCTCAGCAAGATTGAAGCTGTGCAAAATTGGACAACACCTACTACTCAGACCCAGGTGAGAGCCTTTTTAGGCCTCACTGGGTACTACAGGAATTTCATTGAGAACTATGGGACCATAGCTTCTCCTCTGAATGTGATATCCTCTCCAAAATTCCCCAAGAAGGTCAAATGGAATGAGGAATGCAATCAGGCCTTTGAAAACCTGAAGAAAGCTCTTTGCCAAGCTCCAGTACTCCGAGCTTCTGACTACCACCAACCTTTCATTGTACAAACTGATGCTTCCAATGTAGTTATAGGTGCAGTTCTTAGCCAACTGGATGACAAGGGTAGGGAACACCCCATTTGCTTCATCAGTAGAAAACTGAAGGATCCTGAAACAAGGTGGGCAACAACAGAAAAAGAATGCTTTGCTATTGTGTGGGCACTGAAGAAGTTTAGGCCATACTTGTATGGTTCTACGTTTGTCATTCAGACTGACCACCAACCCTTGAGATGGTTAATGCAAATGAAAGGGGAAAATCCAAAACTATTGAGATGGTCAATCTGCCTCCAGGGGTTTGATTTCACCATTGAGCACAGGTCAGGGTGTCACCATCAAAATGCTGATGGACTCTCTGGGATGTATGTCATCGACTAGAGGTATGAGGTTCATCCAGGAGTGGATTAAATCCTCCTGTCCCTTAGTCTGGGGGGGGCGAGTGGTAGGGAGAATTCTCTGTTTAGGCTGAATTTCCCAACCTATTGAGTCCCCCAGCAGCTTTGCTGGATTTTTGGGGTTTATTTTTTTCTCCTGCCAAGAGTGAGACTCTTTTACCCTCACTCTTGGGCATGACTTGAGAGTGTTTCTGTGATTTGCTATGCGCTTATGGGCTATGGGGTATTTTTTTCCCCATAGGCTATCATTGGTTTTTGAATGTGTTACACAGCACCCTCAATGCAGTAACATAGGGGTGTCATTGAGACCCCCAAACATAGACTCCACACCCTGGGACTGACTACTGTCTCCCTGGGTCTGTAAAGTCCCCATTGACTTTACTAGTCTTAATTTAGGAACTTAACCAGTACAAACCATCATACTGTGGAAGTACTGGTTTGGGCAATTAGATTGCCCCTGGGTTTGTTGTCGAGGGGGTACTGTCCCGTCCCCCCTCGCTGAGTTTCTGGCTGGTGGCAGTGGATACCACGGACATATTCCACTGGAATATTTCCCAATGGGATTTCCCATTGATTTTAATGCACCACTTTTTGGTGCAATGTTAAAGATACCGCGGGTTTATTTATTTAATATAAATTCACCGGTTGGGATTTTTTGCCAGGACTCGCCGCCAAAATGGCGTCTAGGTTCACTTCAGTAACCCTGAACCCGAGTCGAGCCTTTGTTCCACTTTTGGCGGGCTTCTGCACAGAAGCCCTCCAAAGTGGTGCCATTCTGTCTGGGTACCACAGGGGGTGTGGGAGGGGGTTTAGGCACCCTGGACTGAGTTGCCTTGCCAACTCATGTCGCACTCTGGTGTGATTGGCCCAAGTGGTGAGCCACCCCGCTCACCACTTAGCATGTTTGAGTGACAGCTAGGCTGTATGAATGGGGGTTTGCTGCATAAAAGCAGGGTCTTTGGGACTGGTTCGGGAGAAGTCGCCACAGGACCTAAGAAGCCGAAGAGGGAGAAGCCGAGCCGACCTGCCAAGACGACACCACCGGTGGAGCCCTGCGGAACCGTCTCACCACTTTTCCCGACGACAGAGGAGATCTCCCGCCGGAGAGTCTTCTTCCCTTGATTGGTGGGGACAACCAGTTTCTGCCTTCTTCTCGCCGCCCTGAAGTACCTCGTGGCCGCCTTGCCTGTGCCAAGCACCCCGGCAACCGGGATACCACTTTTTACCTCAACCGCGAAAGAGGGGTAACATCCTTTTAACCGGGAAAACTCCACGGCTGGTTTCTTCCTTGGTAGTGCAACGACCTTCAGCTATCCTCCACGATGAGATCTTCTCCTCCTCTGGACGACGCCGCGACTTGAACCCACTACCAGGAACAACTGCCCCCGCTGGAGGATCCTTTCCATTTTAAAAGGTACTGTGTTCCGCCCGGCTTCCCTTGCCACCGATTGTACGGGGTAGATTTAGCCCCCGGCTCTCGACCCTGGGTAAGCCTGGGCACCCTAACTAAACTTTTCTTAACTGGGAAAAACCTTTTCTACTCACCTGTAAAGACTCGTGACATTGTGTGATCTTGGGCATCTTTTTGCCTGGCTTTCCCTAGAGTGGGCCTGGCAACCGAACTTCCTTGCTCCACAATAGACTGCCTTTCTACACTCACTGTGAATCTCTGAAAAGTGTTTTACCTGGCTGTTTTCACTTCTTTTGCCTTTTCCCTCCCTTTTAACTAACTTGTTGGAGTGCCATCTAACGTTAAGCGCTCACCTCTGTTTGGAAATAAGTGGTGTTAACTTAGACTTGTCCAACAAATAACTAGGGATGTACATATGAGTAATAGTGACTGTGTTTTGACTTACTTACCTTTTCTGTGCTAGTGTAATTTATGAGTGTGTCTTTTAAATAAATAATTATATACTTTTACACCTAGCTCTGGTCAGTGTTTGCTTGTACTATTGTGCCTCTGTACCTATTATGTATGCTCTGTATACTGCCTAACTCTTCTTGAGGGAAATCTGACTGCTCAGCCACAGCTACCAGGTAAACCTGGGTGGTACAGACTGCTACCAAGTGAGTTTACTGCCAAACACCTGTAGTCTTAAATCTTTTGCAGTGGTCCCAGAGGGAACTGCACAGGTTTCTGTCTAACACTCGTGGACAGCTCACTCGCGTACCCCAGAATACAAGTACCCCGCCCCCGCACATACCCCGCTCCTGCCAGCCAAATCATGTGTGAAACTCACTCGCGTACCCTGGAATACACGTACACTGCTTGCGCCAGCGAAATCGCATGGACAGCTCACAATACACGTACCCCGCTCCCGCCAGCGAAATCGCATGGACAGATCACTCGTGGACCCCGGAATACATGTACCCCGCTTCCGCCAGTGAAAATTGCGTGGACAGCTCACTCGCGGACCCCAGAATACATGTACCCCGCTACAGCCAGCGAAATCGGGTGGACAGCTCACTCGCGTACCCCGAAATACACGTAGCCCGCACCCGCCAGCAAAATCGTGTGGACAGGTCACTCACGTACCCCGGAATACACATACCCCGCTCCCACACCTACCCTGCTCCCGCCAGCGAAATCTTGTGTGAAGCTCACTCGCGTACCCAGGAATACAAGTACCTCGCTCGCGCCAGCGAATTCGCATGGACAGCCCACTTGCATACCCCGGAATACACATACCCCGTTCCCGCCAGCTAAATCGTGTGGACAGGTCACTCACGTACCCCGGAATACACATACCCCGCTCCCGCACATACCCTGCTCCCGCCAGCGAAATCACGTGTGAAGCTCACTCGCGTACCCCGGAATACATGTACCCCGCTCCCGGCAGTGAATTTGCATGGACAGCTCACTTGCATACCCCGGAATACACATACCCCGCTCCCGCCAGCGAAATCGCGTGGACAGGTCACTCACGTACCCTGGAATACACATACCCGCTCCCGCACATACCCCACTCCCGCCAGCAAAATCACGTGTGAAGCTTACTCGCGTACCCCGGAATATATGTACCCCACTCGCGCCAGCGTATCCGCATGGACAGCTCACTCGCGTACCCCCCGATTCGCGCACCAGTGTGGTGTGAAGCCCCATTCAACCCCTGCAGGCAGCCCACACCACATGCCCCCGACTACACCGCTGGGCATGCCCCGCAGGCAGCCATCCACCCTGACCATGCCCTGCAGGCAGCCCACACCACGGGGAACCACCATACACCCCTGGGCATGCCCCGCAGGCAGCCCATCCACCCTGACCATGCCCTGCAGGCAGCCCACACCACGGAGGACCACCATACACCCCTGGGCATGCCCCGCAGGCAGCCCATCCACCCTGACCATGCCCTGCAGGCAGCCCACACCATGGGGGACCACCATACACCCCTGGGCATGCCCCGCAGGCAGCCCATCCACCCTGACCATGACCCGCAGGCAGCCCATCCACCCTGACCATGCCCTGCAGGCAGTCCATCCACCCTGACCATGCCCTGCAGGCAGTCCATACCACGGGGGACCGCCATACACCCCTGGGAATGCCCCGCAGGCAGCTCATCCACCCTGACCATGACCCGCAGGCAGGCCATCACCATTGACCATGCCTTGTAGGCAGCCCACACCACGGGGGACCACCATACACCCCTGGGCATGCCCCGCAGGCAGTCCATCACCCCTGACCATGACCTGTAGGCAGCCCACACCACAGGGGGGACTTTTTCCACGCAATTTGCCTGGCGCAGGCGGAGTACGCGTATTCAAGGGAGTGCAGGAGTTGATTTTCACACGTTTTGGCTGCTGCGAGCAAGGTACACGTATTGAAGGAGGTGTGGGGGAGATTTTCACGCGTTTTGTCTGCCGCGAGCGGGTATGCGTAGTTTTTCACACGATTACAGTGTAGGAGACCTGTGAGCTGGTCCAGGGTTAGCGCTGCCCTTTATGCCGTATTGGGGATTTCTATGGCTTTTCCTTGCACAAGGGGCGTTCTTGGGGGCGTAACTGGCACTGCGGGATGTTCGCTGCGCCACGGCTGCAAATGGCTTAGGAAATCCATGAATATGCGGTGCACCAGAATGCTGTTTAGCGCACACGGCTGGCGCACGCTCCCTCTCTTCGCTGCCCGCGTGCACTACTTCTGCGCTGAATTCTATGAATTACCCCCATAATATATTGACGTATGGGCAGGGCATGTGGGCGGAGCCTTGTGCAATTGGGCAGAGAATTGTGTGGCTATGGGCGGGGCATACATCTCAGGGTTTTTGCTTTTCAAATTTAGGCAGGTATGCGTGACTGTCAAAACCACATTAGTATGCTGGCAAAGCAATATGGATGGTGTCCTACCCATCCTATCATGTTTAGGAGCAGTGGCATTATCCCAATCATTAATGCACTTTAAATATCACCATTTGCTGCTGCTCATTGGACACATCTTCTTTTAATTATGTTTATTATGTGATTACTTGAAATTGTTTTTTTTGTAAAGGTTTGAACTAACCAAATACAATTTAAAAAAAATTAAAAAATTGGACACAAGCTCCAACAAAAATTCTTTGCTTGAACAACGACCCCCACGAGTAAATTTGCTGCACCCTCACACAGCCTCTAAAGTTGTGCTCCTCACCCACCATTTGAAGCTTTACCGCCCCTCCCCCACGACACGCTCCAACGTTCGATGAAGTTGCGCTCCTATAATTTACCCTTCTCCATCAGTTGCGCATGAACTAGGCACGTGAAAAGTTTCAATGAAAGATTTCCAGAGTTCCCCTACTCTGTGTGCTCTAGAGATATTGTATACAGTGCGCACTATGATAACAACACGAGACAGGGGCTGCAGCACCAAGGACCCGAACTTTCCACAGTGGGAGATGGGGATACGCGAGACCTTCTTGCTACGCAAGTTCGGCTCGCTAATGCGAGGGTCTTCACTGAGCATGCTCCCCAGAGCAGTGTTTCTCCTCGGGGCGCGCTCTATGATCCGGAGCGACACCAGCTTCAGGTGCTGCACAATAGATCCGAGTTGGCATTAGTCTGTGAAGAGTCGGTTGTTTTTTAGCCCAGTATTCGGGCAGCTGCTGCTAGAGTCCACCTGGCATCCACTGTACACCAGAAGAGGGAGACTGGGGTCTCTGCGTTGCTCTTCGATCAGCTTTTGCCAATTTTAGGTCGCACTCTGAATACCCGTCTTGGAAATTGAAGATCAGGAGAGAAATGAGCCTGCTGGACTCAGATGAGGTAAGTGATGCGCGTAGCAAGTCTCAACACATCGTCTTAAAGTGCCATCATGTGTAACACTGCTCTTGTCAACATGTTCTCGGTCTCTTTCCGATTTTGTCCCGTTAGCCCCTCCACTACTGTTTTGTGACTAGTTATGCCACCCTCTGCCCCCTCTGACGGGAGCACCTGGTGGTTGTTTACTTTTGGATGCTAAAACCTAAAGTCGTGTATATGTTCAAGCTAGGTTGTGAGTGCAGACTTTCTTATGCCACGGTTTAGGCTTGTAGCTGATGGTCAACTTTTCTGGGGACGAGAGCAACCAGACAAAGATAAAACGTAGGCACCTTTTAAATAAAACAAAAGTGGGCCTTTTTCAGTTTCTCAGGCAGAACAGGAATAACGTATTATCAATATCGAAGAGCGCACAGTCTGGTAGCACAACACCATGAGCTTTGCTTGGACACATAGCTCTCAACCATTTGTCTCACTAAGGTGGGTGAAATCACCCGATTTTGTTTTTGGCGGGTGAGACGCCCATTGGAATGAATGGGCGTGCAGGAGGCTTGGCGGGTGAGTCAGCCCTTTGCAAGGCGGGTGACACCCGCCAAAAGCGGGTGAGTTGAGAGCTATGTGGACACAAAAAGCTAATTTCCACAGACTATGTGAAATACACTAAAACTCGTTTGTGAATGGAAAGCAGGTCTTCCCTGCCTATCCGCCCCCCACATACAAGTGAGTCACAGTGATGTGTAAATAAAAAGTGGGCGTGTACCTACTTTAAACAAGTGAAATGATTATAGGGAGAGTGGGGCTTGTGCACTGAATAGTGATGGCTGGAATTTTTTGAAGGAATCCAATCCAACTGGCAAGGCTCCGGGCGACGTTCCAGTGCATTGTTTTTTAGCCTCCCGTGCCATTGCAGATTCAGGCTTGTCCCCACCTTTAAAAGGGTCTGTCCAGCCCAAGTTTCAGTGTTATTGGGCCTCGTCAGCGAGGTGTAGCTTGGGGTTCTATGCACGACAAGTTCAGGCCTACCTACTCATGTCTGGGCATTCACCGTCCAACTTGGGGTGACTAATGCACCATTGAACATTTAAAAAGCTTTGCAGAGGGAGGCGTGCCCTGCGGCACCCAAGATGGCTGCTCTTTGAGACCCTCCGATGAGCCAGTGTTTTAACCCACCTGCCCAGCCCCATGGCAGAGGTGCAGGAGAGTCGCCTCCAGGCATGAAGAGTTCAAAAGGTCCCCCGGGTGGGCTGCCCGACTTTGGGACCGCTCCAACCACGTAAGTAAATGTTACCGGGCGCATAAGTGGAGACGGCGTGACAGGGGGCGAAGAGGCCCGTCGGCTGGGACGGTGCTCTGTGGAGTCCGGCGTTCAGAGGGTGCCATCAAGTTCCCCAGCATAGCCGGGTGACTGCCGGTACTGAGGCGCTGCCTTCGCAGCCCCCTCATGCCCCAGTGGAATATGGACGGCCCGGGAGGGTGAGGTTGACGCTGGTAGGTTGAGACCGGGAGAGGTGGTGAGTAGGGTGGGCGGACGCACGCCACCCTGTGCGCAGCAGAGACCTGGTTGAGTGGACCCAGAGCGCAGTCTGGAATCCACCCAGGATGGCCCAAACAATTACGGGGACTATATTGTTCCTGCAGCATGTGAGGGAGTGCAGTCCCTGGGCCCGCCCCGACTGGTTGAGGCAACAGGGGCGGACCCACCCCACAGCAACCCGGGAGACGGGTCCTGTGAAGGCCCTGTCAGTGAGAAGGGTACGAGAAGCCTGGGTGTGCACAACAAGGGCCTACACCATCAGGGACACAGGCTCACCCTGACCAGGTTGGGTGTAGTGCACTCCACATCAGAGGTGAGGCCACCACCCAGCAGCTGCCAGCACAGTAGGAAAGGAATGTAAATCTGAGCAGGATGTTGGAACCCCACATGTCCTGACGTGTTACCTCTCCCTGGTCCCCCACAATGGCCTGTGCACTGAAGAGCAGCGTAGACAGACAGCTGTGTGGAGACATTGCTGGCGAACCCGGGACTGGATGGGCTGGGGGCACAGCCTCTGTCCTAGAAGAACTTCTTGAGTGCATGGCTGCACTGAAGACTGAAATATCACAGTTTGGCAAACGGAATAGTGGAGGCTACAGATGGGATAAAGAAATCAATTGCAGATCTCGCCAAAGATTTGAAGCAGATGAGAACTAGGATGGGGGATGTGGAAGAGGCCATAAAATCGCTTCAGGAGAATGTTATACATCTGCAAAGTGAACTGGTGGGGACCAAGCAGGGAATGCAGGAGTTACTCACCACCATTGAGGACCTAGAAAACAGACACTGGAGAGAGAACCTGAGAATCAGAGGCCTGGAAGAAAGCATTGAAGGGCCTGATCTAAGGGCATGGGTTCTCTGTTTTCTTTTAAAGAAACTTCTGCAAGTGGCACCGGAGGGGATTGCATTTGATAGGGTGCATTGAGTCGGCCCCGCTCGACAGAGTTCAGCCGTGTCACATCATAATGAAGTTCCATGCCTGTCGTGTTAAGGATTTTTCAGGCCTCAAAGGCTAAAGGGGAGTTATGCAACCAAAAGCTCCTCCTCTACCAGGAGCTGGAAGCATTAACCCTCCAAAAATGGCAAGCGTTCCGCCCCAGCACTACAAAACTGCAGTAGCGACAGATCAGATATCGATGGACCTTCCCATTTGGTCTACTCTTCAATTGGGAAGGGAAGCAATGGAGATGCACAGCACCAGGGTAGGCGGCCAGTATTTTAGGGATTGCTCTTAGTCTGTCTGAGATAGAAGACAGGAACGGACCCTGGCATCAAGTGCAGGGGAATGGTCGGAAAAGATTGAGAGGTCTCCACAGTGTCCCATGGGGTAAAATGGGGCTGGTTTGATGAAGGGTGTCCTTCTGCTGGCCCTATGTTATGTCATGATGGTGAGACTTGAGCTGTTTATGGGTTTGGGTGGGGGAGAGAAGGATCATCGGGGGATTGCACAGTGAGCTAGACCACATGAGAGGGCTGTTATTTGGTCATGGTGCCACTGGTCATGGCCGCCGTTACACGCCATAACGTTTGTTTTAATCTGGTTCAGGTTACTGTTATTTTTGGGTTTGGTACAGAAAATTGCCAGATATTTCTGGATGCATGTTAGTACAATTTCAATAAGTTCACAGGCACGGCGTATAACAGGGGAGATGGTTCCCGTGTGATGTTTGGCATGGGGATAGACACTTGCTCTCTCACGCAGCACCTTTTTGATTGTGGGAATGGGTTGGAAAAGTCTCACATATTATGTGAGGGTTCTCCACTCCCCTAAGAAACATAAGATATTACTTCAGAAGTTGAAGCACCAGCAGGTAGATATTGCCTTCCTGAAAGAGACTCATCTTAAGAAAGCTGATACTGGGAGACTGCATTGGTGCGATTACACCTGAAGAAAAGAGCAGTGGGTGTCTTGATAAGTGGAAGAGTTCCCTTCCAAGAGTGCGATACTAAGCAGGATGATGATGGTAGGTTTATGTTTGTGTCGGGGCTCCTGTGTGGAGAGAGGACTACCCTTGCATCAGTTTATGGCCCAAAAAATGGGCAAAATGATTTTTTACGTTTTTCCATGGGGAAGCTGGTGGCATTTGCCCCTGGCCGAATTGTCTTGGGTAGTGTAAGGAAGGCATGGTGTCAAAGTAAGACAGATACAAGTGATCACAGTTCAGGGGTGTTTATTAAACTGTAAAATGGGTGAAAAGAAACATAAGATATTACTTCAGAAGTTGAAGCACCAGCAGGTAGATATTGCCTTCCTGAAAGAGACTCATCTTAAGAAAGCTGATACTGGGAGACTGCATTGGTGCGATTACACCTGAAGAAAAGAGCAGTGGGTGTCTTGATAAGTGGAAGAGTCCCCTTCCAAGAGTACGATACTAAGCAGGATGATGATGGTAGGTTTATGTTTGTGTCGGGGCTCCTGTGTGGAGAGAGGACTACCCTTGCATCAGTTTATGGCCCAAAAAATGGGCAAAATGATTTTTTACATTTTTCCATGGGGAAGCTGGTGGCATTTGCCCCTGGCCGAATTGTCTTGGGTAGTGTAAGGAAGGCATGGTGTCAAAGTAAGACAGATACAAGTGATCACAGTTCAGGGGTGTTTATTAAACTGTAAAATGGGTGAAAAATTAACGCCTACCTTAAACCTAAATATAAGATGGGACCAAGCTACGACCATCAAATAATAATGATACAGTCCTAGTAGTGTCTAGTCAAATAAAAAGGCCTATACTAAAAAAATAGTGTGGGATCATGTTCACAAGAAAAGAAAGAATTGTTCACAAAATGATAAGTCAATATGTTATGGCTGGGGTCTCCCTTCCCCACGTTTTTAGCACAAGGCTGAACTTGTGAGCATAGCATACTCCTGGGCTTCTCTGGGACAAGCTTACAGTTCCTTTTCTCTATTTCGGGGCCTTCTGTTCCCAAGTCTCTTCTCATGCAAAGTCTCTTGCTTTAGAGGGCCTGATATGCCAAAACAACAAAACAAAAGTTCCTTCTGTTAACCTTCACATCGGACGATTACCCTTCACCATTGGATCACCCTCAGCTGGGCTCCAATCCTTCTCTCGTTTGTTAGCCTCCCTCAATCAGGCTCAGACCAAGCACTCATTGTGGACATCCCTCAGTCGGGTTTACACTTGTCGTCACAATGATATTCACGTTGCTTCTTTACAACTTTTCTCTTTGTGTCCCTCAGTCGGGTTCACTGCCGCCTTTCAATCACTATCTTCTTATTTGTAATATTCAAAAGTCTCAGTGTCTTTTTAAACAACCACCTAACTTTGGTTAGATCCCCCTCATCTGTACTCAGGCATCCCATAGCACTCTGCCAATTTAAAACAAAGACGTCCGAAGGCCGATCACATCTCGCTGGGTCACACTGTTAGCTTATGACAAGTGCGTGTTTATTCACACAATCACAGTTCACACAGCGTTCCCCTCTGCCGGAGCAAACGCCTATTTCACAATCGTCAAAACATCTGCAAGGTGACTAGGACTTTCAATTGTACAAGGGATTTGGCCTGTCCCTTGTATGACCACCTTAACACCTCACATTGGCCTTCCCTGGGGCCTTTTGGTACTTGTAGTTTCAGTACTCTTTAGTTCAACACCATCTCTTTGTTCAGGAGGGGGGTACCATCCAGAGATAACGAGCACCCACGTGGCGCCGGACCACTCTATCTCTGGTACCAAGTTTGTTCACAAAATACCTCTGTGTCTTAATTTTGCCACTGCAACCTTGAGCCGAACACAGTCCGGTCCACTATCAGGTTCTTCTGACTCACCGGCTATGCTGAACTTGTTGGCTTTTCTCTTTCCTCTGCAGTCAAGGATGGTACCACAGTGGCAACCACGTCTCCCCGCCTTGGCTATCAATGCGGGAGGGTTCCATGTGCCCCTGACATCCACCACACCATTCACCAGCTGCGGTTCCTGGTCTTATAGTTCCTTTGTCAGGGGCTTTGCAGGTCTGGGTTGAAAAGGGCAAGGGCCCTTTCAGGTCTCTCGGCCTTTTTCCTCTGTTTGAACTGCCGTCCTGGAATTGCTGCTTCCTCGTGCATTCGGCCTTGCTCAGAGTATGATCTTGTGCTCCACCTTTTATCCCTATGGGGAAGGGAAAGGGCAGTCGGGTTAGCTGTCGGCAATTGCCTGACTCTGCCTCGGCCCCTTGTGTTGGGATATGTGAGGTAAATGGCTCTGGTTGTTGGTCTGTTGTCGCTCACAGTGTGAGAAAGTGTTTGTGTTGGAAAAGGGGGGGGGGTAGAGTTTCTAAGTATCCCACTGGGCAGGATGGGGAAAAGGTGTCTTAAGGAAGGGGATACCGCATCTCACCCTTCGGTGCCCTAATTCCTCACCCAGGTGATACTCCTGAACTGGTCCATCCCCTGGTCAATTACCAATGGCTGTGTCCTGGCCACCTCGATTACAGATCCCTGGGGACCAGTGAGTGAGACACCTTCAGGTTTCTCACAGTAGTGACTTCAATCTGCCCATGAACCCTAACTGGGAAACGTCCAAAGGACCCTATTGGGGATGCATGCAGCTTTCCAGGGACCTTCATAAGCAATTGTTAGATTCTGACCTTATTGATGCCTGGCGGCATGCATACCCTACAGCTACAGACTACATGTTTTTCTCAAATACGCACTATATATTCAAGACGCAGACAACAGATTCAAAGTTCAAATAAAAATAGTTTATTAACTTAAATGTCAGGATGGTTGAAGGCCAAACTTGACTTATGCTAAGGTTGGATTTCCCTACCTAAAGAAACTAAGGATAGTCGGAGTCTGAAAGTTCCTTTTCCCCAAGAAAACAACACAGTTCAAAAAAGAAGCTTAGGATTCTCCTTGCCAAGACACCAGCTTGCTCAGCTTGCCAACTTGTACTTAAAGTCAGTCTCTCAATATTCAAAACCAATTCCAGGTCAATTTTATACTCCTTCTAGTTACTGACCGTTCATACAGATTGCTTTCTTCTGCTTCACTTCAGCAATCTCTTTCAGGCACTTGTAATTACGTTCTGTATATTTCCTTGGCTTTCCCAGATGGGGTATACCCGGTCTAGACGCAGTTGTCAGACCCCACGGTCCACCCATTACAAGTCATGCAATCGGTCACCCCAGGCTTGCTTGCCAACACCGGTTCGTCTGTAGCTGCACCTGTGTTCTGGTTCACACTCACTTTGCTCTCTCTTTGCCAGCCATTTCGTTTTGTCACAGCGTGTTTCACTTTTTGCCAGTCTGTGGGCTTTGCCACCATGAGTTTAATTATACAGTTCACTTTGTGGTGCTCTTTTCCGTTCACCACAGTGCTATCACACTCTTTAACAATGGTCCATTCTATCTTTTTATCGTTTTTCACACCAACTGGTCATTTGCACATTGGTTTATTAAAAGCTTTAATATGCTCACCAAAAGCTCTCATTACGTTCGGTATTCAATAAGTTCCAGTTCTTGTTTGCTCACACTTTGCAATAATCATCAAAAACCATTTATTTTTTTTCACTGTGTGTTGCACTTTATTTCTCGTTCATTCCGCATTCCCTATGTACCACGTAACAGCCCCAGGAGCGCCCTGGTTTGAATATCCCTTTCCTCACTCACCGGTCTCCTCCGTCTCCTCCAGGCGGCAGTCGCCTCCTTCTCTGCTCTGTGTATACGTACTCTGTGGATGATGAGCCCCGCTCGCAGTTCAATTCTCTCTCTATAGGTAGACGGCAGCTCTATTGATGTCCCGCGAAAGCTGCAGGTGACTTACAACAATTAGGTTTCTTCTCCGGCCCACAGCTCCTGATGCAGGCACTGACCAGTGAGGCCCCCAAAACTGTGGCCTTCGCACATCCCTTTCTGACCCCAGCGCCACAGATTCCACCAGTTCTCGACAGTGTTCTGGTTTCCCGACAGGAGCACCCTTGGCTGCCTCGTATTCCGCAGGATCTCTCCTTCTGCATTTCTCCCTGCTGGCCTCTCTTTGTTTTCTCTGTTTATACACCTACAACTGTTTAACAGGTTGCAGGTGTGAGTCTTCAGGCTCTATTGCCGGACCACAATTAGTGAAACATTCCAGACATGCATGACCCTTGCATTAGTCTGTAGGGCTCTTCCTCGTCTCAGTACTGGAATGGTGAAAGGATCTATTAGTGTGCATTACTTCTAGTCACCTCTTCTTCGTCCTTATACTATAGGGAAATGAATGAGAGGAATTGAGGGGAGGGGTTTTACAACAGCCTATAAAGGCAGGGGCAGGGGGGTGGTGGTTCTCATTTGGAAAGGGGGTATACCTTGTCTCGCCTGTGGAGATCCTCCCTTGCATTTCAACCCCCAGTGTCAGGATCCAAAAGCAATGGCCTTTACCTGGACACCCGAGGATGGGATCCAGGGTGAGTAGGTGTGAGGATACCGTCAGGTTTCTCACACTCCTTAGAGACCCGATACTGTGTGTGGAGGTTGAGGAGGCCAATTGGAGACTTTCTTGCAAATAACCCAGAGGGGCAAGTCGAAGACTCGGTTAGGTGGGATGTCTTTGAGGCTTATATGCAGAGGATATTGATATCAAAGGCCTCAGGCCTCAATCGGGTAAGAAGGGAGCAGGTCCAGCTCCTGGACCAGGAAATAACTACGAAAGAAAATTAATATAGGGATACAGATTCATGTAAAGCATTTTGGGCACTTCAAGCTGCGAGGGGGCAGGTGAACATTTTGGACTGCCAAGACAGAATATGCGTAGGCGCGTACGAAGCATAAATACTTTGAGCAGGGTAATAAAGCAGGGAGTATACTGGCTTTGAAACTTAGGCAAAGGGTCAACTCAGGGAAAATAATCGGGATTCAGGGTTTGGGGGACAGATTCCGATATTGTAGGTGAATTTGATAGGTACTAATGAAACCTGTACACAACGTAACGCCTTACTCTTACGAAGATATCCGATTTCCTTGGTGGCTGCCCCATGCCTCACCTTTCAGAGGAACAATGTTTCCTGCTTAACCAAGGTATCACAAGGGAGGAGCTCCTGAAAGCTATCGCCTCCCTGAGAGTAGGCCAGGCACCAGGCCTGGATGGCTTCACAGCTTCCTTTTTATGAACGATTCTCGGATAGTGTACTCGCACAGCTTAATACCCTGTTTAACAACAAGCAAGAGGCTGGACAAGATTCTTCCGCAACTGGTGGAAGAGGAACAGGCAGGCTTTTTAAGGGGCAGGTAGACAATGTCAGGAAGATTATTGCTCTCACCAGTTTCTCGCATAGATCTCACACTCCTGCACTACTTCTGGGGTTGGACACAGAGAAGGCATTCACCCGTGTCGAATGACCCTTTCTTCGGGAGGTCATGACTAAATTCAATTTAGGGCACAATTTCATGATAGGGGTTTTCTCCCTCTACTCTGCGCCTGGTGCGAGAGTAGCTGCGAATGGGGTGCTGTCCCTGGGCTTCTAGGGGTATGAGAGAAGGATGTCCCCTCTGGCCTTTGCTTTTCACTTTAGCAGTGGAGCCCATGGCAGTGAGGATTAGAACTGAGGAAGGGATTAAAGGTATACTGTACTGGGGAGAGTTCCACAAAATAGCTCTGTTTGCCCGATGATGATCCTGATGTTGACAGAGGGCGAGGCCTCCATTCCTCTCCTTCTGATCCTGGGGGACTTTCAGGAAGCCTCTGGGTTTAGCGTGAAACTGGATAAGAGCGAGACACTCAATATTAACGGTAGTCAGGATACCATAGAGCACCTGCTGGGTTCAGCTCTGTTCCAGTGGGCCCCAAGTCTGCTAAAAAACATCGGTGTCCGCCTTGCACCACACTGCAGGGGGTTGCATCAGGCAAATTACCTGAAATTATTTGTGGCCACCAGGGCAGACCCGCACGGTTGGGCAGCACCAGCATGGTCAATTTCGTGGTTCGGCAAGATTGCCTCGATCAAGATGAACATATTGCCACGACTACTGTATGCTTTTCAGGCACTGCCAGTGGCGATACCCCCCTCCAGCACTTTGGAAAGTGCCACTAGACATAGTGACTTTTGTGTGGCAGGGAGGTAGGGCTATGATAGAGCGACTCTTTATAGGCAGAAGGGGGTCTATCCCTTCTGCAACTGAAACGCTACTACCAGGCGCCTCGATTGAGGGTGCTACTTGATTTGGTCAATCCAAATACTATGAAGGAGTGGTGTCTTCTAGAGGAGGAGATAGTGGGTAAACCACTTCCGTGTATGCCTTCGCTCCCTAGGGCTGGCAGGTCCCTGAGCATATATGAGCTACAATCTATGAAGACGACCATTCATGTGTGGGAGGGGACTGTTTCCCTCTGCGTTTGTCGTCTTTCCCCTCCCGATCACTGCCAGTAATTTTAATCCAGACTTCCAACTAGCCTACGATGGGGTGACTTTCTCTCAATGGAGAATGGGAGGATGTGAATTTAAAGCGCATTTTTTTTTAAAAGGGCAAAATTCAGTAATTTGAATCATGCAAGGCTACCCTTTGGAGAGGGAGCTATACCAATATTGGCAATGGAGGCACTGCAGCCACACAATAGGGCAGCGGTCACCAGTGGTCTGCTAGAGTTCAAGATGCTAACATTCTCTTCAAGTAACGAGCGCCTACCTATGTCCAGGCCTGGCATAGAGATTTGGGAATGGAGATTCCAGAGGAGGGCTGGCGGAAGGCTTGTAGGGGCCTGAAGAAGGCCACTTCAAGTGTACAATATGCAGAAAGAGGATATCAATTCTGATCTCGGGACTATCTGATAGAACAAGGCACATGAGGACACTGGGGGAGGACTATACATGTTGGTGGGGGTGTCTGGGACGTATTTGCACATTCGGCGGCGCTGTCCCAATTTAACTTGTTACCGGACTGGGCTACTTACCATGTTCCGCCTCATTGTGGATGAGGCGCTACCAATCTACCCTATTGTTTTTCTCCTGGGCATCTTTCGAGGCAGAGGAGTGCAAGTGCACCATTATAATTCACCCTTCCTTCACACAATGCTACTAGCAGGTAAGGCCACTATAGAAAACTATTGGAAACAGGCAAATCCTCCCTAAGTGCAGTACTGGTGGGCACAAACGTGGTCTCTGTTGTTGATTGAGAAATTAGTCCATTCTGTACAGGACAATGTGGGTTGCTTTTTTTTTTACGAAGTGGCGCAGCTTTCTGACTCATGTGTGAGACAGACATGGTATCAAGAGATGACACAGACAAGTTATTCTCAATGGTCAGGATGGTGTAACGCCTAACTTGCCCTACATCTAAGATGGGAAGGTTCCCTAACAGAAATAAAACAAAACGAAGTCTAAGTCTGTCAGTCCAAAACAAAATACTGTCTGTGTCAAAACCTATGCTTGTCCTCACTTCTACAGAATAATAGTGTAAATGGGATTTGGCCAACTGAGTAGCGCCCAAAGTAAAGTTATGTAACAATGGAGCCCCTCTGCAGCTCCCTTCCCCAAGTCAAGGCACTCAGCATTATAAAGTTCCACAAGTCTCTCAGGTTTCACTTGGCAAAAAGTTCACTTAGGAAAAGAAGTTCACTGTACCTTTTCCTGGTAAGCTCTTTAGGCTTTATCATGCCCACAGGCCCCAGAACACAAGAACCACACCATCTAGTGATGGGGGCAATGAGTCACTTGACTCACTTATGTCCCTTTGGGACCTATAAACACAGGGGCCCTGGCTGGACTCGGGCCTGGCGCCTTTGGCGCCAGGCTCATATAGAGTTATGAGCAGGAAAACTTTTAATTTCAGTGCAGGAGTGCTTTTACTTTACAAGAACTTTCCAGGAGCTGAAAGCCTTTATTCCAGAGAACATCCTCATGTGCTGACTCATCGGGTGTAGCTCCCTAGGCCTGGTCTTCATGTGCTGACTCATCAGGTGTGGCAGGGTGTGGCAGACAGGCTGAACCTGGTGGGCGTGGCTTCAGGAGCTCAGCTATATAAGCTGCTCCATCCTTAAGGCCGGTGCTTCGCGTTACTGTGCACTCACGTGCAACGTGACGGTCACCGCCACTTGGATCAGTTTACTTACCTTTGAAACCAGGCATTCTTCTGCATACTCACCTCAAGGAAACTGTTGCTTCATCGCTTCATCTGCAGACTCATCTCCTGACATCCAGTGATCTTGAACCCAACGCTGCAGCACCGCACTCCGCATCCACGAACTCAGACCGTTTGAAGAAGAAGAAAGACAAGGTTAGAACATCCGTCCTAGGGCTGTGCCGCATTTGAACCCCGCACGCCCCCTAGTTAACAACTTACCAGCTACTGTACAGCTGCAGCTTCGTTTCTCATTCCCTCCGGCTGCCGCCTCGAGCTCTGCAGCTTCTGCCAGGCCGGCAACATCACCTGCAAGGGAAGAAAGCAAAAGAGCAAACATCAAAAGTGGAACGGACAGCAATTCAAGACAGCGAACTTTACAACATAACAAAAACAGACGAGGAAAGACAAAGGCAAACATACTGACTTAGTCGCAGCAGTACTGGACTACCACGTGCAAGGGACCAGTGAAGGAACTCGGTCCAGATCATACAAGCGCGCCTTCCAGAAGCAGCAGAGTGGAGAACTCCCCAAAACTAATGAACAGGTGAGCTATCCAGGGACAGCGCATCCCACGGGTACTACGTTTTGGGAGAAGGGGTCTGGAAGGGGATCAGGCGCACAAGCTGGCATACTGATCCCCCCAATTCTCCACGCAGGAGCAGTCCCGAGCCGCATCACCTATTACCACCATTCACCACATAAGCGCAGAGGGTGAAGTCGGACCCGAGCGACCTCACCACCGGGAGGGCTGCAACTGTGCCCCAACGCCTCTGCAGAGACCAGGTGAGCGTAACAGAAAGCGAAGCCTCTTCGAATCTCTGCCTGGGCGTTATGGAAACTTCTGAAACGGACCAATTGGCCCGATTACTGGGAGAGTTACGGGCTGAAGTTCATGCCTCAAGACAGGAAAACAGTGACCTAAGGAGAGATCTAATTGTGAACTGGGAGCGGACAGATGAACTAGCAAGACAAATGCTCCAGGCACAGGGAGGCCAGGTCCCACTACTGGGGTTTGCCCCTCCTACCGCGCCCCCACAGCCCACGCCAGTACAGGTGGCTCTTCCAGGGGGGTTCCCCTGGCCCCACCAGAACGCTTCACAGGCGATCCGAATAAGTACGCCATCTTTATGAATCAATGTCGCCTACATTTCTTGTGCAGACCTGTGGCATTGCCCAACGATCAAGCGAGAGTGGCATTTGTACTCTCAAATTTGGGATGTTTTGCAGCAGACTGGTCAATTCCCTTGGTAAACCAGGATGATCCTTTGCTTCGAGACTTTAGAGGTTTCCAGTGTGAAATGGAGAAACTATTTGCACGGCATACTCAAGGGCAGGCTCTTGACAATTAACTGTTATCACTACGGCAGGGTGATCAAGACCTACTAACATATATCGCTTCCTTCAATCGTCTGATACCACAAACTAACTTGCCAGAGGAGAAAAGAACTATGCTCTTTACCGAGGCTTGCGGGGGAATTTTAAGACGTATTAGCCCAAGTAGTAAATCCCCCGGAAAGATGTGCTGAATACATCGACCTGACGGTGCAGCTCGATCACAGATTGCAGGATTGGAAGATGGATCGGGCCAAGGCCGAGCAGCGGTCGGTCTACATGCGACCCTGTGAGAATCAAACCAAATCACACGATCAGTCTGAGCCAATGCAAATTTGAGGCTTGCAGAGCCCACTCACCAAGGCAGAAAGGGAGAAAAGGAGACAGCAGCAGCTTTGTTTGTGCTGTGGTAAGGCAGGTCACTATCTCTGAAAATGCCCGGTGAAACCACCCAGGAAAGCAGATGGAACAACTGACAAGGGTGAAGAAGAACAGGACTCGGGAAACTCCAACGCCCGGCAAGCGTAGGGGTATACTTGTCGAGCAGTGAAAAGGAACCTATACAGACCTCACATCGAGTCATCCCAAGCAACCGTCGAAAATACATGCCTTGGAGGCATACATTGACAGTGGGGCTGTGGGGAAGTTACATGGACCAAGATCTGGCTACCCGGATAGGCCTTCCTCTCCGACAGAAGCAGGTTTTGGGAAACGTCACAGCAGTTGATGGATCTCAGCTATCATCCGGCCCAGTGACGCATTACACTGAGAAGGTCACCCTTCTGTGTCAGGTTGGTCACTAAGAGGACATCACCTTCAATCTCATCTGTGCTCCTCAGTTCCAGATGATATTGGAAATGCCCCACCTGGAGACCCACAATCCCAGGATTGATTGGCTTAAACGAGTTCTGACCTTTCCCCAAGACTGTGCCGACACCTGTTCTAGCAAGGGATTCTCATTAAAAGGTCTTACCAACCCAGGTTCGTCGAAGAAAGAAACCATACTGGGCCTCACCAGTTCACTACCACCTGAATACCTGGATTACCAAGATGTCTTTCAAAAAGAGCAATCGAACACCCTACCTCCGCACAGACCGTATGACTAGCAAATTGATCTGTTACCTGGAGCTCAAGTTCCCTGCAGCCGGATTTATGCCCTTACAGAACAGGAAAACCAGCATCTAAAAACCTACCTCAATCAGTATCTGGCAAATGGTTTCATTCGTCCGTCCAAGTCCCCTGCATCCTCGCCCCTCCTTTTTTGTGCCTAAAAAGGAGGGAGACCTGAGAACTTGCATTGACTACAGAGCAGTTAACCAGATCACAGTAAAAAACTGGTACCCGTTACCGCTTATCCCCGAGCTCTTGGATCAAGTCAAAAACGCTCAGATATATACAAAACTAGACTTACGAGGGGCTACCATCTAGTAAGAGTCAAAAAAGGAGACGAATGGAAGACGGCCTTTCGCACGAAATATGGCCTTTATTAATATCAGGTTATGCCCCTTTGGACTATGTAATGCCCCGGCTGCGTTCCAATTTTTCATGAATAACATGCTCCGCGAATGTTGGACGTCTGCACTCTTGTCTATATTGATGACATTCTTCTCTATTCGACCACCAAGGAGGACCACGTCAACCATGTCCGGGCAGTTTTGGAAAAACTGCGGCAACAGCGGCTATATGCCAAATTGGAGAAATGCTTCTTTCATGTGACAGAGGTAGAATTCCTCAGCTTTATTCTCAAACCACGGGGCATACGCATGGACACGCGCAAGGTAGAAGCTATCCTTAACTGGCCCTCACCGACATCCATAAAGGGAGTACAGAGTGTACTCGGGTTTGCCAACTTTTATCGCTGGTTCATTCCCGGGTTCTCCCAGATCGCCCACCCAATCACCTCTTAACTACGGAAAAATAAACAATTTAATTGGTATTCAGAGGCAGAGAAAGCCTTCCAGGAGCTAAAACAAGCATTTACCACAGCACCAATTCTACGGCATCCTGGACCAGAACTACCATACGTGGTCGAAACTGATGCTTCCAACATAGCAATGGGAGCAGTCCTGTCACAACGAGACCCCCGAAACAGGTCAGTTGCATTCCCTGACATTCTGGTCTTGCAAGTTTTCAGCCCTTGAATTGAATTATGCAATCTCTGATAAAGAACTGCTAGCAATTAATGCAGCGTTCAAAGCCTGGAGTCATTATCTTCTTGGAGATAGACATACAGTCACTGTCGTCACAGATCATTGCAATCTACAATATCTGAAGACCGCTAAAGCGCAATCATCACGCCAACTCCGCCGGGCTGTCTTCTTTGCGGAATACCACTTCGTCATCACCTATAAACCCGGAGTACGCAATGGAAAAGCGTTTGCCCTGTCTCACATGAGTGAGGGAGTAGAGGCATTCACTACACCAGACCCTGTGGCCATCATCCCTGAAAGACAAATTCAAGGCATGATTGCCGCAACCACCACTCTAGACAACTTAAGATCTGACCAGCAACACTTGATGAGTCCACCAGCGCAACAGGAATGGCTAGGGAAGGGAGACTGGTATACGATTGTGGACAACCTACCATACTGCCAAGGACGATTGTACATCCCGGATAAGAAATTACAGAAGCAAATCATCGCAAACTATCACGATTCATTAGTAGAAGGGCATCTGGGAATAGCCAAAACCCAAGCTAAAATAAAGAATAATTACTGGTAGCCAACTTGGCGAAAGGGCATTGTCCAGTTCATCGCAACCTGTGGCACCTGTGCTCAATGCAAGTCCCAAAAACAAAGTCCTACAGGTCTGCTACGTCCTTTAGAAGTACTCCCAGCACCTTGACATACGCTATCAATGGATTTTTATTACAGACCTTCCCTCCTTTAACGGATACAATACCATCTTAGTCATCGTAGATCTGTTTTCCAAAATGGCCCACTTTATTCCCCTGAAAGGTCTCCCAACTGCTTCTACTCTGGCTACTGTGTTTTTGGAACAGATTGTCCGACTACACGGGTTCCCAGCAATATCGATATCAGACCGAGGAACTCAGTTTGTCTCTGCATTCTGGAAAAGGTGTTGTAAAATTGCCAAAATCGACCTCCGGTTTTCTACAAGCCATCACCTCCAAACCGACGGCTAGACCGAACGGACTAACCAGACCCTCGAGCAATACATAAGGTGTATGCTGCAACAAACCGAGGACACCTGGAAGGACATACTTTGGTTAGCAGAATACGCATATAACAACTCCATTCACACCAGTACGGGACAAAGCCCATTCTACCTAGTGTACGGTCGACATCCACAGACATTCGTTTTCGACCCACTCAAATCATTAGAAATGCCCGCTGTAACAACCTTACACAAAACCATCACCCAGGTTTTTAAGGAAGCAGCAGAGCATCTTGCCAAAGAGAAACAGCAGTTTGCGGATCGACACCGATGGGAAGCTCCCAACTACCAAGTCAGAGACGAGATTTGGTTAGCATCCAAAAACATCCCCCTGAAAGGACCACGGGTGTTCTGTCCCAGATATCTGGAACCCTACAAAATCAAGGCTGTGATCAACCCTGCGGCCATGAAATTAGAATTACCGGCCCACATGCGGATCCACCCGGTGTTTCATGTCTCCCTCCTAAAACCATTGAGACCAGGTACACGGATCGATACTCCACCGGATCCTGAAATAGTTGAAGGAGAACCAGAACATGAAGTTAAAAGGATCCTAGACTCTAAGATGGTCTGGTCCAAGTTGTACTACCTTATAGACTGGAAACGTTATGGACCCCAAGATCGGACCTGGGAACCCAGTGAGCATGTCCACGCTCCACGATTAATCAGGCAGTTCCACTGCAATAACCCCACTAAACCAGGGCCAGGGGGGAAACCACCCATGAGAGGGGTCTTGAAGGGGAGTGCTGTCATGGCCACAGGCTCCAGAACACATAAAACACACCACCTAGTGATGGGGGCAATGGGTCACATGACTCACTTATGTCCCTTTGGGACCTATAAACACAGGGGCCCTGGCTGGACTCAGTCCTGGTGCCTTTGGCACCAGGCTCATATAGAGATGTGAGCAGGAACACTTTATTTCAGTGTAGGAGTGCTTTTACTTTACAAGAACTTTCCAGGAGCTGAAAGCCTTTATTCCAGAGAACATCCTCATGTGCTGACACATTGGGTGTGGCTCCCTAGGCCTGGTCTTCATATGCTGACTCATCAGGTGTGGCAGGGTGTGGCAGGCAGGCTGATCCTGTTGGGTGTGACTTCAGAAGCTCAGCTGTATAAGCTGCTCCATCCTTAAGGCCGGTGCTTTGCATTACTGTGCACTCGCGTGCAACGTGACCCTCACTACCTTGGACCAGTATACTTACCTTTGAAACCAGGCGTTCTCCTGCATACTCGCCTCCAGTAAAACCGGTGCTTCATCGCTTCATCTGCAGACTCATCTCCTGACATCCAGTGATCTTGACCCGATGCCACAACACCACACTGCGCATCCACGAACTCGGACCCTGTGAAGAAGAAGAAAGACAAGGTTAGAACATCCGTCCTAGGGCCGCACCGCATTTGAACCCAGCGCGCCCCCTAGTTAACAACTTACCAGCTACTGTACCGCTGCAGCTTCGTTCCTCATTCCCTCCGGCTGTCGCCTCGAGCTCTGTAGCTTCTGCCGGGCTGGCAACATCACCTGCAAAGGAAGAAAGCAAAAGAACAAACATCAAAAGTGGAACGAACAGGAATACAAGACAACAAACTTTACAATACAACAAAAACAGACGAGGAAAGACAAAGGCAAACAGGAACACTTACCTGAAGTATAGTGGCTTAGTCGCAGCAGGACCGGACTACCACGTGCAAGGGACCAGTGAAGGAACTCTGTCCAGATCATACAAGCGCACCTGCCAAAAGCAGTAGGACAAAGTGCTCGCCCCAGCTCCCCTCTTTGCAGACACTTCTTTTCTTTACACAGAGTCATTCGAGAACATGTAGTCATACACGCGACCACTCTTCCACTATGTATCCTGGTTATTCCATTTGTCAATTTCACCCGATGTGTCTCCTGTCTTATGCGTTTGGGCTGCAAAGTTGTATCTTGCTCGCTCACATTTTACCAATGTAACAAGGGATCAGCACACTTCCCGGGCTCCCTTCTTTGGACTTCCCCCAGATGCTATCTCACACAGAACCTCTGTGTCTCAGCTTCCCTGTTTCTTCCAGCTGGTCCTGGGCAGCCACAGCGCCTCAGCTCTCCTCCCAACTCACTCTCTTTGCTGATTGCTAGTGTTCCTTTTATACTCTCCTGAAGACTTGATCAGCTGCAGGTGGACTTGGTTGATTTCAATTGCCTGACCCTGCCTGGCCTTGTTAGTGGGACACAGCCTATGAAGATGTTGATTTGCCTCTGTCTGCATCTTCTTTGTCCCAGTATCATAGTTTTGTTTCTCCTAGGAAATCTGTACTCCTCTTGATTTCCTCTTCTTCGTCACAGTACTTGAGTGATACTTGGGGAAAAAGAAGATTGTGTGCCTTAACACATTCTATAAAGGCTGTGGGGGGTTGGGTAGGTCACTGTCAAGGAAGGGGGGATGCCATGTCTATGGTCTAGGGGTGATTTTAGAATATGAAAAAGATTTTTTTTTTTTTAAACAATTTTATTAATTTTAATCAAACAAAACAACAATACAACCAAACACGCAGTGCATTTCACATCCAAATAATTATATCAGTTCTTTAATCTTGGTCATTGCTTCCCCCCTCCCGCCCCTGTTCATGAGCCTGTCTGTTCATCGTTCTCTGTGTCCGCCGCACGCGGCGGGGTCTCGCTTCCTATAGATTGTGACCACTCTTGTATTGTTCCAAACAATTCTGCTATTAATGATTTCCATGCCATCAGGGTCCCTGTCTCCTCCTCCCCCCCTACAGTGTTCGACTCTTGCCATACCATTGTTTCCGCCTCTGCCCATTTCTGCAACTCCCTCCACCACACCTCCACCTGCGGCCTGTGACAAGTCTTCCATCCCATGGCAATCCTTCGTTTAGCCAGCACATATGCCAGATCTTTCAGTTTACCGACATGCTTAAGTTTTGATGATCTGGGGAACCCTCCCAGCAAGCAGGCCCAGGCCGTATCTACAATTAACGTAGCCCCCTTCTCGGCTAGCTTTTGTGCCACTTCTCCCCAGAAATCTCAATTACTGGGCATGACCAAAACATATGTGTCATATCAGCATTCTCCTTGCCACATTTGGGACATGCTTGTCGTCCAGCGTTATCAAACTTGGATATCCTCATAGGCGTCATATATGCTCTGTGCGTTATATATAGTTGTATTTGTTTTAGTCTGGCATTCCTTGACACCTTCTTATGGTATCCCAGTACCCGTTCCCACATCCCATCCTCTATCAGGGTTCCCACTTCCGCCTCCCAATCTAGTCTCAATTGCATCAAGTCCTTCCCAACCTTAGACATCACCATCTCATACAACCTAGAAATCTCATTTCCCCCATCCGATATATCATATATTGCCTCTATGCTGGCATCTGGTTCTTTTTCCAATACTGTTTCAGGCCACGTTTCCCGGATTTTCTGCAGAATTCTGTGGTATGTGATTAACTGGCCCGCATGCAATCCTGTTTCCCCCTCCAGGGCCTCAAAGTCCAAAATGGCCCCCACCTGCCAGACGTCTCCTAACGTTATTAGCCCCACCGATTCCCAATGGGTCCTGACTATCGCCCTTAACTGCTTATCTTCCCCTGTCAATGCGACTAGCGGTACCTGCAGGGAGCATGGAAATGGGTTCTCCATCATCCGGCATGCCCGACGCCACATCTGCCATCCGAGCATCATCATCCGGGGGCGCTCACTCATTTCGGACTTGGGCAGCCAGATCATCTCTCTCAAGTGAAATGGGGTGCAGTCGTGTCCAAATAGCCGAGATTCAGGGGTCGCCTCATCTGAAAGCCACTGAGCCACATATTGCAGCTGACTTGCTACGTAATACACCTCAAAATTGGGCAGTTTTATCCCCCCCTTTTCATAAAAGTTCTGCAGCTTCCACAGCGCCACTCTGTTCCGGGTACCATGCCACAAGAAATCCCTACACATACTGTTAAGTTTGGCAAAGAACTTCTTAGGTATCATGTATGGAATATTGCTAAAATAATGCAAAAGCCTAGGCAGGACCACCATTTTTAGCATTGCACCCCGTCCCATCATTGCTAAGGGCAACTTAACCCAAAATAGCATGCACTTCTCGATTTTCTTGAGTGCCACCTCGGTGTTATGCTTGTGCTCCTCCTCCACCGCATGGTACACGTCTATCCCAAGATACCGGAAAGAACTAACCTCCCATGGTATTTGTAACACTGGTAACTGTCTCTCAGGGGTTCCCTTATAGTCGCCTAGCGGAAACATACTAGATTTTCGGGGATTTACCGCTATCCCAGACAGCCCTGCATACGTCGCCATCACCTCCAGTATGTACTGGAGATTTTCCTCTGGATACTTTAAGTATAGCAACAGGTCATCTGCGTATAAGGAGATCAGATGTCGTTCTCCCCCTACTTCAATACCTATCATATCATATTGCTGTCTGAGATATATTGCAAGGGGCTCCAGGGCTAATATATAGAGCGGTGTCTGGTCATTTGGTCGAAAATAAATGGTCGAATGACCATTTGATCGAATCAAAATGGTCGAAAAAAAAGGGTTGAATTTATTTTATTTATTTATATATTTTCTTTTAGTTTTGGTTGCTTAAAAAATATTTTTTAATTAAGAAAAAGGGGGGTTGGGGGGAACCCCCCCCATAAAATAAAAAAAATAAAAATTCAACCTTTTTTTTCCAACCATTTTACTTCGATCAAATGGTCATTCGACCATTTGGTTTTCGACCAAATGACTGGTAACCATATAGAGCATCGGGGACCAAGGGCACCCCTGCCTAGTGCCTCTACTAAGTTGCCACCTCTCAGATATTACTGATCCCATTCTAACTCTGGCCAGTGGCTCACTATGTAGCATCTTCACCCACCTCATATAACCGGGCCCCATACCATACTTCTCCAAGGCCGCCAGCAACCACGGCCACTTGACCGAGTCGAAAGCTTTGACCGCATCTAAGGACACGATCGCCATTTCGCCCTCAGCCGTACTTTCCCATTCAACAACCCGTCGGAGTCGCCTATGATTATGGGTTATTCCTATTCGGGACATAGCTCGTCTGGTCAGGGTGTATTAGCTTGCTAATCACTCTCTGCAATCTGTTTGCCAGGACAGCCGTCAATATCTTGCTGTCCTGATTCAACATCGAGAGAGGTCTGTAAGAGCCACAACTGTGTGCAGGTTTATTAGGCTTGGGAAATAACTTCTTAGTTCAGGTTTATTAGGCTTGGCAAAGAACTTCTTAGGTATCATGTATGGAATATTGCTAAAATAATGCAAAAGCCTAGGCAGGACCACCATTTTTAGCATTGCACCCCGTCCCATCATTGCTAAGGGCAATGTATTATGACCGCCTCTTTAAGTGAATCCGGCAACCGTCCCACCTCAAACACTTCATTGAGCATTTCTAACAACGGGGGGGGCACTTCCTCCCTGTGTGTCTTATAAAATTCACTCGGGAGTCCATCCGCCCCTGGGGTCTTGCAGGTAGGTAACTGCCTCACCACTTCTTCTAACTCCTCCAGGGTGATTGGTGCATCTAGCTCCTCCCTTTCCTCCTCACTTATCATGGGTAGTCCTATGTCTTCTAAAGTTCCCATAATTTCCTCTCGGCTACCCCCCATTTTGTCTGCGTACAACACTTTATAATATTCTGCGAACTCCTCGTTGACACCCTCTTGGGTGTCCACTACGCTACCATCTTCCCTCATTATCGTTCTAATCGGGAATCTGGGAGCCTCGCTTTTGTATAGCCACGCTAACAACCGTCCTGTTTTATCCCCTCCTGCATGCTGTCTCTCAATGTACTTTTTATAGTTAAGGTTGCAGAGCCTCTCCCAGTGTTCCGCACATTGCTGCTGCAGCCCAAGTACCCGCTCCATATTTTCACATCTGCCCTTTAATACTCCCTCCAATTCCTCTTCCGTCCGTCGTAGGTCAGCTAGAACCCCGCCCTGCAGGCCCTTTGCTTTTGATATGGCAGCCCCTCGCATCACTACCTTAAAGGCTTCCCAAAATGTACTTGCTGAGTCAACGCTACCTGTGTTCTCCTCAAAGTAATTGGCAATCTCCTCCCTTATATCTTCTGTAAAGACTGGATCCTTGAGCGCCTCAGCACGAAGGCGCCACGTCGGGATCCGTGCCCTCGGGGGGCGATACTGCCAACCCAGGACCAATGGTGAGTGATCTGAGAGGACCCTCACCTTATATTCTACCTGAGTAACCTCTGCTATTACATCCGACGTGGCAAAGACGTAGTCCAGCCTCGTATGTAGCTGTTGAGGGGCAGAGTAATGCGAGTATTGTCTGTCTTGGGGGTATCTAGTTCTCCACACATCCACCAGACGAAAGTCGTCTAGCAGTGTCTGTAGTGCTTTCGCCGCTGGGGAAGGTCTATCAATCTTACCATCTGATCTGTCTATGTTAGGATTTAATACACAGTTAAAATCACCACCCCAAATCACTGCACTACCCATACATATGCCGAGGTTGGCACTCAGAGTCCTGAAATATGCTGCTGTATCCCAATTGGGGGCATATGTATTTACAATGCTTATTTCCTTATTCTCCACCAACCCTCTCAGCATGACCATCCTCCCATCCGTCTCCGCCACCTCCTGCAATGGGTGGAACGGAACATGCGGCGCCACCCAGATTAGTACTCCCCTGGCATACGCAGAGTATGTTGAGCCCACCACCACCCCTTTCCATTTCTTGACAATCAGCTCCATCTTTTCCCGTGTCAGATGTTTTTCCTGCAACAGCGCGATATCTATCCTTTGCCTTTTCAAATATAGCATGACCTTGTTCCTTTTCAAGTAGCTATTCAGTCCCCTGACATTCCATGTGATTATTTTAAGATCCCCCATGGCTTGATACCGTCCCCCTTATCTACCTCCAGCAGATCCCACCTTCCTGCGCGACACAGATTCAACTATCCAATTATGCTATATAGGCTCATGTTCAGACTAAAACTCCCCATTACTATATACACCCCAAACACCCCACAGCCCTTCCCCTCCCCCCACCCTACCCCTTCCCAACAACCAACCCCAACAACTGCCCAGCTCCATCCCTGGATCTCAGTCATCCCCGTGTTCGGTTCCATCAGTGACCAAACTACACTCTAAATGGGGATATAAAGATCGGCCCTAAGAGGCTCCTTCACCACGCAGCATTCTCTGTGCTCACGGATCATGTTTCCTATCAACCAGCGTATGCCCACCTTCCAGCTGCATCAATGACTATAATCAAGTCCCACAGTCTTAGGTCCCACCAGATTCGCAGCTTTACTTATATCGTCCTGCTCCATCTTCTTTCTGGATATGTGGCTCTTGAGGGCAGCTTTGCATATCTAGCCACCCCATGGCGCCCACCGGAGTGTCGAAGAACAATGTCTTGTTCTTATAGAAAACTTTTAGTTTGGCCGGGTAGAGCAGCATGTACTTGTTACCAGCCTCCCGCAATCTCCTCTTGACAGATCCAAAGTTCATACGGCTTCGTTGTACCTGCAGGGTATAATCCGGATAGGCAGTTATACTCGCCGCCCCTCTCTGTATTGTTCCACCTTTGCGGAAGTATTCAAGGATTCTCTCCCGATCCAGATAGTTAAGGATCTTGGCGATCATCGGCCTGGGCGGAGTTCCCGGCGACGGCTTCCTCATTGGGGCCCTGTGCGCTCTCTCCACTGCAAATCCCTGAGTCAGGGTTCCCCCGTCGATCTCCTGCAGCAGCATAGTTTCCACGAATTCCGTCGGGTTGTGTCCCTCGGCTTCTTCTGGCAGTCCTACAATGCAAATATTATTCCTCCGGGCATGTCCTTCCGCCTCCTCCGCCCTACTTTCCAAATTGCCCACACGTTGCACCAGGGCATGGAGCTCTCGTTTGTGCGCAGCGCAGTCTGCCGCAGTAGGGCCCATCTCTTTCTCCAGAGTCTCTGTGCGCTCCACCAGAGTCCTAACATCCTGCCTGAGGAGGTTCACGTCTTCCTGTACCGCCCCAACCTGGGGCTCCATTGCCGTCTTCAATTCCGTCACAGCTAATTGGAGCTTGGCCTCCCAGGCCGCCTTCAAATCTGCGATCGCCGCAAGGACCTCCTGATTCGTGCCCACCGCCGCCATTCCTCCTGCCGGGGTTTTGTCTTTACTCCTGGCTCCGTCCGGGCCAGTCGGTGTCCTGGCGTATTCGTCCAGTGTGGGCTGCTTACCCTTCACCTTGGTCTGTTTGTTCGCCATCTCAGTATTTTCGTGTGCTGCAGAATAGGCTCCCAGGGGTGCAATCCCCAGCGCCTCAAGGCTGTTCCAATATCCTTTATGAGGCCTCAGAGAGGCTGTGGTAAAGGTCCTAGCGGTCTGTCTATGTTACACGGGTGGATTGTGCACCGCACCCTTGATAACGCTGTTGCCCAGTGATGCGCCCCAGCGTGGCTCCGCTCACAGTGGCCTGTTATCCTCCGTGGAGCTTGACTCTCCACTGACCATACCGCAGTTCATTTCTATGGTCCGCTGCTCATTATGGGAATTGGCAATGTGTCCCGTGTCCCTCTGTCAACCTTCCTGGGGCAAGTGTCTCCCAGCGCCTACAGTGCCAATTACATTCCCTGATGGGCGATAGGATTGTGTGTTAGTGCCCTTCTGCAGCTGATTCAGGAGATGTCTCTCTGGGGGTGGTATGGCCCCCTATGCTGTGGCGTTTGCATGGCCTTCCCTCTGGACCCCACTGCCTGTACAATTTCAAAATGTTCACTTGGAGGGTCTGCCTTCAAATTATCGTGTGCTGCTCTGTTATGGGCATCCAGGTCCTATCCTGATCTTATCATTCAGGCAATCCTGCGCCCCCACGGGCCGTTCTGCAATTCCTGGCGGATGAACAAGGGATTTTCCTCAGGCCAGCGCCTGATGTTTTCAGATGGGCTCCCTTGCTTTGTTAGCCTTAGACAGATGTCCAAGGAGGGGCGCAGGGCATCCCCCTAACGCCGCTTCACTTCGCTCTCTGCAGAGCACCCTTCATCTGTTGTTCGCACGGCTACCCCCACGCCTCTGCTATAAAACTTTCTCCTTACTTAGTTCGGGTGCACACAATGTTAGAATGTGCTCCGGTGGAGACCCTCCAGCACTCCTGGGGCTCAACCCTACCCAGCACGTCCTCATCAGTTCGTGGCCACAATGTTGCTGCTCCTCGTAGGTCTTCACTCGTGATTCGTCCGCCGGCTGAGTCCCGCCGGCGCTTGCGACAATGTATCTATCCCAGCATGCTCGGCCTCCCTCGCGTCTTTCATACAGGGCGCCGGCAGATCTCAATATTCATGGTCACACCCCGCTCATGTTACGAGCCGTCTTCACCCAGGGGGCAATTCCCGACTCCACGCGGCGCTCTGCTGCAGGTTTCTTTGTTCGCCCTGGGGTCCGCTCAGCATACCTTGCGTGCCGGTTCTCTCATCCGGCCGCGCATTTCTTCCTGTATTTATCGGGTCATGCACAGCTGACGGTGCCGGCATCCACACCGGCCGCGAGCGTGTTGCGGACCTCTGCGACCCCTATCCGTTTCTTTGTTCCGGGCGAACCACCATTTTGTTTTCTGTTTCGGCGAGACACGGGATGCTGTTTTCTGTTCCGAATTCCTGCGTGCTGGCCTCAGTCCTTCCAATCCGTTCCGACCGTGTGCGGTGGGTCTTCACACAGCTGCTCCTTCTTTGCTAGCACCGATTACAACATTTCTTGCACGTTTTTGTCCGTGGCATCCAGGATCATCAGGAGCTCCCTCTGAGACACGTCCTTTCACATGGCTCTGTAGCCACGCCCCAGAATAGGAAAAAGTTATTGGTTTTTTCACTCTGATACCCTCAGTAAATGAGCTTAACAGAGAAGGAAAAGATTGGTTCTCACAGTAGTTTATGATATTAGAGGGACGGGGAAATAAGTCTGAGTTATAGTTAGAAAAAGGTGTTTTACATTCTCTTGCTTTCCTCCGAGTGTGAGTGTTTGATGGAAGATCTTGGGGTAGGACATGCATGATGATATCCTATAACAGCAGAGGGGAGTAGGATAGATCGGGATTAGCAACAGGGCGATGCCAGATCTCATCTTTGGGCATCCCACTTTTGTTATTCAAAGACCCTCCATCCCTGTAGTACCCTTTCACAGCCTCACTCCCAGGGTCAGAATCTGACAGTCTTACCCTTTTCTTGGTTACATGAAGGGGGTCTTAAGCAGATTAAATGTGAGAACACCCTCAAATATTTCGCACATTCAAAAACACACAACCGAGACTTCACTTGCCCCACATGGATGCGGTCTCTTGGCCTTCTCGAGTGTTCATAGGGTTGCTGCTGATGCCTCCCATCAACTTTTCTATAATGCAACAGGTGAACTCATTGGTATGCACATGTCTCAAGTGGAGGTTTCCGTACCAATTGTAATTTTAATTGGTTATTTATAACGCGCTTAATACTCGGAGGTTTCTATGCGCGGACGCAGGGATCTTACCTGTGTTGCTCTGCGTCGTCTTGCTTCCAAGACAAGTGCGTTGCCCCTGAGCTATCCTCCTGCAACAGCATGTTTGCTTGTTTGTTTTTGTATTGTCATATTATGTATGCTTATGGTTTGGATTATTTCCACGAGATGTAACTGTTCCTGGTAAAGCATGTTATTGTACATTAGCATGGTTTTGTTATAAAATATCAATAAAGACATTTAAATACAAAATAAACCTTGCATTAGTTCTGCGCCTTACTATAGTGTTCTGAACCTCATTATTGATATATTTGGTGCTGCGTGTATACACATAACAATGGCATACTGCAATTGCCATGCAATGATGAATACACTTTTAACTGGGGATGTGTACTATTGCGCGTGCAATGCTAATTTTCTTGAACAAAATGGTGAGTGGTTCCCCTGCTGTGCTCAGCCTTTACGTCGTTGCAGTGGCCAGATGTGCAATGGAAACTTAGGAGCCTACCAGCATACGATATAATCGCTTCATCAATTCAGCATGGCAAAAAGACTTCATGAAGTAACCATGGAACCGATAAACAAGTAGCTTTGAGGATGTAATATTCGGGGAGCAATTAAATGTTATTGTGCCTTGATAAAGACTGGCTGGTCGAAACACATGTTAGCAGGAAATAAGGAATTGAATAAAGTATCTATGATTCCTTCTAGGCCTTTTGAAGTAGTCTGTAATGTAATAGTGACTTGATATTAGCAATGCACGCGCAATGGTACACATCCCCAGTTATTAATGCACCATTGACGATGTAAGTGAAATTTGCAAAAAAGGGCAAAAGTGGTGCTGCATATAATATGAATTTTTATTATTGATCTATATCAAATACAAGCCGTAAGCCACACTAAACAATTCATCAATCCTATTCCCTAAAACATGCATATAATCACATAACCCATATTTAAAAATCACGTAAAACTTCAACAAGATCAGATCTGACAATGAGAACAAAAAGCAATTAAGGTCTATAACACAGCTCTGCAAAGTTTGGCTCTCCTGAGGTTTTGGACTACATCTGCCAGCCCTAACCAGCAAAAATAGTGGTGAGGGCTCATGGGAGTGCTAGTCCAAAACATCTGGAGAGCCGCAGGTCGCAGACCCCTTGTCTATAAGAAGCCATTATCAGCTACTGAGGTTTCTAGATATGGAATTATTCTAGATGTCTCTGGAATGAAGGTTTTCTCTGCCTCAAGTGGGTCTCCTTAGATGGTAGGTTAGTAGATCAGGGCGAGCTGGCTATTTAAAAGCCTCGGCAATGCTCCACAGGAGGCATTTGAAGTTGCACTGCTCTTTAAGAATACTGTAACTGCAGTGGCGTATTTAGGTAATCTGCTGCCCTAGGCCCAGCAAAGTGCACGCAACTGGTTAACTTTACTCCACCCCTTCGCAACGTTGCCCCTTCTTATCTTAAAGACCTAGAAGCCTAAATGTTACACTGGATTGGAAAAACATTTTATACACTTCCCTTTTTCTGTGACCATTGTGTTGTGCAGGCATCATTCAGAACCACTCAGGTTTCTCCGGGATGATCGCTCTAGTGACATTTTTATAAGCGGATTGACCTACATAAAAGTAGGGCTATTTTAGGACAGACGGTGCTTTTGAAAAACTGGTTGGAAATGGAGGTTGCATGTTACAGGCCATGTCCCAGCCCCACCCATCTCTCAGAGAGATGTTGTCTGTCAGCATATTTTCATATTTTATGAAGGCCAGTGTAACGCTCACATAGTATCCACGGGGACGTCACTAAGCCTGTTCTGACCTCTTACGACCTCAAACCCTTCCCTGGAGGCTATTCGACTGGAGACTGGGCCTGAAACACAGGATTGGTAGAGTTTAACTCCCTATTGTCTCTGTTTGCTTGAACCCCTTCTTCCCCGGGGTCCAACCCTTCCCTTTGATCCACAGCTCACCTTGTTTTCTTTTATAGTGTGCTCTCCGTCCTGCTTTCAGCGCAGGGGAGCATTGATTGATGCGGACTCATTGCTGCCTAGTTAATTCACTGGCAAGAGTCCAACAGGTAAGTATAATGAGTCTTTTGAACAGTTCTCTAACTTCGTTCCTTTCCTTCCCTAGATGATGGCCGGCGTCCGGGGATGGCGGCGTGCTGCTGAGATGAGTAGCGCTGAAGGTGAGTGAGCGCGTTGCACCCCTTTCGTATTTGCATTGAACTGAGTTCTTTTTCTGTGCCTTTTAGGTGCTGCGACGTCTTCAGCGTGGATGCCGGTTATGAAGAAGAAATGCGGTGGGTAAGTGCGGTATGCGGCGCCTCTAGATATTTCCACGCTAACCTGGAGTGTCTTTTCTCTCTTGCAGATGGATGAGAAGTTCCGGAGACAGAGTTCCCCCAGATCGGCTGGGATTCAGGTAAGCGTTTGAAGCTCGTACAGTATTTAAACATAAGCGAAGATTTGCAGAATGCTTACTAATGCCTTTTGTCTGTTCTTTTCCCTTTTCCTTAGGAAGCGGCGTGCCGGGATGGGAATGACAGCGTCGAAGATGCCCGCAGAACAGAAGGAGCGATGAATGATGGGCAGAAGCGCCGCAAGGTAAGGCTGTTCCTAACGGTGTTCTTGTTCTTGCAGGAGCTGAGCGCAGAAGAAAGATGCAGGCCTACTGGAGACCGATCCAAACACGGTGAGTGTCACGCAGCAGGTGGAGAAAACGTAAAGCATGTTTCTCAGCCTGGGTGTGGCTTAAATAGTATCTGGGTCTTTGGAGGGATGGAGAGGCCCTTGAGGGTCATGTAGGTGATTGTGGCCTGGCTCGCCTGACATCTTGGAGGTCTGGGGACATGAGGGGCAGGAATCATGACAGCTAGTCTCCAGATGAGCGCAGCACAAATAATGATTAGAACACTGTTAAAAGCATCCTCACAAAATAAGAGCAGAGTACACAGCAGCAGTATATCCACCACTTGTACAAAATGGAATAAGGTCAAATCTATTCCCCCCAGAGTGGTAACAGGTTCATTGGGCCTAGCGCTGCATGCACTGGAAATATATGTGTTCAAATCATAGCTGTGCTGCTGGTGATTGGGTCAATGACCAAGCGTTACTGCATACACCTGACCATGTAGTATTACGGAATTTCTATCAAACATGGAGGTTTCCCGTTCAATGCGTTTTTGGTGAGTTGGAGCTGTAGAGCGTTTGTGGAGGCTGCACCCTCACTCCCAACACTGACTGTCTGCTCCCACCAAAAACATATCTAACAGACTGCACAGTCTCGGCCCCAATGCCAGGGGTATTCATTCAGGGGAAAATTCTGGACATTGCGTTCATAAAGAAGTATTAATTCCAGCGAAAGCATTTTTAAACTTTCATAGCAAGGCAAACTGTGAAAGTTTATGTGGAACTTTTCAAAAATGTGCACTCAACAATAGTGAGGTGTGGCAGAGGAATTGCCTATTTTTGGCATGATGCATTCCAAACGTTTCCCGCATCTTGACAATGTAGGCGGCAATAAAATATCTATTACATTATTTTTTAAAGATGAATCGCTGAGTCTGCTTCAAGAAATATATTAGTGCTGGTGGTTCAAAGAAAGGACAAATGCAATAAAATAGCATCACATTAGTTGTACATTAGCAAGTCACCCCTTTTTAATGCCCCATGCCCCTCTCCCTTGACCAATCCTTATGCTATACTATAATATGTAATCTATATGTAATCCTTATACTATAATATACTGAAATCCTTAAAGCACAAAACTATAAAAGCATAAAACTACACTATACCAAATGCATCACAGAAGCGAGCAACACCCAGAAAGAGATGTTCAGCATCATCAACGAGCTAAGAAACCCAACAGCCTGCAACAACGATCCATTCCCTCGCAAAACTTTGTGATGACCTTGCAAACCTTTTCAAAAACAAAATCCCAAGCATTCAACAAGTCATCAAGAGTATGTCCAAGTATAAAAATAACTGCCACAACCAGCTAACTCCAGAACTAACCACAAGACTAAAATGCTCACCAGTTTCAACATATTAATTCTACAATCTAGTGAATCAAAGCAGGATAACCAGCATACCCTTGCCCACCAGAAATCTACAAGATTATCCTCACCCAAGAGACGTCTGCAAAATACTTCCGAAATCTCTGTAACCAGTCATTAACAATAGGAGCTGAACGATGAAGCTTCAAAGCGGCATGCATTAAACCACTGGTTAAAGTCGCTTTCGGAAACACAGAAGACCTAACCAATTTATCTCAAACATCCCTCTTACCTAGTGAAAATTCTAGAAAGCTACATTTATGATCAAACCCTGGAACATATAAAAAACAATCAAATACTAGATCAGGCACAAGTCAGCTTCAGACCTATGAGAGGAATGGAAACAGTGCTGCTATCCTTCTGGCACAACCTAAAAACAAATGCCGACTCCTACATCACCTCAGTGCTAATACTTCAAGACCTATAAGCAGCTCCAACACAGTCCACCTCAAAACTCTCATCAAAAGACTCCAAGAAAGAGGAATCGGCAACATGGCCTTACCATGGTAATAGTCCTTTCTAACAGAATGAATGGAAGCAACCTGGCTATCCCCCTTCAATTCAGCACCACACGCACCACCCTGTGGAGTTCCACAAGGCTCATCACACTCGCCACTACGCTTCAACATCTAAATGACCCCACTCATCCATCTCATCAAAAGACATGGACTCAACTACTACAACTATGCAGATGACACACAGATCCTCTATAAAATCAATACTACTGGAGAACCAGACCAAACCCTCATCAACTGCCTCACACAAATAAACATAAAGACGAGCACCAACAGCCTCAAAATCAACATGGACAAAAGAGAAATCATGATCACGCCCAACAATCCGTTGAATCAACATCGCATTTCATATTAATGTGCAATAGCAGGTTTGGCAAAATCCCCTCACCCGTTCGCCTTGGCTGGTACTTTTTTGAAAGGTCATGTAACTTTTATTTTCTACTCACCCGGGCAGGCGAGCATCTTTAGGAAATCTTTTTTTTTTTCAGTAATGATATTGTACTGTCGCTAGATGGCAGCAGTGCACTGCGCACAACATTTTAGTGTATTAATAGTATCAAGTGTCTTCACTGCGTACACTCGCGTAATACTGACATTAGTCATGAAGCGCTGATCTGACCATCATAGACCGACTGAACACCCTGTCACAATCGGAATACATGAGGCAATGCACACACCACGGCAAAAACAACAAAATCATAAAGAAACCAGATCAACACGTAAAGCAAGTCTGTGAGTTTGGAGAACACACCCTCTGCTTATGACGGTCCAATGAGCGGAGGTAAAGGATGGAAAAACTCCTGGGGTAGAAATAATTTTCCTATAAATCACACGATGTGTCAGCAAAGATAGGCACCTTTATGAGTAATCAGGATACGAGTTTTGGTCCTGGCTAAGCAAGAAGACACACTGTGTGATTATAGGTACATTCTTTCTACCCTGTACACCCTGGTTACTTAAATGTAAAACAAAAGTTCTTTGAATCTTTCTGTCAGTGGCATTTAGTGTAATATAACCAGGGGGGGATTGACTATTCTAGTTTGGTGCATTAGAATGAATGCTTTGATAGTTTTAGCTTCTCTGATTAAATGCACCCGAATGACCTCTAATGTGATACCTCATCCAAGCCCGCGTCTATGCGGCATCCAACAACTCGGCCACACTCTGTAAAATCTGCAAGGAGCTGGCCAATCCTGCTGCAGTCTCTACCTTTCTTGTCCCCTCCAAGGCCCTCTGCATGGCCCTGACTTCTCATTTCATCTCTAAAACTCAGGATATCCTGTCCTCCCTCTCTTCCTCCTACCTCTACTCCCCTCTCTCCCTCTGGCCCTTCTTTGGCCACCTCTCCTCCGTCATTCTCTGAATTTTCCCTGTTCTCCCCAGACAAGGTTTCTAGACCAGTTCGATCTATGACAGTCTCGTCAAAACAGGTTCACCCCTGTTCCTCCAAAACCATCAAGGACCACATTGACACGCTGGCTCCTGCTCTGACCGATTTCTGTAACCACTCCTTCGCCACTGGAGCCTTCCCTTCTCCCCTGAAGCACTCTCTTGTGCACCCTCTTCTTAACAAACCCTCAGCCAACCCCTCCTGCCCTGCTAACTACCGCCCAATCTCCATCACTCTTTTCCTGGGTACACTCCTGGAAAAGCTGGCCATCTTCCAGCTTAATGTTCACACTGAATAGGTTGGTTGTCTCCATGACCATCAGTCTGGCATCAGAGCTGCCAGAAGCATGGAAACTGCTCTCCTGAACATTCGCGAAGACCTGCTCTCCAACCTTGACTCCAATACCCCCTGTGTCCTCTTACTTGATCTCTCTTCTGCCTTTGGCAGGGTCAGCCATGCCATCCTGCTGAACCGTCTCAGTGATAACCTGGGTATGACCGATCAGGCCTAGGCTTGGCTGACCGCTTTCCTCTCCGACCCTCCCAGGTCCAACCTGGGTCCTTCCTCTCCTCTATCTCTATCTCTATCTCTATCTGTCGTGTTCCCCAGGGGTCTAACCTCTCTCCCTGACTGTTCAACCAATACCTGGCACTTCTTGCCCACCGCATTGACCCTTTCTGCCCCAACTTTCAGTGCTATGTGGACGACACTCAACTCATTTTCAGACTCCCTTCTGCCACCTCTTCTCCTTCTCTCATCTCTGACTGTCTGTCCGCTATCCAAGAATGATGTACTGTCAATGAGCTCTGCTTCAATGCCAATAAAACTGAGATTCTCCTCAACGGCACACCTGCTCCATCCCTTCCTGTCACTCTCTGGCTGGCATCCCATCCCTTGACCCTCTTCTTGCTCCAACCTGTGAGGCAAAAAACCTTGGGGTCATCTTCGACTCCACACTCTTCTTCTCTCCTCACATCTCTGACGTCTCTAAGAAGTCAAACTACCAGCTGCACCACCAGCTGCACCTCCTCAGAGGTATTCTTTGTTCCTCCTCTTCCCCCATAAACTCACTGTCTCCAGAGCTCTGGTTCTCTCTAGGCTGGATTATTGTAACAGCCTCTTTCTAAATCTTCCTGTTTCTACTCTCCGCCCTCTGCAACTCATCCAGAGCAGGACTGCAAGACTTGTCCTTGGCCTCAAGCCCAGGGATCGTATCTTTCCAGGACTGAAATCTCTGCGCTAGCTCCCAGTGGCTGCGAGGATTAAGTTCAAAACCCTCTGCATTGTCCACAAGAACGTCTGGGTCCTCAATACCTCCAACTCTCTCTTCCTAAATAGCTTCCTTCTCGAGCTCTTCACTCATCCGCCTCCAACTCCCTCAGGGCCAGTCGCTTCTCCAAGCAACAAGTTAGTGGTAGATCTTTCGTCTGCTGGGGCCTCCCTCTGGAACAGCCTCTCTGCCTCCCTGAAACTTGAGGAGAACCAACTCCGGTTCTGGAAACACTTCAAGACCTTCCTCTTTGCTTCTGCTTTCTCTCCTCCTCTCCCCTGCTGAACTCCTGACTGAAACTGCACTGGTCACCTGGCTACTCTCTGATCTCGGACCCAGGTCCCCTCCCCCACCAGCTGCACACCTGCACAGCCTCCCAGGCAACCACTGCACTTGCAGGCTGTTTCTGTATCCCTACAGTCCCCACCAGCTCTTGACACTTGATGTCTGCGCTTACCCCTGCACTTGCCACTAGCTGGCCGCACTTTACCTACTGTTTTTATCTATTCTATTTATTGTTTACTGTTGATCCTATGTATTGCACTGCCCCCTCCCCTGCACTTGCGGTATCTCAATGTCACCTGGCCTAGTAAGATCGTTGTCTGTCTTTCCTCTGTTCCCCCTCACTTGCCTCGTCATGCTTTGAAACACTTGTGTATATAGGCGCGTTATAAATGCCATATCAAATATCATATAATTCTCAATGCACCAAATAACTGCTTTAATTTGATGCAATTCTACTCTTGACTCCAGCTCCATCACATCCAAGGGGTGGTGCTTGGTTCACTGGTTTTAATATGGAGACTATAATGAAATGCAATGCACTGTACCTTGTTTTCAGATGTCTCCATCATTTAGGGTACCTTATCACTGTGGAACAAAACATCTTAAAAACCAGAACACTCACAGACATGCTGAGATAAATCCTCTATTGTATTTGAGTTTGCATGTTGTTGGGTATGATTAAAGAAAGTGAGAGGGCGTAGTAACAGTTGGGGGAGGGGTGGTGGGGCGCAATGGTCACGACAGCTTGATTTGAGCGGGATGGGCAAAGAAAGGGGTTGTTTCCCTGCAGATAAGTCTTTAAAAAGAATGTGGGATATATGCAGTGCATTTTCCAGTCACCTTTTTAGTAAGGAGGTTTAGTGTCTCAAAATCTACTACACAAACCATCTAAACGCAGCATACAGTGTTATCAAAATGCATTATGAAAAGCCACTGCCATGGAGTGAGAACTCCAGTCCTGTTTAGCTACAGGTCTCTTATAGCCGGTGGTAGTGTTTGCCTGTGATCACTAGCTGGATTTTTGGACACATCATGTTTCATGTGTCACCATGTTACAGTAAAAAGATACATTTTTGCAGCTTGCTGATATTTCCTGACTCGTTTGGATATTTAAAAAATCTAAGCTGTATTAGTTCTCACTTTTATGAACATGTATGTGGACAGTATAGTAATGTTTCGTCAGGTGTGCATTGTTTTTTCAGTAAAAAGTAAATTGCCATCCAGATTGTGAGGCGAGTGCATTTGTTTAAGGTCGAGTAGATAATCGAAGCTACTCGATCTGCAGGTCTAGAAGATTTTTAACGATTTATTGAGGCCTGAATAGTAAAGTGCTTCTTCCACCTACACACAGTCAAGTGGATACTACATTCCCTCAACTTCCCACACAGAACGCTCACCACTGTCTTCCCTGTTATGTCAAAGATAGACTATGCCAACATCATCTACCTGCCGGACTACCTCCTCACCAAAAACTACAGTGACTAGGGAATGCGGCAGCAAGACTACTCCTCAGACCCACTAAGAGGGAACACATCACACTAGCACGGAGAACCCTGCACTGGCTACCGGTCAGAAAAAGAACTTACTTCAAAACCCTTTGCATAACCCACAGAGCAATCCATGGCTAAGATGCAGAATTCTTATAGGAGAAAATCTTCATCTACAAACCTAAGCGAGCTCTGAGATCCAGTAATGACATCCGCCTGGAACCAAAGCAATATTCAAACCTGAAATTCGGTCGATTGGCATTCTCTTGCATCTCAGCAAAACTTTAGAACTTGCTCCCCAAAGAAATATGAACACAAGACCACCTACAATTCAGAAGACTACTAATAATCTGGCTCTTTAACTCACCCACCTAAACAGGAAGTACTAATGAAAAGAAACACCCGACCGTGACACAAGGATCGACACCACGAACAAAAATAACCAAAACAGATGCAACAGAATCTAGGCTTTGCAGCAGAACAAAGCAGGTCCGAAGGTCACATGAGCATCCCTGAAAGCGACTGGAAACCAAAGTTCATGAATGTAGAGGTGGCTTTTTAATCTTTTGCCCTCTGAGCTCAAGTATAATAATTTTGCCTCAGTCTGTTGGCACATACTTCGGTAAGTATAAGCCATGCCTAATGGTGGCATGGTGACTGCTAAGAATGCACAATTATACGACCACAAATATTTGATATCACATTAGTGTCAGCTCTGTGAGCAAGCCCAGCTATGACAGGATTGATGTACATTGGTCTGACTCCACAGCTGCTATTTGGAACAATAGCCAGGATGTGACCTCTTGATTCTTGTGCACGAAAGGTGGCACGTTCCCTCTGTACATAGGAAGTTCCATCAAGAGGTCTGCTGCGGACCAGTTTTTAAGTGGCAGCACTGACATAACCAGCCCCCTCACACCAGGGTGCTGATCACTGGAGTCACTTTGAAGTGGCAGGCATGGGAAGGGGGGGGGTTAGAGTAGCAAAAGAGGAGAGGTGGGCTGATGGTGGGGTAGGGTCTTGCCTTTATGGTTCTGTTCCTTTTCCTGTACCCTTAATTTCCTGTAGGCATGGCACTCTGGGTATGATGGCAAAAGGCACTTGTTACAACAACCTCAATTGGACCTTTTAAAGCAGGTTTGCTTTGGACCAATCCGCAGTTACATTTTGCCTTTTAAAAGGAGAGGGCTACATCCTCATATTTGTGATTCATTTTTTCACCATCAAAAGGAGGAGGATACACGTTTGGACTTCCATTGGGAGTCCTCTACCATAGAGGTGAAGACAGAAGTCATCCAAGGCAGAGGAGAACGTTGTCCCCTAACCATGCCCTGGAACAGTGGTGCTGGATTGCTGTGGACCAATGCCTGCCTCTCTGAGGGTTGCATTGGAACCAGGCTCCTTTTCAATACTCATGTTGGAAACCATTTATCCTGCCCCCAGTTGCTCTCCTATCCTTATCATTGTGTTGTTTTGTAGATGTCTTGGCACCTTGAATAGGAGGAGAATGCCCTTGTCATTTCGCCTGATACTGTCCCAAGGTGCACGTAGAATATGTGGATGTTTTAACTAATTAATTCACTTTATTGTATCATAAAACATTGTGTCTATCTGTTATCCATGTTCCATTCATTTTAATTCCAGTATACATCTTTTTTTCACTGGCTTTCTAGTCATATCATTTGTGTCGAAAATGTAGTTATTGCACCCAAGCCCTGACAATAGGTCTTGTTACATCCTTCCTGAATGCCCATTCTCCTGCACCTGTCTGTGATATGTTCACAACCCCTTGAAAAGCTGAGCCATGCCCTGGTTTGGCACACCTATGTGCACCCTTCCAGAAGAGCCTGTTGCTGCATCACCCTGTGCTTTCCAGACACCTTTCAAGGAAGCCTGTTCCTGAATCATGTCTGTCGTGCTCTGAACTAGACTTTTCCCTGGGGCCTTGTTGCTGGGTGTTTTGCTGTACATCCTGGCCTATCTTATGTCAAGGCTTTATTGCTGTTCTGGGGACTGCGTTGATTTAGCTGTGCCCCCTACAGAGCATCAGCCCACCTCTGACTGTCAGAGAGCTGCTCTGGCACCAAAGCCTCTGCCCTTTGCCGTACCATTCCAGCTGTAGTGTCTGAAGACCAGAGGGGGAAAAAAGGGTCACCCAATCAATGGGGGGCCTCAGTATTTTACTTCCCTGCTCTGTGGCATGGACCTCCAGTAGAGCACAGCTCCTCTCTCTCCTACCCCGTCCCCACATTTAACCCCAAGATAAACTTGCCTCAAGTACCTTCTTTACTTTATTGAATTTATAATGCGCAGCAATGGACCCAGAGGCATGATGGAGTGGACAGTCACATAGAGACAGCCATAAGGAACAAAAGTAGGTGGAAGCCAGGAAAAAGGGCAGCAAGAACCGATGGAAATTTTATTCAAACAGCCAGGTTTTCAATTTTTTCTTAAAGGGTTCCAATTTTTTCCAGCCTGAGATCAAGTGGCATGCTATTCAAGGCTACTGGTGCTGCTGTGGCGAAGGCTCCCTTTTCCGCCCTTTTGGATTTGCTTCTAAGGGTCACTAGCATGTTTGTCTCATTAGATCTAAGTGATCTAGAGGCAGACTTGAAAATGCTAAGTTCATTCAGGTGAGAGGGCATGTTTAGTTTAGTTTGTTTATTTATAAAGCACGTCCGAACCCTCAGGTAGCTGGGTGCATAATCATGTGCACAGCATAGTTACATATCGTTACACAAAGGCTACCGAGAAGGCTCTTAAAAGTAATCAGGAGAAGACAATAGCGTATTCTCGCCTCCACATGGAGCCAATGCAGGGTTCTTCTGGCTGGCGTCACATGGTCAGGTCTTGCTAGACCTGTGACAACTCTCACAGCCCCATTTTGGATTACCTGGAGACAATTTATCTCGGTTTTGCTGATGCCTGTCAAATGACTACAGCAATAATCAATTTTCGCGCCTACTATGGCTCTTGCTAGTGTTTCCGCATTAGTCTGGGAGATTATGGGCCGCTGGTGCGCAAAATGTTTTAGATAGTAGGCAGCACCGGAGACAACACTCCCCACGTGAGCCATCATGGAGCTGGTCTAGGATGACCCCCAATGACTTTACTTTCTTAAGGGTATCAATCTTCACTTCTCCAAGTTGAACATTTCTGTACAAAGGATCCAGTTTAGAAATCATGCTGGGGGACCCCACAATCATGAGTTCCGTCTTGGACCTGTTCGGAGCCAGTCCATTCATGACCATCCAGTTTTTGATACATGTGTGTGCTTTATTGATCCGGGCTTCATCTTGTGCATGGGCACCGGTCAGAGGAATGATACATGGGGTATCATCCGCAAAATTAGTGAACCAGATGCCTTCTTGCTCAAGCATCGCAAAGAATGGGGCTGGAAAAATGTTATAAAAACACAGAGAGCGACTAGCTCCTTGCAGGACTCCATATTCAATTGGCACCATGGCTGCTTCAGCAATCTCCAAACAGACACAGCTTACCCTATTCTGGAGAAAGGAAGCTACCCAGCGTGACGCCTCTGAGGAAAATGCTGCCACTATTTCGAGCCTGGTGACCAACAGTGTGTGGTCAACCAGGTCGAAGGCACCGGAGAGCTCCAGAAGTATAAGCATAGAGGCCTCTCCTTTGTCCATGTTGGACCAGAGCCTGTATTTAAGTTCCATGGGAGCCATTTCAGTACTATGCCCGGCTCTGAAACCTGATTGGTGGCAGTTTAGTATGGGAAAGCCTTCAAGATGACTAGCTATCTGCTTGTAAGCGACCCTGTCCTGTATTTTCATTAGAAATACTGAATTAGTAATAGGCCTGTAGTTCAACGTGTCCTCTTTAGGGAGGCCTGCTTTTTTTAACATTGGGGTCACCCACGAGCGTTTCAAGTTGTCAGGCACAGTACTCTCTTTAAAAGACGCATTGACAAACTGAAGAATGGCATTCTTGCGTTTGGCCAAGTCGGTTTGGTTAATTTCCTATGTAAATAAGAACAGTTAATGCAAACAAGCCACATTGCTGTTTCAATATTCAAGTTGTACGCGAATAATAAAAGGTTATTGGGGGTGGGATCACTCACTTCCTGATTGTTTTGGAATATGTGAATGGAGTTAATCGGATCTGCAGCATAGCATAGCTATTCCAGGGCACATATATTTATAAAATGTTTTCTTTGTGTCATATACATAAACTGACATTAGAAAAAAATATAGTGTGCTGTTATAAGAATTATCTTGTGTGTGAAGTTAAAACGTACAGTATTTCATTTGAACAGTTTTTCAGTTGCCTCTGTATACAAAGGGCCTCATTACAACCTTGGTGCTAAGTGCACCAACTTTACCACCATGGTGTAAACTCTGTTTACACCATGGTGGATGGCGGATTTACCGCCCCATTCCAAGGTGAGTGGGGCGGTAAATTCCCATTTTCCCTTCCCCATTCCCATTTTTGCCCCATAGGGCATAATGGGAGTGGGGAAGGCGCTAATTACGCCGCCGTAAATTACGGCGGCGTAATTAGCACCATGGCAGGTTAGCGCCATGGATTTTAACGCCTGCTAAAAGCAGGCGTTAAAATCAGAATCAGGCGTTAAGGGTTAACGGTGGCGTTAACCCTTAACGCCTGAGTTGTAATGAGGCCCTTAAACTGTCTGCATGTGTTTCCGCCAGAATAGAACACAACCTGATTTAAAGTTCACCCATGAAACCGTGTAAATACTGTCATCTTGCCCAAGTCCGAGTAATTTGCTATTATTCTGCCTTGTTGGGTATTATTTTAATTCACCCTGCCTGTTATTCTGCCAGGCTTTATGTATCTGCATTTATCTCCCATTGTATTCTGCCAATTCATTTTACCTTAACGAAGTTCTGACCAACATCCGGTAACAACATGTCGGTAACCATTGCCTTGTAGTAATTATTGTGTGTGCATGAAGTCTACCATTGCCTCGTTTTATTGTGAAGGTGTTGCATTTGCTAGTTATTTTGCATTGGTTCTTCGTTGCCCATTGTATAACCGATTGTGCAACAAGGTGCCCAGTCGATCTTTACAGCCTTCAAGTACCCCCATTGGCAAGGTTTGTAGGATAGATATCCCATTCGCACTGTTGAATAGAACCCAGGGGGACATGTGTTGGTTCTATGTGATATTTCTGCATTTTAAAGACTGAGCACAAAAAACACTGATTTCTTTTGGTAGTTTTTGTGTCAGCGTTAAAATTGCAAAATATCACCTACTGCGCCCCCCCTAACCCTAGCAAGGTCATCCCTACACCACCCCCACCCTCTCCCGCTCGTTGTGTTCTTAATGGGGGGGGTTTAACCCCCCCCCACATTTCCCCTCCCAACACACACACACACACTTACCCGACACTCCCACAGCGACTCCTCTTCTGGGTCTTGCCATGCATGTCAGCCCCTCTCGCATTCGTGTGTGGCAGGGGCATGACAGAGTGTCTTTCTAAATCGATCTTTTTTGTCAATGTTTTTTTAAAAACAATGATTTCACTTGGGACCCATTTATCAGGTTACCTCTTTTTCATTCAGAACTAATTCTCTGGAGGCACTCACCGTAAAGAACCCTGGTTGGTCAAGGTCCTAACCTAATGAGGGCCCTTCGAGTAAGCAGCACCCCTACATAAACCTCTGTTACACATATGTATGCAGATATCCCAGCATACCTAGGACTCCTCTCTGGAGGATAGCTCAGGGGCAACGTGCTTGCCTTGGAAGCGAGACAACATGGAGCAACACAGGTTCGATCCCGGGTCCTCGCTAGAAACCTCTGGGTATTAAGCGCGTTATAAATAACCTATCATATCATATCCTAATGCGGCAGACCACAAACTTAACCCACATAAGTTGGTCTGCACTGCACAATTACGTTTAGAATCATTGCCTACATTAATTGGTTGACATTTTGCTAAACTTAAATAATTGAAAGATCACTAGTACTGCCAGATCCGTGCATTATTTACTGCCACTTCTGTTAGAGGACAACCTAAAGAGGTTGTTCCCTACGTAATCTCATAGCAACTAAAACATCTGAACGAGCAGGCCTCGCCATAATAATCGAGATACGTACCAGAGAGCCCAATCCTTACCACACAGCAAAGGCATGGTGTATCTTCCTCATTGTCCCTTGCCCCGAGTAGTTAAGGAGGAAGTGCTTGTCTCATTCTAGGAAGCCCGCAAGGTGTAAAACATTACCGTGACACGTGACAGAGGAGCAGGCTTGTCCGACTGCCACATCGTAGCAATATCGGGAAACCTATAGAAATGTCATCATTAAGCTTAAAGGACAACACAACGAGGGTGCTGTGGCAAACGGTTACTTATTGTGAATGCAGCAGATGAACAGCAAAGAGAACACTTTCTATATCTATGGAATGAGAGAAAGAAAAGAGAAAACGGGTGGATTTTGACTCCAGGCTCTTAAGTTTACCACTTGAGTGGTAGACGCATATGCAGGCCAGCCTGTGGTGCAGTTTACTTGCTTGTAGAACGAGTACTGTTGTGGGGGTGTATCCCGGCTCTCTGTCATGCATTTGTCTAAGTTGTGGGTACCCCAAAAGACACGGTTTCCTTGCTTGCAGCGCTTGTGCTGATTTGGGGAATTTCCCGACTCTCTGCCATGGCGTTTGTCCAAGTTGCGGGTAAAACATGTGGCACGGCTTTTTTGGTTGCAGTACTGTTGCCGATGTGGGTGATTTCCTGGCTCTCCGTCATGGCATTTGTCCCAGTTGGGGGTAAAACCTGTGACACTGTTACCTGCCTTACACTGGTGTCGTAGTTGGGTGTACCCCGTGTCTCTGTCATGGCATGCGTCCATGTTTCTGATAACGCCTGTGACCTTGCTGGCTTGCTTGGTGAATGCGTTTTGAAGTGTGCCCCCTGGCTCCCCGTCCTGGCGTTTGACCAGCTTGCAGGTAACAGAACGATGTTAGGGCATTGGCGACAGTGAAGCAGATTTGACAATGTGGCCTCCTGACTCTTTGTTATTCCACTATACTCCCAAAGATGCAGCCTGGCTTTTGACCGGGCAACAGAAGTTGATGCACAGGGCAATGGGCATCCTCGACGCCAGTAGAGAAGAGAGGGCGACCTGTCTGTGTGGAGCACTGGAGACGCGATCATGCCCTTCCCATCTAACCTCATACTGGCTGCCCTGGCTGCCCTGCAGGCGCCAATGTAGGGTTTCTCGTCGCACTCTGTCATATTAGATTCATGACTACTGGCAATGCAGATAATTTCAAACTAAGTTTCCCGACCACCCAAATCCTTTACAAAGTGGGATGAAAAAAATCCAGAATGGGGAAGACTGCATTTGATAGACGCCAGCATAGATCTATCTAAAAGTAAACATTTCAGTTGTGGAGGCTTTCGTGGTGCTTTAGACATCACACCAACTCTCAGTACCCCCTGTAAAACATGAGCGGCAGTCAGAAAGGAAGGTATTTCCTAAAGCTGCATTTCAGGTGCCACATGGCCTGTCTCTTTGCATTCCCTATAGGCAGGATCCAATTGCTATGGGAACGGTTCTTTTGTGAGCTCACCAGCTATTCCTCCCATTCTATGTCAGAATTTCGATAGGAAAAATCTCTACCTGCATTAAATTTCGTAGTAATAATTTCGACCAGAAGAATTTCGACATATGTCAACATTTCTACTCTATGCAATTTAAAATAAAAGGCGTTTCCTTTTGTGTATCATTTGATAGCTCCAGAGTATTCCGGTATTGAGAAAATGATGATTCAAACTTGAATTATGGAATACTTTTTTGGCAAAACGCTCGACAAAAGGCGACCAACATTTCCTTTTTATTTTCTTCTTCGCTCAGTTTTGAAATGAAGGCTCAAAAATATTGACATTAGAAATTATTGCTTTGTGTGTTTTGTATTCAAACTTATTGCACAATATATTTATGGGATCCCTGATAATATGGGGAGTACTCCCAACCCCCAATCAACAGCGCCACACAAATAGACCTTTATATTCTATCTAGCCCTATCTGTGACTCATCTAGAACTAAGGAATCCCTCGCACTTTAGCAATGGTAAGCCAAGAACCAGACGGGTGTACAGAAAGAATATATTTGTATTAATTATTAGGGAAAATGTAATATTTAAACTACTTCGATGTGGCACCAAAACATAGATACAATTCAAATCATTCACCTTTTGGGGATTAACAGTAACAAAGATCAAAGATTAAACCACATGTGCGTTTTTGCTTTTACTTCCATCACCTACAAAATCCATGAATGCCAAAATGATGCAGTACCTTAATACACAACACGATAATATAACTACACCATAGACTTTGCATGAGGTTCACTTTTAATCGCATTTAGCACCTTGAAACCTGACCGAATCATGAGCTTTGGTCTAATGCATCTCTTTATATGAAGTTTAATTCAAACAAATTGCAACACTTTACTCTGCAAATACATTTCACACATGCAGCGATCTATATGGTTATCTCCATGTGCGCTTAGCAAGGCATTACAGTATGGTTTAACTGCATCACATGTATACCGAATTATGACTTGCATTGTGGCCTAAGCAAAGCTGACAGTCTTATTGCACAACAAACTTTTCAGAATGGACACTTTTCCTTTATTTTGGAAACCCTTTTCATCACCACTCTGCAAAGGAAAATCTTTCTTCCCCCAGGAAACACTTTCCCACTTTCTGTAGAAAGTGTGTTTTTCAAATCAAGGACTTTATTCTGTTTAACTGTGGGAAGACACTTTTTCTGTCCAAGCACACTAACCCAGTTAATCATTTGGACCCCTCTGCCTTAATGCAGGATTCAGGAGAATCAGGAAGCTTTAGGGAATTTCGTTTTTATGCACCCCTTCTTTTAGGGGAGTTTTGAGGTCGCAAAAGAATAGAAATACCCAGTTACTTTATAGGCTATCGTTTTTAGTTCACACTGGAAGACATTTTGTTGATTTCTAACTTCAACAAAATTACTCTGTGTAATTTTGCTATATGGGAATTAATTACATTTTTGGTTAATACCATTTCTAAGGGTCTACTGCCAGTCCCTACCCACCAATTAGGGGAAAGGTATGTACTCAAGCAGATCCCCACAAGACTAGGTTTAGTTGGACAAGTTGGTTGGACAAGTTAACTTACATAATCATCTCTGGGTTTGCGTATAGGCAAGGACACCCAGGTCATCTTTCAGGTATAGGACAGGCAGGAATCTGGTCAAACATCTAACATCAGTTATGGGTATTCTCCATTGTCCATCCTTTCTCCTGCCTCCTTTGGTCAAAGATCCCCAGCCTCTGTCCCTTTCTGTGGTTAGCAGTTCCAGCCAGATGATTTCAGTCAATCCCTAGCATTCATTTCCCAAGCAGATTCCCTGAGTTCCATTGTGCGTCTCCTTATGAATCTTCCACCACACCCACAAACATCTCTAAATTATCATATGCCAGTTTATTGGTTATTCATTTTTATTGGTCAACTATTCTCATTCACTTTTTCAAGGGCTATCCCACCTTTTTTGATAGGTCCCTTCAGTTTACGAAGGCCAAATTGGGAGGAGCAAGTCCTTTCACTTAAAGTCATTTTTGAAATTTTTTTTATCTCCACCTTTTTAATTTTCGCACTTACAAAGTCACTACTTGGTGAAACTTTGTAATTTATAGCTAATCATAGTAATATATATAAAATGGGTTCTTCTCATCAAGCCGCACATTATTTATTTATTGTTTATTTATATAGCGCTTATTCACAGGTGAAGTGCTTCAAAGCGGGGTGCGAACAAGAGACTACAGTAGTCGTTCTTAGGCCTTGAAGGTTCCAAATGATCTAAACAGAAAACCAGCATACTAGGCCTGACAACATTTCTCCTAGTGCAAGTGTAAGCGGTTACATATGAGACCAAGCTCGGGAGGTGGGGATGGAAAACGGTAGGGTGGGGGGGGGGGACAGGACTGACTAACTGGTTCTAGTACATTTAGGTCATGCAAACATATGGCCGGGGTGCAGAGACGGGGGGGGGGAGCTGGGGAGGGAACAAAGAGTCCGGTCCAGCAGGGCCCTGGGTTAAGTGCAGAGAGGTTGCCCCACTCTTGGAGCGTAAGCTGAAAGTGCAGTAATGTTGAACAAAGTGCAGCAGCCCAGAGGCAAGTGCAAAAGACTGGCGGGGGAGCCTGGGACCTGTAGGCTCTGGAGGTGAACCAGGCAACCAGTCAGCATAATTTAACAGAGTTAGGGAGGAGAAGGAGGGTGGAGAGAAAAGAAAGGAAGTTAGCAGGATAGAGAGGGAGTGAGAAGCAGGAGGAGAAAAGGAATGTCTTGGGGAGTTTCCGGAACTTAAGGTGCTCCGGCTCAAGGAGCAGAGAGACAAGGAGGCTGTTCCATAAAGAAGCACCTTCAGGGGATAAAGATCTACCCCCATAGCCCTGTTTGTGAAAGCGGCTCACCTTGCAGAGAGTTGGAAGAGGACGAGCGGAGGACTCAAGAGGGAGAGTATTTAGGAAGAGCGCGTTGTAAGTAGTGCGGGCCCCGGCCCCAGAAAGCCATGTGGATTGTGCGCCATGTGGATTATGCAGAGGGTCTTGAACTTGATTCTTGCAGCCACGGGGAGCCAGTGGAAGGATGTCAGTGCCAGAGAGATACAGTCCCAGGGCTTGAGGCCAAGGATAAGTCTTGCGGTTCTGTTCTGGATGAGTTGTAGAGGACGGAGAGTAGAAGTAGGAAGATTGAGAAAGAGGCTGTTGCAATAGTCCAGCATAGAGAAAACCAGGGCTCTTGAGGTGATGAGCCTCTGGGGGAAAGTGAGAAAAGGTAGAATACCTCTGAGGATGTGTAGTTGGTAGTTGGACCTTTTGGAGATGTCTGAGATGTGAGAAGAGAAGGAGAGAGTGGAGTCGAAGATGACCCCAAGATTTCTTGCCTCATTGGTAGGTGTGGGCTCATGGCCAAGGGAGGCAGGCCAGTGAGAAAGTGGAAAAGCAGGAGCAGGGGTCCCAATGAGGATGATCTCGGTCTTACTGGTGTTCAGGCATAGATCATTAGCAGCACACCAAGCCTGAATTGCAGCTCGACAGTCAGGGATGAGTGAGGACGAGGCCGAGGGTAGCCTGAAAGAGAGCCGCGTTTCCTCCGCATAACACTGAAAGTTAGAGGTGAAGGTAGAGATCATGTGGGCCAAGGGGGCCATGTAGATATTGAAGAACCAGGGGGGAAAAGTTAGATCCCTGGGGGACACCACAAGTAGAGTGAGTGGTAGAGGAGAGAAAGGGCCCGAGTTCCACCTGGGAGGGCCGGTCAGAGAGAAAGGAGGTGAGTCACGCCAGGGCCTGATCTCTGATACTCAGGGTATCACGAAGACGGGTGATTAGGATGATGTGGTTTAACATATCGAAAGCAGAAGATAGGTCGAGAACAATGAGGACAGAGGGAGAGTTGGAGTCATGATTTGAGAGCAGGTCTTCACAAGTGTTCAGAAGAGCAGTTTCCGTCCCTCTGGATGCTCTAAAGCCAGACTGATGATCATGGAGACAACCAACAGATTCAGTGTGAGGGGTAAATTGAGTGATAGCCAGCTTCTCCAGGAGTTTTCCCAGGAAAGGGCTGATGGAGATCGGCTGATAGTTTGCCGGAATGGGCGGGTCGGCAGGGTTTATAGTGATAATGTCAAATGTGAAAAAGTCGAAAGTCAAAATGTCGAAAACAAATGGTGGAAAAAAAAATGTCAAATGTCCTTTTTTTAAATTTTCTGTTCGAAATGGGGGGGGTTCCCCCCCAACTCCCCCTTTTTTTTAAACCCTTTTTTTAGCGCACGAAAGGCAAAAAAAAACATGTAAAATAAAAAATGACATATTCCAAAAAATATTTGTCTAGAGACTTCATCAGGTGTGACAGGTGAGAGGGAGGAGAGAAGAGAGGTAGGGGTGGGACGGCCAAGGGGGGGCCCAAGAGATGTTGGTGCATGGGGGGAGCAGAAGAGAGAGAGGACCGGATGTCCGGTGTTTTGGTGGTGAAATGTGCGGCCAGGGCCGAGCAAAGAGCCTGGTTAGATGTAGTAGAGGATGCAGCTGCGGTAGGGTTGGCTAGTTCCTTGCAGACTTTGAAGAGTTTGTCTGTGTTTTTATATGCCGCGGAGGTACGGGCTTGAATGTAAACTCTTTTCTTAGAGCTGATGCAGAGTCTATATAGCCTTTGAAGAAGGCGGCAGGCCAGTTTGCCAGAGGGTGCACCTGAAGATCCCCATTTCCGTTCTGCTGCTCTTCACTAGATCAGAGTCATACCAAGAGTTGCACTTTTTGGCAGGCTTCAGTCGGACCCTCATGACAGGGGCAAGAATATCGAGAGTGTTGGAGATGGAACAATGAAAGTTGGAGATGGCTGTATCAGGCTGGAGTCAGCTGCAGGAATGGGACGAGGAAAGTAGGTGGAGACAAAGGCGGCAGCTCACCCACCTTTCAAGGGTCGGATGACCTTGAAGGCAGGGGGTGGTGTAGGGTGTGCTATTGCCAGTGGAGAAGGGAGCTTCAAGTGAGAAGAGAGAAGAGAATGATCAGTACATGAGAGTGAAGTAGTGAGAGGAGTAGAGAGTGGCTGTCTGTAGTGATGATAGCATCCAAGGTGTGGCCAGCAGTGTGCATTATGATATGATATGATATTATTTATAATGGGCTTAATACCCAGAGGTTTGTAAGCGCGGACCCAGGGATCGAACCTGTGTTGCTCCGTGTCGTCCTGTTTCCAAGTCGAGCACGCTGCCGCTGAGCTATCCCCCGGATGGTAGAATGGAAAGAGAAAGGGAGTCACATAGGTTTCCGAAAGGTCCTGAAGAGTCAGGAGAGTCAAGATGGATGTTAAGATCCTCCAGAAGGAGGAGTTGGGAAGAGGAGGAGAGGAGAGGAGAGAAGAGGCCAGGTCAGCCCATTCTGAGAGGATGAGGGTGGACTGGCCCGGTAGCCGATTGAAGGTGGCCAGAGTAAGAGAGGTGACAGGTGAGAGAGAGAGCTTGCAGACCAGGCATTCAAAGGAGGAGTAGACCTGAGTGGGAATAATGGAAACAGGGATCCACTCAGGAAAGATCAAGGCTACTCCACCTCCTGGCCTGTTGGGCCTGGGCACAGAGAGGATCTTGTACCCTTCAGGGAGGAGTGTGTCAAAACTTGTGACAGAGCTGTCCTTAAACCATGTCTCAGTAAGAGCACGAACATCACGGTCCAGGAGTTCCAGGAGGTGGCAGATGTCAGAGGAGTGCTTGACAGCAGAGCGAGCGTTTAGTGTGGCGACACTAAACGGACCATGTTCTTACCCACCCAGTATGGCATAAATAAATCAGGCTTTGGATTAGATACATAGACGATATATTTGGCATAAGGCATATTTTGCATGTGGTCAGGTACAGAAAATTACCTCAAGGATTTCTTTATATGCTTGAATGCGATCGATCCAAAAATACAATTTACACAGGAAATATCAAAGGTGGAAATCCAGTTCCTGGATGTCAACATCAGAGTGGGAACAACTGGATACACAACCAACATCTGCCGCAAAGACACTGATCGAAACAATCTTTTACACAGATTGAGTTTCCACCAACCAAGTCTTATCAAAAATCTACCATACAGCCAAATGCTACTGGTCAAACACATTGTTGGTGACCCTGAAGACTACTCACTGGAACTAGCAGAGATGGGGAAGAAATTAATTTCCCGAGGATACAAAACACAAGAAGTAGAAGCAGCTGCTTCCAAGACAACATGTATACAACACAAGGAACTTCTGACACCAAAAGAAAAAAGTACAACCGGATCGACACTTGTGTACGTCTCAAAGTACTCTACCCAAAGTAACAGAATTAAGAATATTATAATGAAAAATTGGAGAACTCTAACGTGTGATCTCACAGTGGAGTATCTCTTCAAGGAACTTCCATTGTTTCCCTACCAGAGAAGCAGGTAGTTTAGAGACCAACTGGTTACCACTAGACCCCCCACACACGAAAATATGAATAGAAGACTCGACCAAAGGGAGACCTTTTTAGATTGATCGTCTTGGGACCCTCACACCTAATGGCATAAATGAGGAGATTAATTATTTATGCTACATCTGAAACTCTTTTGCTGTTTCAGGACTAAATTCTATGTCAATTGGTCATGACTATGTTTCACTATTCACCAACACTTTTTCTTCACGCCTCCCATATAGGCGCCCTGTCACAACACATTAATTATGTGTCTTGTTGTCCTTTACTTATTTTTTGCACATGATTTATTTTGCCACATGATTTCTTCAACTTTTTTCTACATGATTTTTATTTTCTTTTTATTTATATTTATTCTTATGTTTAGTCCCAGGTCCATTTTGGATGTTCCAGTTGAAACTTTCCTAAATCAGGAGTTTACGTCTTCATTGTTTCTTTTTATACTTACCTCGGGTTCCTAAGTAGCTAAAGCCACAGGCAATACCTGTCCTGTAAATATACTCACGCCATAACTCTGTTGAGCCAGACCCAACCTAGCCTGGCCTCACTGTACACCTAGGGTGTCCGGGACGCGAGGCGTCGATGATTTTACGACACTACCCGTCAGCGACCTCGGTTGTCAGGACAACGCATATACTTAAAAATGGATGCGTGTGCCCATGCTTAGCACCTATGTGAGCTGTACACCCGATACTGAAGGTAAGCTACATGGTGAAGGTCGCCAGTTTAGCCAGTGCGGCATTCGTACATAGTGATTTATACTAATATTTGGATCTCTTCCAGATCTTTCTGCAACAGCTTCCCACGTCGCGATACACATTTAAAGGTAAACACTGTGGATACCATTCTCCCGCACATGGTATTGGTTTGGTTTCAATCTAATAGGCACCTTATTATTATTATTATTATTTACAGACACTAAAGGCTCATTCACTAAGGTACTGTGCCCTCCAAATTCACTATTACAATGATTATGTCACCATGACCTACAGCCACATTCTTTTTCATTTTTCTCCTTTTCACGATTATACATACGTTATGTGAACCTAATTGGTATGTATTTAATTTCTACTTTCTACTTTTGGTCAATGATTTGTTGGATGACATTGTGAATGTACTTTCTCTAATTAATTTATGTATATAATCCATTGTTCAGCCCTGAAGATGGAGTTATGCTATGAAATGCATTGGCTATGAGCTTTTTACCCTTAAGGAAGCGGTTTGCTTCAATTTGTGATTCAACATGTTCGAATAAATACTTTTCTGCACAACTAATTGAAAACATTTGATATTACTTTTACCACTATTCAACTTGTCAAGAGAAAAAGGACCACTTAATAGAACTTTATCTAATATCTGTTGGAATACGTGCTGCAGCTTTTTCTTGGAAGAGCAGTCTGTGAGCATCTGGTTTACTGGGTAGTTATACCCAGTTTTTCTTTCTCTCATTTTCTGGATCCGCGTGTCATAGGATCTGTTTTTACGTGTCATGAATCCCTTTTAGAATACAGGGTACACCTCCATAAAGCATGGGGAAAGACTAGACATTAAAGGTTGCCGACTGGCGTAGGTGTTCATTGAAGAGCATTGGCAGCCTCAGCCTCCACTAACATGGATGCCAAGTTAGGACTTGGGGCAGAACTCAGGATGGCCCCCAGCTCAGCTGGCCCATGTTTCTGGGATCCCTGGTGATCTAGTGTTACAAGGTGCAGCCCGAGGCTCTAAAACCACACCTCGGCCACACCCTGCGCTTAGTGTTTCTTCTCCTACCTGAATGAGCAGTGTAATGCTTACTGCTCCCGTGTCCACGTGCACGGAGGACTTCAGCGTTTCTGATGCTTCCCAAGATCTTACTAACCTGGTATCCAGTGAATCCCTGCAGCCCTTCTGCGCTCCGGAACCTCTCCGATTGCCATACTTACCCGGCTAACACGACTTTCCCCTCAATCTGGCTCTGCAACTGCTCCAATTCCTGAAACGATAAAGACGCTCAGTAAGAGCTCCATACTTTCAACAACGCCCACTTGAACCTCTTCCTGCAAATTCGCTTACCTGCGCATGTAGCCAGTCAGCCAGAACTCTCAGCGGCTGATGCTCCGGTGATCCCCAGCGCAGCGACTCTCTGGCATGGTATTTTGCGCATCGCGCACCTGCCCAGACAAAAGGCAAGACATTATTTGCGCTCCGCGCCACCAACAGACAAAGACTAAGGACAATATAGACGAGAACAATACAAAAAACAAGCTGCGCTGAAAGCGACTAGAACTCCATATAGCGCTGCATGTTTCCCTCTGAACACTTACCTTTCACACTCTAGAGCATTACATGCTCCGTAGCTAGCCTGGGCACTACTTCCAGTGAAGAAACCGGATTGGATGCCTACCTAGTACCTTTATTTGTCAGTTCCACATCTAACGGTGAGCCAGTCCACCTGCTGCGCCAGCCAGCAAACCTAGAGAGACATAGAAAGGAGGTGGGAGGAAAGCAGCGGAACACATACTAAATATCCTTTGCTTGTTCACCCATGGGTCTTTATCCAGGCCGTTCATAATCCTTGCCAGCGGTCCCAGAAATCTACCAGGCCACTCCCAGCTGCACTGCTCACTGGGCTATAGCTCTTCAGTGGTCCAGTTGGGAGGTAGTGGTTTGGGAACTCGCCTATATCCCGCCCATTTGCTGATGACAACGCTTCCAACAGTGGGGACCAGGTGCTCCTGCAGGGCACCAGAGGTAAGCGTTACATTACCAGATAGCTCCTATATAACCTTTTCTTTAATGTTACGGTAACCTGAGTCCGAGTAGAAATACATTAACCATTGTGGTGCCTGCCTTTCTCCTCCTAGGCAACATGGAACAGGTTGCCACTTTTGAAGGATTTACGTGGGGGATGCAGGGGAGAGCCCCCCCGCCACCCACAAGCGGCAAGTGTGTTTGATAGAGGTAGGAGGAGGCAGAGAAGGCAAGGGAGCTCCAGATGGAGTGGCAGTGGGTGGCCAGGGTAGGAGGGTGGAGGGAGATGATGAGGTTGTCAGTGTAGTGTGAGTAGGCAAGGGAGCCTGTACAGTTGAGAGTGACAATGGGGGAGTTGTAAGGCTGGTAGGAAGCAAGGTAGCCAGGGTGGGCATAGATGGCAAGGGAGCCTGGGCAGCCATAGAGGCAGGTGGCAAGGGAGCCTGTGAAGAGGAGAGAGGAAAGTTGATTAGGCGAGGAAGGAGCCTATCAAAAAGTAAGGCATTGGGTTGAGGCCCTTGTACTAGAATTGTACCATTTTGATAGACATTTATGATGGCCCTGGCGGTGGAAAAGGAGGCAAGAAGGGTCTCCAGTGGGTGCCACCATTTCTGTGTGAGGAAGAGTAAAGGGAGCAAAGTGGCCATATGGGGAGTCCATAGGTCAGGAGAAGGAACGACAAAGAGAATGTCGGTGAGAGTCTCCGTGGCAGAAGCACATACGTAGGTGTCAGCGATAGGAAGGCTTGGGTTGGAGGCAAGTATTTCCTTCCTGAGTTTCTTCCTGCCAGACGTAGTGAGAGGTGAAGGATAGGAGATGGAGAAACAGTTAAAGTAGATGGGGAGATAGAAAGTGCCATAGTGCGGGGCACAGGTGTGCTCCAGTTAACCAGGCAGAGCAATTGAGGTACATGAGAGGAGGTAGGCAAGAAGGGGGCAAGTGCGCAGAGAGAGACAGACAGGAAAGGGAAGAGACAAAGGGATATGATGAGAGTAAAGGAACAGATAGCAGATTTGACAGAGAACAGAGGTGGTAAATCTGTCAACACATTCTCATGAAAAGCAGGATGTGCACACAGCTAAATTCGATTTTCTTTTTAGGTCAACAGTTATAACAGCAAAACAGTAAAGGGGTGTAGGCAGTGGAGGTGAAGTCTGGGAAGGAAGTGGGTGTTTGGGTTTGGTGCTTTGAAACAAAAAGCGAAAAAAAAAAAGTGCCTTCTGAAGATAGTTGATGGAGATTGTCAGGAGAGGCACAAAGTCCAGAGGATGATGCAGGCAGCATAGAAATAGACCACACTTACGTGATAGCTGAGGGGGCGATCACATAGCCCAAGAGTGCTTGGATAAGGGCCTCGGCGTCCAGGTGCATATTGAGGGGTTGGCAAAAATAGTGGGGCCCACAATGCCCAGTCAGGAACGGACAAGAGCAGACGGTGCCTTAGATGTGGGCCGTTGCAGAGGGGGGCGGCTAAAGCCTGCGAGTTACCGAATAGGCCAAAAGAATGCTGGAAGGGCCAATCGGCGTGCAGGGAGGCGGGTGAAAAATAACTCGGAGGAGCCTACTGAGTATGGAGACAATGCGGCGGCCATCTAGGAAATGTCTTGTGGTGCCCATGTACACAAATGGCACACAGGCTTCTGGATACAGTGCCCCACTAACTGCAGTGCAGCCTGCCCCCAAAGTGCTGGGAGGCAGTGATTATGAATGCAGTAATGTCCCTTAGTGACCGCCAGAATTAAACATTATTTTAGAAATAAATTTACCTTTATATTTTTTCAAGTTAATATTTCTAAATTAAGCATACCGCGCGTGGTATAAAAGTAGGTGGCAGCAGATGAAGAAGAGGCATCAGGGATGATGTTGCAGCTTCCAAGAGTATAGCAGGAGGGACTGATTGAAAGATCCTCGTGACTCCGAGACGAGATGAAAGACTTATTGAACTGTTCTGTGTCAGCACAATCTTGTGGGTTCTGGTGTGAGGGTTTTTCGTCGTCAATTTAAAAATTATAACAGTTATCAATATGACATTTTCTAATCAAATATCCAATTTATTAAGCTATCACCCTCCTGAATCTCTGCATCACCTCTCTGAATCTCTGCTTTTTGACATTTTCTGTGGATCTAAAAACACAATTTAGGTTGTAACTTTTGTTCCCAAGGTTGAATAATTATGTTAAATCAACAGGTAGGCATGCTCATCAGCATTTTAATGATAATTGAACCATTGCTGGTACAAATAAATGTATCTTTATATTTCTCTTTGAACATTTAGGTTGTATTTCCGCACTGAACATAAGATCTGGGCATCTGCTGCCTTTGTTGAATTTGGCCTGCAATGAACCCATCAGCCTTTTTTCTCCCAGTGCTAATGGGTCATCTTATTGCTTATCTTCGAGAGCAGGCCTCCAAGAGATTCCCTCTTGGCCAAGTATTCTGAATACAAACTAAAGCCATTTCTCAGGAAACCGAAACTTGTGTTTGAATGTCACAATTACATTGCAGATGGGGCTTTGTGTTCATTTTTATATAATTGTGTCTTGCTGTCAATGTCAATTTTTCCATCGTAATATGTTCACATTACTCTGGGAAGGGGCATTTTGACTCCATGGGCCTCATTACACGGTAGGAGGTAACCATGGCGCAATTAGCGCCATGGTTACCCCCTACCACCTTCTGGGTCTTGGTAGGCAGTATGGGGACTTACTGGGTCATCCAGACCCTGGAGGACCCGTTAAGTCCCCATGCCAATTACCATTCCCCATTCCCATTCGAGCCCCCATTGGGCTCAATGGGAATTGGGAAGGAGCTAATAACGGTACCGCTAATAGCGGTACCGTTATTAGCTCTGAAGTCCCTCAGCGGGTCCTGTCCTTAACGTGTGGTCTGACGACACATTAAGGACGGGACCGCTGAGGGACCTCGTAGTAGGGCGGTAAGGGATTACCGGCACCGGTGCCCTTACCGGTGCCGGTAATCCCTTACTGCCTACCATGTAATGAGGCCCCATGCGTTCATTATTTTAGACTGCAAATGCACACATTTCCATGATAGCAGTTTTTGTGTTTGCAATTGCCACCTTTATTCTTTGCTCTCTGCGTCAGCAATGTTACACTTTAAACACCAGTCACTTATTGAAACATGGGCCTCTGGTTTTAGTTTTAGACAATCACATGTCAAGCCAACTTAGTAAGTATATTTCTCTTTCTTTGAAAACAACATTCTGATATGTGGCAGATGCAAATGAAATGCTGCCTTTTCAGTTTGCCAGTCATCTGCGTGTGTTTTCACTGCTCTGCATTTCAGGCCCAACGTAGCCAAATGCAGTTTCCTTTTGTCTTCAGCTGAAAATACCCCACATTATAACTGGTCGACATTGTTGATTAGAAATTATTACTGAAAACCAATCCTACATCTCGTTGGATAATGAGATAGGGACGAGTAAGATATGCTGCATTCCCCAAACATGTCTAATTTTATTTATTTACCTGCCTTGTTCTTTTAGGCACAAGTTAAATTTCGCGATGTTGCAGTCTTTTTTACGGAAGAGGAGTGGAAGCGTTTACATAGATGGCAGAAGGAGTTTTACAAGAATGTGATGAAGGAAATTCACCAAGCCTTGATTTCTCTAGGTAAATAAATAATTGTTGTTTTCGAGTGCTGCGTGATACTCTATGGTTAATGAAACACTTGACTCGCGTCGCTGTGTAATGTTCCATTGTATTTTGATGTAATTATCTAAAACCTGTGGATCAGAGTGCATTTGAGGCACTAAAAACATGAAGAATAGCTCCTGAGGAAGGGAAAGGATTTACCGAAACGTATAGAGCAGAATACATGATTCATGGATTACTAATTTGAGAAACATGATCATTGTCTTGTTAAAACTATTGTTGTTTGAAAATAATCGTGTCCAATATATTGTGTTTGCAAAAATAGTTTTTACATAAACAATCGTGATTGTTGATATATTAAAACTACTGAAGTGAAATGATAACTATAAGTAAATACCCAGATGGTCTAAAATGTTGATTGGATCACAATAGAATTAGGTGTGCAAGTGACGAGAGTGTTCCACAAGTTTGTGGACACCTGTTTGTTTCTCTAATTGGTAACACAACCTAGTGTCAGGGTTGTTTTTCTCCACCGCACCCTACTACTTATCTAAAAAAGAAACCTACTCCAAATTAATACAAAGGTGTGGTCCTTGACAACCAAAATTAGCATGATCTAAAACCTGGTAAAATTCAGTAGAGGCTGGTGAATTTTTTATCTAGAAGGGGGGAAATGTATGCGCTGAATATGCATGAGCGATCGGGCACAGCAAGGGAGCGCAAACCAAACAAGGTGGGTTTGGGTGCTTCGCCTCCTAGAATTCTTTTAAAATAATGACTATAAAAGGTGCATTTTACAGCACTATCTGTGAAATATTGGGTAAAAAAACACACTTTGCAATCAGTTTCTTATAGGAAGCACATGAAAAATAAAAAATAAAAGCAAGTCACCAACAGTGGACAGGATCATTTTCAAACACATATTAGGTTGTCTTTGCCCACAATGTATGCCAGTCTATAAAACCTTTTCATGCTGGCTGTGCCCGTATGGGCTGCAGCAATATATGGTGGTATCACCATATAAGGACACCCAGCCAGCAAGAAATGCCATGCCACAGAAAGATAGTACCAGACTGGCTTTATACACCAACAAAGGCCAGTTTATACATATGTTTGCTCTTTGATGGCAAGTACACAAATGCCATTACACACAAAGAATATACGACCAGACTGGAGCCACCAATGTAAGCCAGTCTAGCTGTGTAAAATATTCATGTTTGCTTTACTCCTGGTGCCAAGTAAAAATAATCAAATACCATGCCACAGTAAGGAAGTAAATGCACACTGGCACTAACAATTTAGGGCAGGGTAGCAATATAATAAAACTTGTCATGTATGCTTTACCCTTGATGTCAAGTAAAAAATGCCATTCCACAGTAAGAAAGTATATGGAAACTGGCACCACTAATGTAGGCCAGTCTAGCCACTTAATTACACTTACCATTGTAATTGGTTATTTATAACCATGTTTGCATTACCCTTGATGCCAAGTAGAAATATGCCACACCACATTAAGAAAGTATATGCTGACTGGAAAGACCAGTGACAGTCTGAATATACTAACTTAATGTGACATGGCATCTTTTACTTGGCATGAAGGGTAAAGCAAACATGACCCGTTTTTTTATGTGGCTATACTGGACTACATTGAATTTAGGCCAGTCTAGCCACATAAGAACACTTATGTTCGTTTTACCCTTGATGCACAGTAAAGTATCTTTACTGTGCATCAAGTGTAAAACAAAAAAGAATGCCATGCCCCCAACAGCCGCCACCCCTACTTTTAGCAGCCATGGGGGGGGGGGGCAAATTTAGGGGTGGGGCAGGGTCACAGACACTCACAGCAGGGTCACACACACTCACAACACTTTTAACAAATCCATTCACAAAACATTTAAACAACTCCTTGCATGCATTCATGCACGCATACATACAAACAAACACAGCAACATGTGCACATACATACATTCATATATACATACACACACACATTACATAAAAAGGACACTGCACTTACCTGCTCGCAGCCTGCATGTGTGCCTGCACAGCCACATAGGACTGGATAGCCCTCTGCTTCTCTCTGCAATGCAGACATGCTGACTGATGGGATAAGATTTCACCGCCCCCACCCTTCCTGTCAGTCAGCATGCCTAAACTGTTAGCGTAACAATGAGAGGCTGCAGGGCCAATCTTCTGGCAAACCGCCACCTCTCGTTACTATGTGCTACATTTGTTGTGGAGCCAAAAGGGCTCTGCAACAAACAACCAAAAATGTGTAACAAAGGAAGCACCCCTGCTTAGAAGCAGGCAGCACAGTCCACCATGCAAATAAAGCACATGGGTGAACTGTGATTCCTGCCACTTAGGGTGGGCGGCTTGCCAGTTGTGTCAGAGGCCAGCACCACCCCTCCCATTGTGGCGTGCCACCACTGGTTTGATTAAACACGCACCCCCATTTTCATACCTTTTTTGCTATTGGCACGTGTCTGGCACCTCCTGGTGGACCAGAAACTGTCATTGCATGTTAGTTTATCAGCGCAAACTGTCCCTTGTGCAAGTTCCTGGTCCTCCTCCCATTATGCCCTCCCTGCTTGTCTCCTTTAGTTTCTACTTTTCTGCCAACCCAGTAGAATTAAAATCAGTGCCTCTGTCTCTTAATTACCAAAACAGTCTGACGACTACATCACAAATAGTTTTCTGGAATAGAACATGTTTTCTCTGGCCACGTGTATTTCTTGTCTGTGTTTGTGACCTGGTCAATCCTGCAAATTTGCTGATCCATTAATCATGGATTTGTGAAATTTAACTGGCTAGGTGACCCACAAAAGCTTTATTGATGCTCAGTTGTATATCATCATATACTGGCAACCTGGCAGAATACCCTGTGAAAGGGCCTAGCACTATCCCGGCATTGGTAAAATGAAATTATTCAAAAAGACTGTCTTTGTCACCCATAATAGAGCACATGAATGAAACCCAAGACAATGGCCCAAGGGTTTATGGTCATTGCATCGAATTCCTTGCATCTAAATGCATTTGCATAACATATTTTCCTTCAAAAAAATGTGCATCAAATGCATTTTTGTTCTTTTTTTGGGGGGACCCCCCCAAACCTCCGTTTTTTACCCTTTAAAATCCTCCTGAACAAAAATGAACCCTTTACACCCAAAAACAGGCATTTGATGCACATTTGTTAGATGGAATTTTTTTTATGGAATGGCATTAGATGGAATGACATTAGATGCAATTACCAGATACCTGGCCTGAGGTATCCCTAAAAAAGATTATTGTAAACAAGGAACCAATCATAGTACTTGCCCACAAAATTGAGAAAAGTGAGAAATCGGAGGATACTGATAGATCAGTAATTTAGGAGGCTCACGTCACCCACATAGTGTAGATATAATAAAGATGTTTCAAGATGCTTCTCTTTTTTTATTGAACTCAAGCATCATATCCTTCAAACCTTTTGAAACGGTAAAATACTTCTTACAACTATAGCCTGCTGGCGATCCGAAACGCTGACAGACGGAAACTGGACATAAGACGGTGGGGAGCCTATCTGTGTGTCTGCTCCTTCCCTGTAAGCAAAACTAACCCAAGTAAATAAGGGGCTGCTTGCAGGATGGGACTTAACGAATTGGACCTTCTTTTAACTGTCTTTCCTCTCTGTTCTGTTCCTTGCATTTTTATTTAATTAATATTTCATTAAACTTTCCCTTGTCACCCTTTCTTGCTTTTCTCTCTCCTTTATCCCTCCCTAGCACCCTTTTAACTTCCCCTTCTTTCATCACAGTTTCCTAAATCAATTGTCGTCTATTTTTGCCCCTCTGCATCTCTTCTCTGCCTAACTTTCCTAAGCACTGCATGCCGCTCAGACTGTAGCGTCCTTGGAAGTGATAGGCTTTCATTTGTGCATGTACAATGCTGTTGTTTGCATGCATGTGAAAGGCTGTGTATGTTAAATGCTATTGTCCGTATATGCTAGTGTATGTGTGAGTGCGTGTAAAGCTGTGGTGCGTGCAAGAAGCTGAGTGTGCACACTTGAGGTTGAGGAACTTGTGCATGTGAAAGTCTGCATTGCTTGGTCTATGTGGTTGCGCAATGATTGTGCGTGCCAAGTCAACGAATACACCAAGATCTAGGATTATAGCTAACCCTACTATTGCCGGATGTTACAGTCAGGACCAAACGTGCATAGCATATGATAGACTCCTTTTAATGTATGTTAATGCTTTATGGTGCAACTCAGTAGGAAATTAGCATGAAGCATGCAAACGTTTGACCTTCAACGAGGGCAGGTTTATGATTTGCATTGCACTGTGTGACAAAACACATGTAGGCTCCCCTAAATTGCATATATATTGACATCACAGGAAGTGATGAAGACAATGACATCACAGGTAGTATTTGGCACTCAATGGGATTATGGTAAATTACAGTACAAGAAGTTGCTATATTTAAGCCAAGAGGCAAATTACTATGATGTGCAATATGTCAAGTTTCATAAACATTATCTCTATATACATAAAGAGGTCTGCAATGCTTACCCCTGCCATATGGCTCTTCACGCCATAGTTCTACGCAAACATCAGCAGTTAAATGTTCCTAAACTTTCCACACTATCAGCATTCTAGCTAACATTAGCGGCACTCACTTTTGAAGTCATTCGGGTGACACAAACAGTGCTTTTGTAGTAATGTGGGTGACGGGTAACGGTGCTGTTAGGCAGAAACCTGTGCAGTTCCCTTAGGGACCACTGCAAAAGATTTAAGACTACAGGTGGTTGGCAGTAAACCCAATTGGTAGCAGTCTGTACCACCCAGATTTACCTGGTAGCTGTGGCTGAGCAGTCAGACTTCTCTCAAGAAGAGTTAGGCAGTATACAGAGTATTCACAATAGGTCAAAAGAACACAGTAGAACAAGCAAACACTGACCAGAGCTTGGTGTAAAAGAGAAATAATTATTTATTTAAAAACATATCTAGTAAAACACACTGGCACTAATATCAAGCAGTTCAAAAACACGGTCACTAAAAGATATACACTCCCTTCAACGATTAGTTAGACAAGTCTTAAGTAAAGCAACACTTATTTTCAGACAGCGGTGAGCGTTTAACGAAGATGGCACTCTAATCAATCGGTTTAAAAGGGAGAGAAAGGCAGAGCAAAGATAGAAACAGATCCCAACACTTTCGGAAGAACACAGTAGGAGAAGAAGGCAGGTTAAAACCGTAAAGTCAAAGTTAACAAGGCCGGACCCACTTTAAGAGGCTCCAGTCGAAATGTGTCCAAGGTCACACGGTTCAAAGTGCCCAAAAGTCTTGCAATAAGTTCAGAAAGAGTTGGACCAAACAGAAAGGGACCAGTTAGATGGTCAAGGCGGCCAGCCCAGTCCAGAAGGTTAAGGGATTATTGTTACCTTGTAGCAATCTTTAGAAAGGGAGGCCTGGCGGACACGGTACCTTAAAATGGTGAGAACGCTCCAGCGGGGGCAGTTGTTACTGGCAACGGGTGCAAGTCGGTGCTTCGTCCGGGGAAGAGAGGATCTCGTCGGGGAGGAAAACAGGAGTCCGTTACACTGCCCGGGAAGAAACCAGCCGCGGAGTTCTCAATTAAAAGGAGCGGTCCTTTTATTCACGGTCCAGTGGTAAGTGGCTATCCGGTTGCCGGGGTGCTTGGCACGGGCAATTCGACCACAAGACGTCCTGGGATGCGAGAAAGGAAGGTAAACTGGTTGTGCCCACCAGTCAGGGGAAGAAGACTCTCCAGCCGGGAGATCTCCTCTGTCGTTGGGAAGTGGTGAGTCGGTTCAGCAGGGCTCCACCGGTGGTGTCGTCATAGCAGGCCGGCTCAGCTTCTCACTCGTCAGATTTTCAGGTCCTGTGGCGACTTCTGAAGTTCCTGCCCCAAAAGTCCTGCTTTTATGTAAGAAACCCCCTTTCATTCAGCCTAGCTGTCAATCAAACATGCTAAGTGGTGAGCCGGCCGGCTCACCACTAGGGCAAATCACACAAGAGTGCGACTTGCGTTGCCAAGGCAACTCAGTCCAGGGTGCCTAAACCCCCTCCCACACGCCCTGTGATACCCAGACCGAGTGGCACCACTTATGGAGGCTTCTGTGGAGAAGCCTGCCAAAAAGTGGAACAAAGGGCTCTACCTTTGGTTTGGAGTTACAGAGGCGAACACAAACGCCATTTTAAAACCGAGTTCTGGCAGAAAATACCAACCGGTGAATTAATATTAAATAAATAAACCGGCGGTATGTTAGAGGCTATGTTAAAAAAAGTATTAGCCTCGAACAATGGGAAAATCCCTATTCGGGGTTTGAATATAAAAAGTAGTATCCACTGCCACCAGCCAAAACCCGACGAGGGGGGACGGGAAAGTACCCCCTCGAACAACAGACCCAGGGGAAATCGAATTGCCCCTACCAGTACGTCCACAATATGATGGTTTGTACTGGTCCTGTTAGTAATTTGGGACTAGTAAAGCCAATGGTGACTTTACATGCCCTGGGAGACAGTAGTCAGTCCCAGGGTATGGAGTCTGCGGTGGGGGGTCACTATGACACCCCGGTGTTACTGCACGGAGGGTGAGGTGTAACACACATAGGAAAACATATGAGACCCTATGGAGTAAAAGACCCCATAGCCCATGAAACACATTAACATTCAAAGGAACACCACACATCATGTCCAAGAGTGGGAGAAAAAGAGTCTCACTCTTGGCAGGAGAAAAAACAAACTCCAGAAATCCAGCAAAGCTGCTGGGGGACTCACTAGGTTAGGAAATTCAGCCTAAACAGAGAATTCTCCCTAACAGGTGCATGTCTCTTCAATAGTGTCCACAATGACGTTGTCCATCTGTAATGCTTTTGCGAAAAAGAGCTAAAAAAACATGGTGCCGATGCACGGCCATTTTGGATATTCACTTCCATGACCCCAATGGAAGGCTACGTTTCTGTGAGCTCAATTAGCAGACATGAGTTCGATGTGTATATTTGGAAGCAGATGAGTGTCATGGCAACCCAGTCTAGGGCACACATGCCCATCCAACCTCAGCAAGGGAGCCATTTGGGAAGACCCAAAATTCCTTATGGGAGGTGTTCTGGAGCCAAGTGGGCCTTGTCCTGGCGCCTCTGGGGTGCCAGGCTCATGAGGAAGGCCAAACTATGTGGAACACTGGGGCTGTCAGCCTACCAGGCCCACTGTACACATGCATCATGCACTGGGCGTGGCAGGGTGTGCTCATCAGCATCCCGTGTCGGGAGGGGCAGGGCGTGCCCATCCAGACCGCCTGTGGGCATGGCTACAGCCTAGGCTATTTAAGCCCCGCCTCTGATCCAGTCCGTGCTTCGCATTACTTTGCCTTGCAACGTGACACTCACCGCGATTCTACCTGCAAATATCCCGTTAACCTGAGAAAACAAGAAGCCTGCAATTGCTTACCTTGAGACACACAGTTGTCCTCATCGACATGAGCGGAGAAACCTGCAAGTCTGCAATTACTCTAACGCGAATCCATCACCACGTCACGACCGCTACGCTGGGAAAGAATAGAAGAGAAAGGTTAGCACAACACCTTTGAAAGCACGTGCAACGCCAAGTTCGCTTGCGCTCACATCAAAAGCTTCACTTACCTGTTGCTCGTGTAGCTGCATACCACGGCGTGGACATCTGCATACAGGGACCCATTGCCACTCATCGCAGTCGTCTCAGCATATCGCACTGCGCTCCAGAGCCACATCAGCACCTAAAAAAGGGAAAAGGGACAAGGTGAGCATGGGAACCCCTATTAACAAGCAACATTGCAACAGATGCGAAGGACATAAAAAGGCACAAAATACTCACTGGATCACAAATACTTACCAGACTGCCATAAAGGGGAAAAGTCACACTAAGGACTACGCCACAGCTGGCCTGGGTCAGTCCTCACTAGGAACCAGTGAAGTAACTGGGTTCCTGAAGATTAGCGCCCCTGCGAGGACAGTAGGACGGAGAGCCCATCATTGCAAAACAACAGGTGAACCACCCAGCTTGCCCATTCCCCAAGGGGTACGAACTGAAAGGATCGGGAGGGGCGGGGGGTTTAGGACCACCTTAGAACTGTCAAGACTCAACTTACCTTTCTGTCCACATAGGAGCAGACCCAGGGAGGTTGTTCGGGACCATCCTAGTCTGGGAATCAGAGGGAGGTTGTCCATCACTCAGAAGCACAGGACTAGTAGCAGCTAATGCCTCCGCAGAGACCAGGTGAGCGTAACAATGAGCTCATTATGGAGGATTGTTGGCGCATTGTTCAATCAATGACGCGCCAAGAAGGGAGTCGGAGTTGTGCAGGTGCAGTGATAAGGGGTGCCGGGAACGAGCACACAGGAAACGAGCTGGGTTTTTCCACTATTAACTGGAATGTTCCACCTTGTGCCCCCATGCTTGCTGTCTGTCCTTCGGCCGGGGACGGTTGGCAACCTACGGTGGGTGGGGACCTGTTCCCCATAAGAGAGTGGGTATCCGGGTAGTAGAATCAGAATTGGAACCCCGGGTGATGAAGTCTCGCTGAGAGGGAGGACGCTCCACTCCAAACCCTGTTAGCACGTGTGATCTCTCTGCCTACCTGCCTCAGGACTGGGTAGTGATGTGTGGCCGAGATGAGATTTTCTTCAACTACACTAACGGTGATGTAACATATCTATCCTTGCTTATCTTATGCATATGTATATGTATAATCAACAATATTCATTTACAGAGTGGTGTGTGTGTTGATATTTCGTGTGAATTAAGGGCCTGTAAAGATCCAATTATATTCTAACTATTAGTCTAACTATTGGTCTAAGTGTGGTTTATTGCCTCCCTGAGTCCAAGAACTTTTGGTATGTGCGGTCTGGTAAGTGGTTTCTAGGGTAACTGCACAAGACACAAAAGCAAAGCAATGTCACATTGTGGCAAATTCTCATGATAATTACCGACATTTCTTTTCACCCCGAAGTTGATGAATGAATGGCATCTCAACAATACGAAGCTTACGTGCTTCCAGCCGTACACGTACGGGGACGTCACTTCAAGCATACACGCTTCAGCCCTACACGTATGGCACTAATGTTGAGGTCACTGCTGCCTCAGCTGTAGATCGAGACACCAATAATGTTGCTGCGCAATCTCAACACTCCGAATCAAAGTAGCTGGAATTGATTTACAGGATTCATGTTTTCTTGGACTGCAGTGGGAATTACCTTGCGAAGCACTGGTACAGCTGCTAGTTATAAATGAAGCAGTACTTTGAGTGAGGCTTTTTTGTATAGTGTACAAATGTCAACTATGGTGTGTGGGGACTTCTAATTTTGCCAGCTAGAGAACACTTATCAGAAAAAATTGTTACTCCAGTGGACTATCCCTAATAAGGAGTATTTAATTTAAAATTTCTGCCAACAGCTCAGAGGGTGTTATGTATTTGCAAGGCCAGAGTGTGAAGCCCTGTTGAATTTGCCAAGGCAGCAGTGTACATGACATGTCCAACTAAGGCATCTGCTCATCGAAGCTCTAGCTGTAGCGTTGAGTCAAGGGTCCCAGGCCAAGTATTGTTTGAGAGGGGTCACATGTATTGTGCGGGCCACAATAGAAATAAGGATACACATTTGCTACTCGTATATGTTGGATTGCTTATCAAAATACATTTTTTTAGCCATTTTGACTAATCAATTTTTAAACACTAATGTATGCCTTGTACTGTCAGTACCTTGGTAGCAATCAATTACATTTAGAAGTTCTTCACTAATAATTACTGTTCATGACAAAAGTTTGTTTTCATCATAGTTTCATCTGGTTACAACTTCTTCAATGTTCAGCAGGCAGACAATATTCGGCCAATGTATTTCGGACCGAATGGGTCCTTCATCAGGGCACTGTCTGGTTGCAAGATGTACCAGGTAGAACAATAACGAAAAATAGGAGATCTGAGTAAACAAAGTGCCATATGTCCCATTGGTGTGAAATGGCTCAAGCTCCCGACTATTCGAAGTAAGGGGTTTCCACTTACATCTGGCATTCGGAAGCTTGAGCCATTTCACACCAATTTATCACCACTCTACTGAGCCAGAAATACAGCTTCCACTATTGATGCTTTTGCATAGAGATCTTGTACGGGACATCTGGCACTTGTCTTAGTCTGAGCTCCTATTTTTCAACACTGACATCAAAGTCGCTTGGTAAGTCACACTGAACTTGGACAGCACTAAAAACCTTTATATCTTTCATCTCTAATTTACAGAAAAAGTATGAGTTCGTGGATAATTCAGATTGCATTTTATGGATGATTGGGAATTCATTAGCCTGCCCTTGGGCAATCCGCTCAGAGGGATTCTCCTCAGGGTCATGTTCATATGGCCGGGTCAAGGACTATAATAGATTATAAATCGGATGGTGACTTCCGCTCTTTCCTGCAGGATCCAGGTCACTGCTACTGCTTGGATTGTAGGCCTAGAAAAACCTGAGGAAGGAGTAATACCCTTTTGGTCTGGGTGTCTTGTGTCTGGGTTTCTTTGTTACTCTTTCTTTTCATTCATGTTCTTTGTCAGGCTTCTTTTAGCTCGGATTCTCTGTTTTTTTTAGTTTTGGCTATTAGGTGGCAAAAAGCCCAAAATATTGGGCCTCATTATGACCCTGCCGGTCCGGAAACAATGGTGGCGGTAAAACTGCTGCCATCATTGTCTCCGGACCGGCTGATTAAGAGTTCTGCAGGTGGGTGGTGTCACTCCCGCCAGGTCCGACCTGGCGGGAGTAACGCCACCCGCCTGCAGACAGAAATGGAAACACCAGCACCGTTATTTACAGTGTCGGTTTTTCCATGGTCCCCATCCCCATGGAGTCCAATGGGACTCCATGGGAATGGGGATTAAATGGAATTCCGCCTCCGGGATTACCTGGTCACCAGGGTTGTAATGCCCCAGTGATTCCGGCAATCACTGAGGTGGTAATTCACTACGAGTCTGGCAGTAGCCTGCCGGCTTTTCCGGCACGGCTACTGCCGGACTGGTAATGAGGCCCATTGTCATTAAAATAAGAGCTTTAACATGAGAGCTTGAAATAGGGGCTTTGGATGCAGGTTTGTTGTAATGATTTTCAATGCAGGTTGACGTATGAGGATGGATACATGGTAGTTTGACTATGCGTCCCACCCATTTAACGCCCATTGCTAAGTGAAATGTATAGGGATTTCCTCCCATTCCCACCCATTTCCCCCCCCAACACAGCTCCTTTTGCACTCTTGTCCTCAATTTATACTTTGTGGTAGATTTGTCAGCCATTTCTTCTTCCAAAAAAGTGGCTGTCCTCTGTTAATGTAAAAACAAGTAATTCATCTTCATTAATGCTTTTAAATATATTGACTACCGCTTTAATGTTATGTTGCACATTTTGATGTATTTTGTATTTTAAATATACTAATTAATGAAATATTTTCGGTTTGGTTTAAAATGGCTTTGAAAATGTTCATATAGTGATTTGGTTGGTGTTGTGTTTTTGATGTAAGCAGCACCTGATTGGCTGATTAGTTGGTGATGTCATTAGGGTGTAATTGGCTATGCAGTGTCTGTTTGTTTCTTCACGTAAGCCACTTTGTTGCTCTGCGGTTTTCCCTTGCCTCCACTGCCCCGTGTTGCTGAGCTCTTTGCTCTGTGCTTTTCCCTTGCCTCCACTGCCCTGTTTTGTCGAGCTCTTTGCTCAGTGCTTTTCTCTTGCCTCCATTTCCCAGGGTTGCCGAGCTCTTTGCTTGTTGTTGGTGACATTTAAATTACGGCTGGTTGGATGGCCGCATATGATTTACAGTGCTTTTTTTTACATTAGGAATTGTGGGATGGCCGCGTTTGGAGATGGGTTTTGTTGTATGCATTGACTGCACATGTATTTTTTATGGTGTGCTGTGAGTTAGCTCTGTGGCAGCCATTGTTTTGTAAATGGGCATGTGTTTTATGGCAGCGCCAGCCCCATGTTCTGCACCACCGCTGCTTTGAGTTACCTTCCCTTTGTTTGATCCAGTCCAGTCCCTTTTTACATCTTTCCCCCGTTCCACCAACCTGGAATGGCACCATTCTTTGATTAAGCCCCGTTCACCATAGCAGCAGAAGTGTCTCTGGGCAGCGTGGCCTTTGCCCGGATGCAGAGCATAGAGGGAAATGGAAAGACTGGGAAAGGCGTTCTTTTTCCAAGTCCAGCCGGATGCAGAGCAGATTATTTCCTAATGTGTTATTATTCTTTATTATGCAACTTTAAATCGGCGCTGCTACCAAGATACCTTAAACGAAATGCACACTGCAATTAAAGAGGGCGCATGAATGGAATCAGATGTGATCTAGTATTGGGTTTTCTCTTTTTAGTTGTAAGTGTACCTACCTCATAGGCACCCAAGACTGAAGAGAGCCATGTTTCTTATCCATACCGAGGAAGCAGTGGGGCTAGCTGCTGTTGGACTGAGGCCTCACTAATGGCTGTGCTGGAAACAAGACCCTGTCCCCTGTCCCCTGTCCTTACCAGCCAGGCTTTCTGGAGTGGGTGTGCAGAACAGAAGCACTCACCATGGCGTGGACCCTTGCAATGGGACTTGCATCAATTGTAGGCCTTGAGGAGCAGACATGGATGCCTTAAGGAACATTAGCAAAGATGTTTGTGTACAAACAACTCCTTTATTTGAAAATAGGAAAACCGTGTCTGAACCTTCTGTACACCTAACAACCTCCAATTTGTTTATACTTGAGAAAGAGTGTTCCTCTGCAAACGTGGCCAGTTTCTGTTGTGCAGTGACTCTGTCCTTGGGACCAAATCAGAGCTCAAATAGAAAAGAAGTTACCTCTTTCCACTACCTCTGTCCAAAACAGCTCCACTTGCGAATCCTGCACAACAATCACACCCCAAGTGTCGGTGACAGGACCAATAATGCAATGTCTGATAACTTTGGCTGTGGGAAATCACAACACAGCACGCAGGATTCTTTTGACTCAGGGAAAAATTACTTGTGATAATCTACAGGTCATTCCATTATTTATGTGTCCATCTGAAACAAAATCTAATTCCTTACTAGTCCATACTTCTGTACCACCGGCAGAGAGTTGTGACAAGTTGGGTGAAGGTCATGAAAGACATTTTAATTTTGGAGCCTTACTCGACAAACTTTATATACAGTCTGAGCGCAATTGTGCGATGGCTAAAAGGGGCGTCGTGGCTTTCCATGACCAAAAGCAACCTAGTACTAACCCAAGTTCTGATCACTCCTGCCACTGTGCTCAGAGTCATTTAAGACATAGTAATGACACAGCTCAGGTGAGAATTGATAATCAAAACAAGCCTCATACAACTGCCTCAGGTCTTGCGCAATCGTTAAAACCTGATGTCAGGAGTATAAGTGTAAATGAAGACAATTTTCTGACCTTCTATATATTATTTCAAGGGCTAGTACACGAGGCTCATCAATACCTTTATGCCTAAATCGTATGAACATTCTACTTATACTAGCAGAAATAACAACACTTAATGCAATATCGTCTGTTGACATTGAAAGAGTTGCCTTTCCTGGAAAAACTGAACGCATCCTGTGGACATAGCCACCTCCGATCAAGACTGGTTCTTGATCTAATTTTAGCCGAAAGAAAGGCACTCCTGAATCTGTTTTTTTTGGTGGCCCAAATAAAGGAGGAAAATGCTGAGGTTCAGGATATTCCCGAGATAACCAACCCCTTTATGAACTATCTTAAAAGGTGGAATGAGAGGGGCGTGGCTTGGAGCGCCATCATTGTGGCTGCTCCCCTGAAGCCAGCCGTAAGAAGCCCGCCATAACAACAAAAATATGCGGCTTCCCGCAATCCAACCAGGGCCCTACTAACACCCAGGGCATTCAGAACTCCCAGGGAACAGAGGGGCCAAAGATGAGAGCGTAACGCTCATGGCAGACCCGGCAATTCCACCGGATTCCCGCCGCTCCATACAGCCCCGAAAATCCAAAATGGCGGGCGCATTCACCTCCTGAAACCAGAGGCAGCACTGAGGGTTCCCAGGGCGGCCTCAGCATTCGAAAACCCTCAAGACAGCCGCCCAGCTCCATCGATCCCGGACCTGAGACCCGGAACCTCCGGAAACACGCTGCGATAACCTCGGACCTGCACCGAGGGAGAGGCGTCCACGCATCACCCCGCGCAACTCCGACAGCAGCCCCGGCCTCCGACGTGGTGCGCGGCGGGGTCTGGGGTGCCCCTCTGGGCTGAGGAAACCCCTGCAGCACCTCCGACCTGGCCCGTGGCCCCCGCGGAGCTCGGCTCCTCCCCGGAGCAAAGACCCAGCACCAACACCTACATAAGAGGCGTCACGAGGCATGGTCCCTCTCCCGGAGGGAGGTCCAGCACCTGCATTGGAGGCGGCGCAGATGGCACACGTCCAGGTAGGGCCGCTGGGGGGTAAGAGTTTGGGGCCGAAGCACTCCTAGCCCGAGCCCCCGCTGGGGGGGGCCTCAGACCTCTCGCCGGCAGAGGAGCAAGAAGCAGAGAAACCGGCTCCCTCCAGTCCCCCTCCGGCGGCCCTCGGAACCTTCTCCGAACTCTGCTGCATGCCATACCGCGCTGGAAAGCGCCATCCTCCACAAAGCCTGCAGGCCCAACTCCTGGGGCGCCCCAGCCCACTCCCTCTCCTGGCTCCTCTCCCCTGGCTAAAGGAGCGGAAGAACCACAGCTCTCCCTCTCCTCGCTGATCCACGCCAGAAGGTGCAATTTAAACATAAGGCCTGCACTTCCAACTCCAGGGGCGCCCGGGCCCACTCCTCCAGCCAGTGCCTCTTCCCCAAATAAAGAAGCGGAGGATCTGCCTCCCCCCTTCCCCAACAACACTGGTGGTCCCACGCTGCCCTCACCGGATCCTGGGGCATCTTCCGCTGGGGGGCAGTGGGGGCCCTACTGCACCCTCCTAGGAGATCAAAACCCTCCAACCAGCACCCCTACTTTGGCAGGAACCCAGAGCCACCCTGCGCCAAACACAATCAGAGCCACCAGGCAGCTGCCATGGCCCCCCACACTCCCCAGGCTGGTAGTGGAGCTCACAATCTTCAGCCTAGGCAGTCTGTGCACCAGGGCCAGCTCCTAACCCTCGGTCCCCTGCCCCACCCTCCAAGGGGAAGGCACTGAGCCCGCACCTCTCCTAAAAATCAGCACTTCCCTCGGCTCCCCACTTCCTGGGGCGCCCCGGTCCACCTCCCCACTCATATTCCAGCTCCTATGCCTGGGAGACCCAAGCCATCGGACTCCAGAACCAACACCCCCCTGCCCAAATCAGCGGCTCCGAAGTGGAACGCAAATCTGCCGCCCTAACATTTCTTCTACCCGACGAACTGCCACTATGTCCAAACAAACAAAAGCGAGCAAAAACGTGGACATAGCCACCATGCTTACAGCCCCGGACAGGGGGAAAAAACCCGACCCTGCCGGGCCCACCTCACAGGACCACCAAAAGGAGGGCTATCCCCCCGACCACCAGAGGTGACTTACTAGCATTCATGGCAGACATTAAGGCCGAATTCAGGTCCTGCATGACAGAACTCTCCACCAAACTAGAACAAACTGACCATAGAGTAACTGAGGTGGAACAGAGGAAGGGGGAGATTGAAGACCGCTCCCAGGACCAGGCAACCACGCTGAGTGACATCCAACAAACAGTCAGGGCCCTTCAAGATAAGTGCGAAATCCTGGAGTTCAAGCAAGAAGACTTGGAAAATAGGGCCCGCCGCAACAACCTTCGGATCTGAGGTATTCCATCCTCGTTCCCGGACAAAAAGCTAGCGGAATATGTGAGTCCCCCAGCAGCTTTGCTGGATTTTTTGGGGTTTATTTTTTTCTCCTGCTAAGAGTGAGACTCTTTTTCTCCCACTCTTAGGAATGATTTGAGAATGTCCTTTGACTGTGAATGTGTTTTACTCCATAGGGCTTCATGTGTTTTTGGTATGTGTGTTACACAGCACCCTCAGTACAGTAACACAGGGGTGTCATAGTGACCCCCAAACATAGACTCCATACCCTGGGACTGACTACTGTCTCCCAGGGACTGTAAAGTCACCATTGCTGGCTTTACTAGTCTCAAATTGTGAACAGAACCAGTACAAACCATCATATTGTGGAAGTACTGGTAGGAGTAATTTGATTGCCCCTGGGTCTGTTTTCCAAGGGGGCACTGTCCAGTCCCCCCTTGTCGAGTTTCTGGCTGGTGGCAGTGGATACCATGCGATAGATTCCACCAGAATATTTCTTATGGGATTTTCCCATTGATTTTAAACGCACCACTTTTTGGTGCAATGTTAAAGATACCGCCAGGTTATTTATTTAATATTAATTCCCCAGTTGTTTTTTTTTTGCCGGGACTCGGTTTTAAAATGGCATTGTGTTCGCCTCTGAAACCCTAACCCAAGTCGAGCCCTTTGTTCCACTTTTTGGCGGGCTTCTGCACAGAAGCCCTCCAAATGGTGCCACTCTGTCTGGGGTCTAAAGGATGTGTGGGAGGGGGATTAGGCACCCTGGACTGTGTTGCCTGAGCATCTCAAGTCGCACTCTTGTTTGATTGGCCCAGTGGTGAGCCGCCCGGCTCACCACTTAGCATGGTTGAGTGACAGCTAGGCTGTTGAATGGGGGTTTTTCTGCATAAATAAACTGCTGATTGTTTAAGAGTTCTCTGTAAGCATAAGAATCTCCTGACGAAAGGCAAGACAATGGATCTAATAGAAAGATTGTTAGCAAACCAAAGTCTGGGTAGTGGTTCAGAGGAGCCTACCTTCCCAGCAAATGTAGATAACAGCACTGAAGATGATCTGACCCAAAGTATTGATAATCTTGAGGAAGAATCAGAAGAGGAGGGTGAGGTTGTTGTAACTGTCCCCCCTGGGCCTCTGTCTGCTTTACCAGCTGTACCTACTGGACCTTTGCCAGGTCCCACGTTAAGTCCTCAATGCATTGAACTAGAGAAAATGAAGCTTGAATTAGAGTTTAAAAGACTTAATGCTCAATCAGAACAAAGGCACAAAGAATTAAACCAAGAACTAAGGCTCAGAGAAATGGAGCTCAAGCATGAGCTAGAGATGAAGAAATTGTCTGTTGAAAATGCTTCTCTCTCCGTATCCTCTAGGAGTTCCAGTCCCAAAAGGCCCCCGATGCCTAAAGAGATTGTGGGTATGTATGAGCCTAAGTTGGATGTGTTAGATTGGTTGGCTATGTTTGAGTATAATCATGGGCTCCAGGACATCTCAGGGAATGAGTTACTTCCTTGGTTGTTCTCTAGGCTCCCCCCTGTTGCATCTGATGTGGTAATGGAGTTGGGGGAGGTGGATAAGAAGGATTATGAATGTGTGAAGCTAGCTTTTATAGCTAGATTTGGGAAGACCCCTTCCCAGTACCTTAAGAGGTTTAGGACCCTCAAAAAGCATGATGGTACCCCTTGGGCTACCTGGGTGAGTGAAAGTTTGAAAAACTTGGAGGGATGGATTAAGGGTTACACGTTGAACACTTATGAGGGAATGAAGAATCTTGTTATGTTGGAGTCAATTTATGATGCCTGCTCTCCTGAGCTCAGACAGCACTTGGCTGATTCAAAGGAATTAGATTCCAGGAAGCTAGCTAAGGCTGCTGACTTGTGGGTTGCCAACAAGGCTACTCACAAGGACTCTGGGGCAACTCAGAAAAAGGATGAGGGGAAACAGCCTAAGAAGGACTCCAAAGAGAATTCTAATAATTCCAATCCCAAAGAGGGCCCCAAACAAAACCATAAGGGTAAGCCACAAGGGAAACCAATTCAGGCTAGTGTACCTGCTGGTGCCAAACTTGAAGGAGGTTAGAACAAGCCACCATTCCAAAAAGCATTTGGTAAATGCTATGTTTGTGGCTCTTCTGATCATGTGAAAGGGGATCCCAGATGTAAGGGTAAACCTTCAGGGGTCCACACTGTCTCCTTAGCCTTCGCTCCAGAGGAGAAAGTACAAATGGCCAGTGGAAACTTTCTACTACTGGCTGATGATCCCATTGGAGTCTCAGCCAGTGTTTCTTTAGTGTCCCTGGGGTTGTGGGAACAACAGAATTTTTATATATATATAATTCTATCCCAGATAATACTAAAGAGTATTATAAGGACAGTGTCCAGGTGAATGGTCAGGAGACTCCTGCCATTAGGGACACTGGGGCCAGCATAACTGTGGTGGATGAATCATTTTTCAAGGCAGAGGATGTTGCTAAGGCACCCAAACGCCTCACCAAGGTAGCTGGAGGGCCTGTGCAGATGCTTCCCCAATTACCAGTTCTCATCCAGTGCAATGATATGACTGTGAAGATACCTGTCAGTGTACAATGTGAGGTACCAGGAAGGGTTCTGTTGGGAAATGACCTGAAAACTCTTGGAGTAGTGTTACATACCCCCAGACCTCCTAGTAAAAGGTTACAGGAGCTAACCAGACCTGCAAGAGAGAAAACCATGAGAGGTTCTTCTCTGGAGATGATGAAGAAAGATATCACTCCTACTCCACTGCTATATCTGAGCAACCAGAAGCAAAGGGGAAACCCAAGACTTCTAAAAGGAAACCAGCAGCCAGAACTCCAGTGCTTCCAACCAGGACTTCCCCTCGGTTGTCCAAAGTTACACCTGTAACTCCACCTCCAGCTGAGGCTGAGAGGGAGGTATAACCCTGTGTGGTTGAACTAGACTCTGAAGAAGAGCTAGTAGAAGGCCAAGAACTTATTGGAGATCTGGATCCTGTTGACCATCCTGAGCTGCAGTCTTTACTGGCAGAAGATGGACCCAACAAGGCAGACTACAGTAAGGGACAAAGAGAATGTCCAACTCTGGAAGGTCTTTGCCACCAGGCAGCGTCTCATGCTGATAGGCAAGAGCCTGGGAAGTATAGGTTGCACTGGGAAGATGGCCTCTTCTACAGTGAACCGACTGAGTCTGCACCTGGAGACTACAAGCGACTTGTAGTGCCTCAAGAAAACGGACTACAGTTCTTACAACTAGCCCATGAGATTCCTTTGGCTGGTCACTTGAGTTTCAAGAAGACCAAGGAAAGGCTCTCACTCTACTTTTATTGGCCAAAAATGGGGGCTGAGGTAGATAAGTTTTGCAAGAGCTGCTACACCTGCCAATCATCTGGTAAGGTTGGTTCCAAGAATGTGGCACCTTTAGTGCCTCTCCCAGTAGTGGGAGTCCCATTTGAAAGGGTAGGGATCAACATTGTTGGTCCCCTTGATCCTCCAACCTCCTCAGGCAACAGGTTTATCCTTGTTGTAGTAGACCATGCTACTAGGTACCCTGAGGCAATTCCTATGAGGACTGTTACAGCTCAGGCTGTGGCTAAGGCCCTCTTTGGTATTTTTTACCAGGGTTGGGTTTCCTAAGGAAGTAATCTCTGACAGGGGGTCACATTTTATGTCCCACTACATGAAGGCCATGTGGAAAAACTGTGGAGTTACTTACAAGTTCTCAACCGCATACCACCCTCAGACAAATGGGTTGGTAGAAAGGTTCAACAGAACCATGAAGAGCATGATAGGTGCTTTAGAAGAACCCCTTAAGAAAAAGTGGGACCTTCTACTGCCATGCCTTCTCTTTGCTTATAGAGAAGTCCCTCAGGAGGGAGTAGGTTATTCTCCCTTTGAGCTTCTTTATGGCCATCCAGTCAGAGGTCCATTGGCCCTGATTAAGGAGGGGTTGGAGAGTGCTCCTTCCCCCAAGCCAGTCAGAGTGACTATGTGATAGGTCTCCGAGGAGAATGTCACACATGATGGCAGAAGCTAGTGATAACCTAAAAGCTGGACAAGCTTTGGTCAAGCATTGGCATGATCAAAAGGCTAACATGGTTGAGTTTACTCAAGACCACCTAGTTCTCGTTATGATCCCAACAAGGCAGAGGGCCTTGCAAGACAAATGGATGGGACCCTTCAAGGTTGTGGGAAGAGAGGTGAACTATCTGGTGGACTTGGGCAATCCCAAGGAGGCTCCCAGAGTCTTCCACACCAACAGACTAAAGGCGTAGGTCTCTAGGCCTGAAGTAGGAGCCTTGCTTCTAGCTTCATCAGAAGAAGAAGAAGAGAGTGAAGCTCTCCCTGATCTCCTCAGAGGCTTACCCTTGGATGAAAAGATTGAAGGAGTTAATCTCTCTTCAAATCTGACACCTGTGCAACAAGAGGAGTACAAATCTATGTTAAATCAGTTTGCCTCCATGTTCTCACTTTCACCAGGCTTGACCCCTTGGGGCCAGCATGATATACTCACTGGTGACTGTCTGCCAGTCAAAAGCAGAGGGTACAGAATGTCAGAGAATGTAAGGACACACATCAAAGGGGAGGTCAGCAAGATGCTTGACCTCAAGGTAATAGAGCCCTCTACTAGTCCATGGTCTAGCCCAGTTGAGTTAGTACCAAAGGCAGGATCCAACGAATTGAGATTCTGCTTGGACTATTGAGCTCTTAATGCAGTCACTAAGACTGATGCCCACCCTTTGCCAAGAACAGATGAGTTGGTGGATAGACTTGGTTCAGCCAAGTTCCTCAGCACATTTGATCTGACGTCAGGCTATTGGCAAATAGCTCTGACAGACCATGCCAAGGAGAAAACTGCATTTTCTACCCCAGTTGGCTTATACCAATGTAAGGTTATGCCTTTTGGACTGAAAAATGCACCTGCTAAATTCCAAAGGATGGTAAATCAGGTTCTGACTGGGATGGAGGACTTCTGCATGGCATACTTGGATGACATTGCAGTGTTCAGCCACTCCTGGGAAGAGCATGTTAACCACATAGGACATGTTTTGCAGGCTCTTGAGAAGGCCAATCTGACCATAAAGGCAAGTAAATGCCAGATTGGGCAGAATAAAGTGGTCTACCTTGGACATGAGGTAGGAGGTGGAGAAATAAGGCCTTTGCTCAGTAAGATTGAAGCTATGCAAAATTGGACAACACCTACTACTCAGACCCAGGTGAGAGCTTTCTTAGGCCTCACTGGGTACTACAGGAATTTCATAGAGAACTATGGGACCATAGCTTCTCCACTGAATGTGATCTCCTCTCCAAAATTCCCTAAGAAGGTCAGATGGAGTGAGGAGTGCAATCAGGCCTTTGAAAACCTGAAGAAAGCCCTCTGTCAAGCTCCAGTGCTAAGAGCTCCTGACTACCACCAAACTTTCATTGTACAGACAGATGCTTCAAATGTAGGTATAGGTGCAGTCCTTGGCCAACTGGATGGGAAAGGTAGGGAGCACCCCATTTGCTTCATCAGTAGAAAGCTGAAGGATCTTGAGACAAGGTGGGCAACAATTGAAAGAGAGTGTTTTGCCATTGTGTGGGCTCTGAAGAAGTTTAGGCCATACTTGTATGGTTCTACTTTTGTTATTCAGACTGACCACCAACCCTTGAGATGGTTGATGCAAATGAAGGGGGAAAATCCAAAACTATTGAGATGGTCAATCTGCCTCCAAGGGTTTGATTTCACCATTGAGCACAGGTCAGGGTGTCACCACCAAAATGCTGATGGTCTCTCTAGGATGTATGTCATCGACTAGAGGTAAGAGATTCATCCATGAGTGGATTAAATCCTCCTGCCTTAGGCATGATTTGAGAATGTCCTTTGACTGTGAATGTGTTTTATGGGCTATGGGGTCTTTTACTCCATAGGGCTTCATGTGTTTTTGGTATGTGTGTTACACAGCACCCTCAGGGCAGTAACACAGGGGTGTCATAGTGACCCCCAAACATAGACTCCATACCCTGGTACTGACTACTGTCTCCCAGGGCATGTAAAGACACCATTGGCTTTACTAGTCTCAAATTGTGAACAGAACCAGTACAAACCATCATATTGTGGAAGTACTGGTAGGAGTAATTCGATTGCCCCTGGATCTGTTTTCTAAGGGGGCACTGTCCAATCCCCCCTTGTCGAGTTTCTGGCTGGTGGCAGTGGATACCACGCAAAATATTCCACCAGAATATTTCTGATGGGATTTTCCCATTGATTTTAAACGCACCACTTTTTGGTGCAATGTTAAAGATATCGCCGGGTTATTTATTTAGTATTAATTCCCCAGTTGTTTTTTTTTTCCCGGGACTCGGTTATAAAATGGCATTGTGTTCGCCTCTGAAACTCTAACCCAAGTCGAGCCCTTTGTTCCACTTTTTGGCGGGCTTCTGCACAGCAGCCCTCCAAATGGTGCCACTCTGTCTGGGGTCTACAGGATGTGTGGGAGGGGGATTAGACACCCTGGACTGTGTTGCCTGAGCAACTCAAGTCACACTCTTGTTTGATTGGCCCAGTGGTGAGCTGCCCGGCTCACCACTTAGCATGGTTGAGTGACAGCTAGGCTGTTGAATGGGGGTTTTTCTGCATAAAAGCAGGGCTTTGGGGACTGGAACTTCAGAAGTCACCACAGGACCTAAAGAATCCAAAGAGGGGAGAAGCTGAGCCATCTACAATGAGGACACCACCGGTGGAGCCCTGCTGTAACGAACTCACCACTTCCCCAACGACACAGGAGATCTTCTTCCAGGAGAGTCTTTTTCCCTTTGAGCTGGTGGGACCAACCAGTTTGCGTTTTTCATCTTCCAGGACGTCTCGTGGTCGAATCGCCCATGCCAAGCACCCGAGCGGCCGGATAGCCACGCTTCACCACTGACCGTGAATAAAAGGGACGCACCTTTTTTTTTTTATAAAACATTTTTTATTATCATTTGATTACAACATAAACAAAACAACCAAAACCAAAAAGGGAGGAACAAGAAAGAGACAGGCAGTTACATCCTATGGGGCCGACCCGGCCCGTCTTACAGTAGTAATTTGTCTTGCATCACCATTTTCGTGGAGTACGATCCCAGTTCACCTTATAAGTGTTCAGGGTAATATCCCCCGAGTCCATATACTTCAGGGCCCTCCCTCCTCCCATGCCGCCCATATTTTGGAGGCTTTGTTGGGACAGCCTCTTGCGTTATAGATCCTTCTTTCAATCATAGCACATGTGTCCATGTCCAATGCCCATTGCTCCAGTGTCGGAGAGTCCGTGGCTACCCACTTTTGTGCAATATTGCGCTTGATTAGGGCGGCCGCCATATGCAATAGCAGTTCTTCCCATTTATTCAATTCGTGCTCCCCCGGTGCTCCCAGGATTAAGACCTTCGGGTCCATGTCTATAGTTTTGGAGAGTGTCCGGCCCAGTTCCTGACAGCAGGCCTCCCAGAAAGTTCGGATCCGGGGACAGGACCATAGAATGTGAAAGAAGGTCCCCTCATCATACCCACATCTGAGACAGTTCGGGTTCATTGCTTTCCCCCACCCAAACAGAGCAGTTCTAGGATAATACACTCTAAGCAGTATTTTAAGTTGCACCAGTCTGAGTCTCGAGGAAATGGCGGTTTCCCATTAGTACCCGGATCCATTCCTCAGGGTCGATCTCCCCTACATCTATTTCCCACTTGGCCTTTAGGCTGGTCAACTCAGGAGTCGCAAAGGAAGTGATGGCATTATAGAGAATGGATATGCATTTGGAGGGGATATATTTGGGCAAAATGTTGCGTTCTATAGGTGAGCATTCCGGGACATTGTCCTCTGTCGATATGTGGACTCTCAGGGCGTGGGACATTTGCATGCGATGGTATCTCTCAGTGTCTGGGAGCTGGAACCTGCATTGTAGGTCCGCAAACAGGGCAAGATTCCCATCTTTCAAGACATCCCCCACCCTCTGGATCCCAGCACACACCCAGGACGGCCAAGGCTTGAGTTTCGCAATTTCCTTCAGATTGGCATTTTGCCATAGGGGTTGCGCTGCAGATAGTCTGTTCTCCCACCCCACAAACTTGTGTACGTTCCTCCAGGTGGTAATAATCTGTGCTTTCATTGTTAGTGGGGAAGATCTAGGGGGGGTTTGGTACAATAGCTGCAATGGATCGGCGTCGTGCATAGTTCCCACCTCGGCTTTGATATGGGGTAATTCCCGGTCTCTGTGCAGTAGGTCGTTGACCACCACCAATTGGGAGGCCCAATAGTAGGTCTGAAGGCGGGGCACTCCGATCCCACCCTCCCAGATCGACCTCTGAAGTGTGGCCAGGGCTATATGTGCTTGTCCTCCACCCCATAGGAGCTCCCTAAGGAGGGTTTCCACAAGGCCAAATTCAGCCCCCAGGATCTGCAACGGGGCGTAAGGGACACACCTTTTAATCGGGAACTCCGCGGCTGGTTTCATCCCTGGCAGTGCAACGACTTCCAGCTTTCTTCCTCGTCGAGATCATCTCTTCCTCTGGTCGAAGCCACGACTTGCACCCGCTGCCAGGAACAACTGCCACCGCTGGAGCTTCCTCACCATTTAAGGTACTGTGTTCCGCCTGTCCTCCCTTGCAACAGACTGTCCAAGGTGTCCCGTAAATCCTTGACTTTCCAACTGGGTTGGCCCCAGACCTTCTAACTTTGCCTTTCTGAACTAGTCCGACCCCTTTTTGACATTTTCTGCAAAGACTTTGAGTGCATTTCCACTGTGTGATCTTGGGCACATCCAGCCTTGCTCTCTCTAAGAGTGGGCCTGGCCTATGAACTTTGGCTCTACAGTAGACCCTGCCTTTGCTGACTTGCTGTGGTTTCTTAAAAGTGTTGGTACTGTTATTTCCATGCTCTGCCTTTTCTCTCCCTTTTTAACAAATTATTGGAGTGCCATCTAGGTTACACGCTCACCTCTGTTTTGCTAATAAGTGGTGTTTTAACTTAGACTTGTCGAATAATTAATTAGGGAGGTGTATATACTTATAGTGACTGTGTTTGAACTTGCTTGATATATTAGTGCCAATGTATTTTCATAAAGTGTGTTTTAAATAAATCATTATATACTTTTAATACCAAAGCTCTGGTCAGTGTTTGCTTGTTCTACTGTATTGTTAGCCCTATTGTGTATGCTCTATATGCTGCCCTCCTCTTCTTGAGAGATGTCTGACTGCTCAGCCACAGCTACCAGGTAAATCTGGGTGGTGCAGACTGCTACCAATTGGGTTTACTGCTTACTCCTGTGGTCTTAATCTTTTTGCAGTGGTCCCTAAGGGAACTGCACAGATTTTGCCTAACACTACCCAATACGGCGGCTTCACCCAGGGCCCATGCCCATTCCAAGGTATGTTCCACCTCTATGTCCTTGGAAAGCCAAGTTAACCTATTGACTCAATTGGCCCAGTTGGCCAGAGTTTGGCCGCACCCACAATGCCGACCACCCCGTCAGTTAAAGTTGGGGGCCCCTGTTAAAACCCCAAGAGCAGGACAACACACTCTTAACCTTCACCTATGACGGCGACTAACTGTCTCTCCTCCGGGGCGTGGCTAAAAGAGCCATGTAGAAGGACGTATTTTCCTTGGAGCTCCAGAGATCCGGACATCATCCTGTAAGGAATTGCGTAAATACCCATAAAAATTCCCTGAAACTGGAGTATCGAGCGTACGAAGCCCGGAGGCACGTGAGGAGAAAGTGCCGAGCGGATCCGTGCTGTGTTCACCGAGCTAGAGGCTGAAGAAGAGCCCGAGGTTCAGCCGAGGCGGCGAGGAAGATGGCCGCCACCAGGCAAAGAAAGGAAACAACGGGAAGAGATGGAACCATAAGCAGGCGTGAAGCGAGGGTGCCTGGAGTGAAGGATAGTGCCGGGCGTGTGCATTGCGGGCATATAACACACCTTGCGCCCGGATCGGAGGCCAAAGAATATACAGCGCATATGAGAGGGTGATTTCGGGAGCTACAGATTGAGCACCTGCATTGACTCTGAGAGGCCTGCGCTGGGGAAGCGACGCGCGTGAGGAGGTGACTAGATACAATGTGGCCGCGGCCCTGAGGCTGACGTGGGCGAGCTGCCACATTGATCATCGGCCCGGAACGGAGACGAAGCCTGAACCCACAAGATACAGATGTAGCAGGCGTGATTCACTCCGCGCTCACAGCGGCTGTGGATTAACCTGGGAGCTCGATGCAGGCTTCATTTCGGAACTCCCAATCGCACAGAAGTACCGAATGCTGTTGAGGAACGGCTGGCTGCGCATTTGGCAGGAGGCCCGCAGCATCTGAAGGCATGCCCAAAACGTGTAGTGTGCCGGAGTACGGCCATATTTCAACAGAACACTGAAGGGAAGCAGGCAGTCTGGATGGTGCCAGGAACACGAGCTATGGCACACGAGATGCATGTTAAAGCACACTAAATTGCAGCCTCATTTTTAAACGCTACAACCAAGAACAGCGTTGCTAACTGCCCTCGGCCCAGCAGCTCAGAACCCCCAATGATCAGGGGTAACCCGCAGGGGGGGGGGGGTGAAGCCGGGGACCCCTGGAAATATGTGAAGCTCCTTGTCTTTGGGACCAGACCGCACCATAACGTTCCTGGACTTACTTTAACCCCCTGGGGAAGGTATGGATTGTTGAGGGCTGCTAAAGCGGGCCGCGAAAGGGACCATTACACAACAGAACCTGCGACTGGCCCACAAGTGCACAGTGAACAAGCCAGCTAAAAGTGGTATTGGCAGCTCAGCCATGGAGCAACTCACCGGATCTAGTGAGATTGGAAAGCAGACACATGTCGGGGAAGTAAGACAGTAAAGGAGGTTAACCCGGAGCACTTGCTGATTCCCAGACGCAAGATAAGGCGGCCTCCTTAGCTAAGGAGTGTTAGGACAACACCTTGGCTGGACTGTGGACTGGAGGGCCTCTAGGCCGACAGAGCGCCGAAGTGGGAGAGCGCTGGGCCGGTGGGGCACGTGACCACTGGCTACTGAACGAACACAGCAGGGACCGGCGGTGCGACACTGTGTGAGCACAGGCACGTGGGAGGACACAGCCCATTCTAGGTGGGGGGCAAGCAATAAGGACACACCTGAACACAGCTGTAACGGCCCCTGCAACGCCAAGAGTGGCCTGACGCCACGTGGACTCCTGCACATAGGGAGGAGCTGCTGGCTTACACCCGGACAATATAGTATGATGTCTTCCAAAATTGTCAGACCCAGAAACAAACAGCCCAAGCTGGAGGCCTATGCTAAGTCGCCCCCCGGTGCAGGGGGGGGCAAAAGCAAGGACACTACTACGGCAGTAGCGGAGACACCTGGCACGATCCAGGAAGTGTTGGCAGCGATAGCAGACTTGAAAATTGCCTGGGAGACTAAACTGGGCCTTGCAATGAACGAACTGAAAGTGGGCTTGGACTTTAAGATCGGACCGGTCCAGGAGGAAGTTAATTTGCTGAGACAGGATGTGCGGTCGCTTGCAGAGCGCACTGGAAACCTGGAAAAGGAGATGGCCCCGAACACGGCGGCATGTGCCTCCCATAGATCGGAGCTCCATGCCCTTGTGCAGCGGGTGGGCAACCTGGAGGACAGGGCGGAGGAGGCAGAAGGGAGCGCCAGAAGCAATAACATTCGTATTGTTGGTCTGCCAGAAGGAATGGAGGGGCCTAATCCGACAGAATATGTGGAAACCATGCTCCTGCAGGAGATAACTGGCAGAGCACTGACACAGGGGTTTGCAGTTGAGAGGGCGCATAGGGCCTTGACGAGGAGGCAGCGCCCAGGATCCACCCCCCGCGTCCGCTGATTGCAAAGATTCTGAATTACCAAGATCGGGAGAACATACTTGAATTTTTTTGGAAGGGAGGAACGATTCAAAGGGGCCTGGCGAAAATCACGGCGTACCCGGACTATACTTTGCACGTTCAGCACAGCAGGATGAACTTCGGGTCGGTGAAAAGGAGGTTGAGAGAGGCCGGCCACCGTTATATGTTGCTCTACCCAGCCAAATTGAAAGTGTTCTACAAGAACAAAACCCGGTTTTTCGAGACGCCGAAGGATGCTATGGAATGGCTGGACATGCAGGGTCGCCCTCAGGAACCAGATGCCCAGACAGGAGTCGCAGAAGATAAGTAGCACGCAGCTGGGTCATCTCTGGTGACATAGATAAGACATTGGGACTTGAATATATTGTTAAATAAAGCTTGTCGGAATGTGTTGCGCTGGCAGGATCCGTTGGATGCAACAATCCTAATCAGATGAGTGGGAGCTCCTGGGAGACAATCCTTGAACCCCTTAGTAGTACACTTAGTTAGGTCACTGTTAGATCAGTGACGCCCCGCGGGGTCCTAGTCCTCGGTTACGAGATAGGACCAGACGCGGGTGGGCCTGAGATCCAGGGATGGAGCTGGGCAATTGTTGGGGCTGGGTAAGGTGGGGGGAGGGGAAGGGTTGTGTGCAGTGGGGTAGAGTTGGGGAAAGGGGAGGGGGAAGTTGTTGAAGTTGGGTGGGATAAGAGTCGGACAACGGGCCATCAGGGAAGACATTGGAGGGAAGGGTGGACAGGGAGTACATCGAGTAGATTGGGTAATCTAAGAGTGGCGACCTGGAATGTGCGGAGCCTCAATAGTTATCTAAAACGTAATAAAGTGATGATGTACCTAAAGAGGATGCGTATAGACATAGCCCTGCTAGAGGAGACCCACCTCACCAAGGAGAAATTGGAGGTGTTCAGAAGAAAATGGAAAGGTAACGTCATAGGCGCCACATACTCGGCATATGCAAGAGGGGTGATCACATGGGTGGCACCGCACATGCCGTTTCAGCTGCTCAGCTCGACAACAGACCCAGAGGGCAGAATGGTGGTGGTGGCGGGACTCCTGGAAAATACGGAGGTGAACATCATAAATTTGTATGCCCCCAACCATGACACAGCGGCATATTTTAGGTCCCTATACAGTAAAATTAGCCCCCTGGTGGGGGGCGCGATGGTGTGGGGAGGGGATTTCAATTGCACCCTGAACACCAGGATAGATAGGTCAGATGACAAATCAGGGAAGCCGGCACCAGCAGCTAAAGCATTGGGGACACTGTTGATAGACCTTGGTCTAGAGGATGTGTGGAGAAGGTTACACTCAATGGAGAGGCAATATTCGCACTATGCAGCGCCACATGACCTGCATACAAGGCTGGATTATGTGTTTGCTGGTGCTGAGATAGTGGGAGAAATGGTGGGGGCGGAATACAAGGCCCGGGTATTATCCGACCATTCGCCTTTGGTCGTAGAGTGGCGACATCAACCCCCACAGGGCGCGTATCCCGACGTAGAGGTTCAGAACTGAGGCTCTGCGGGATGCAGGGTTTCGAGAGGATCTGAGGGAGGCCATTGAGGAATACTTTGAAATCAACACGGGCAGTGTACGTTTCATGGGAACAGTATGGGAGGCATTTAAGGTGGTGGTGCGTGGGGTAGCTATATCGAGTTTTATAAAACGTATAAGCAGGAGCTACTCCAGCCGTTGCTGGCCATGTTTAATGAAGCCTATGAGCGGGGGGATCTGCTGGCGTCCCTCCGCGAGGCAGTGATTATCCCGCTCCTAAAACCAGGCAAGCCGGACGTGGAATGCGGGTCCTATAGGCCCTTGTCCATGCTCAATCAGGACAGCAAAATACTCACGGCAGTGCTGGCCAACAGGCTAAAGAGGGTAATTGGCAAGTTGATACACCCAGACCAAACGGGTTATGTCCCCGGTAGAAATATCACAGACAATCACAGGAGGCTGCACCACATCATCGATCGAACCGAGGGAGACTCGGGCGAGTTGGCCATTGTGTCGGTGGACGCGGTCAACGCTTTTGATTCAGTGCAGTGGCCGTGGCTGAAAGCGACCCTGAAAGGATACAGAATGGGACCGGGATATATCAGATGGGTCCAGATGTTATATAGCTCCCCGATTGCAAGAGTTAAAACCGGAACCATAATTTCAGATAAATGGCAACTCAGTAGGGCGACCAGACAGGGATGCCCCTGGTCACTCATGTTATACATCCTGGCATTAGAGCCGCTGGCAATATGCCTGCGGCAACAATATGGGGAGGTGGGGATCCGTACGACAGGGGGCACACACCTGATATCGCTGTATGCAGATGATATGCTTCTCTACTTGCGCCACCCGGAGCAGAACCTGCAATACGTGTTGGAGGTGATGGAGCGCTACGCCGCCCTTTCGGGCATATCGGTGAACCCCGGGAAGTCTAGTCTGTTCCCCTTGGGAAGGTATAGGAGTATCCCATTGGAGAGACTGCCCATCCTGCAGATACCCTGGCAGACCGTGACATTCAGATATCTGGGCGTAAACATTTACCACAGGATAGAGACAGAGCACAGGCAGAATACAGAGAAAGCGATGGAGGGAGTTAAGAATAGCATGGCGTTCTGGTCCAGATTACCCCTAGCCATGATGGGGAGAGCAGCTCTGCTCAAAATAGTTGTTTTGCCCAGACTCTTGCATTTTTTTGTGAATGTCCCATACCTGATCCCCAGACGCTTTTTTGTGAGACTACATGGCATGTGCAGGGACTTCATATGGGGTAACTCTAGGCGCAGGGTGGCCCTGTGGAAACTACAGAACACATGTGATAAGGGGGGCATAAACCTGCCGAATTTCAAACTATATTACTTGGCAGGTCAGTTGTTGTACGTGGCTAGGTGGTTGTCTGCAGAAGACTCGGCAGAAGCTAGGCTTTTGCAAGGTGAATCAGCTCCATACTTTTTGAGAGAGAGAGTGTTGCTGAATAAAACTGAAATGGCAAGGAGGGGGAGACTATTGGAGTTGGGCTGGGAAGTCTGGCGCAGGACATGGAGAACGGTGGGTGACCCAGACCCGCTTTCTCAGCAGGTCCCGCTGGCGGTACTATGCGGGGATGACTCCCAATTGTTTGAAGTGGTCTGTAGATACTGGGAACCGGTGGGTTTAGCCACCCTCAGAGATATATGACAGGAAGGGGAGGCACTGGGATTCCAGAGGCTGCAGGAGGAGACAGGGGTGCATAGAGGCCAATACATTACTTATACCAGGCTCATGAAGCGGGTGAGGAGAGGTGGCCTGAGACGGTGCTAACGGAAGAACCTGATGGCACCCTAGAAACGATGTATGATGTGCCAGAGGGTGGGCATGAAATATCCAGGATATATGAGCTCCTGAGAGGGAAGGCAGGGCAGGAGCTGCTCCAACTGAGGCAGGACTGGGAGGAGGAGGTAGGAGAATCCATGACAGAGGGACAGTGGGACAGAGCTCAAAGGTACCATAAAAAGGTGCCCCGGAATGCGAGACTCCAGCAGATCCAGCTGTATGTCACCCATAGAGCTTATCTGACTCCCAGAAGAATAGCTAGGTTTGGAGGCTCGACTATACAGAAATGCCCCAGGTGCGGGGGAGGAGGAGGCAGGGTTGCTGCACATGTTCTGGGCTTGCCCTGAGGTGCACAGATTCTGGGAAGAAATAAAGACGGAAATGGCTGGTGGGGGAGTGGGGCTTGACATAGGGTCTGCTTGGGCATGTATGCTTGGGATTTTCCCCAGGCCACGTAATTCAAAGCATGTTAGTAGGATGAAGGACCTGGCCTATATCTTGGCTAAGCGCAGAAGTGCAATGTATTGGAAAGCGCCCATAGGCCCAGAGTGGAGATATGGTGGGCAGACCTCTTGAGATGGGCGGAAGCAGAAACTGCGGTATGGTTTGAAGCTGTCACCAGGGGGGGAGTGGGCCCTCTGATAGCCTGGAGGCAACTGGTGACCTCAATGGCAAAACCCTACCAGGTCATTTATGAAACAGAAGACTCAGATAAGTCGACAAACACTGAGATTCCTGAACATGTTTATGTAGATGACGTTGTTGAGATGGCTCGAGTTTGTGGGGATGGAGGGGGGAGGACGGAGAATAACACTGTATAATGTGATGCTTTGACTTTGATCATGAACGTCCTAAAAAGTTGTAATGTTTGGTGTGTTGTTTGGTTAAAACTAATAAAAATTGTTTAAAAAAAAAAACTGTCTCTCCTCCAACCCCCTCCCACCGGAACACGACACAGCTGGGTCTCGGGTTCATGAGCACCAGACACTACAGTGCCTCTCGCTAATTGTTAATGGGCTGAATTCCCCCGCTAAACGCAAGTCGATCCTACAGAAACTACAAGATGAGGAAGCCGGGGTGGCGATGCTCCAGGAAACTCACCTCCTCCCAGCAGACTTTGGGCGCCTACGATCCCGTCTATACCCACATCAATTCTTCGCCTCAGGAGGATCTAAGAAGGGGGACACAGCGATCCTCTTTAGGAAAGACCTAAATCCCCAGATCTTGGGCTCAAAATCGTGCCCAGAGGGCTACTTCGCGGCAGTGAAATGCCTCTTACTGGGAGATCTCTACACCTTCATCTCAGTATACGCTCCCAACTCGGGACAAGCAAGCTTCTATGACTCTCTGGGCGCCTCCCTCTCGGGCTTCACAGAAGGCCAGACAATAATGGGGGGGACTTCAATGGAGTGCTGGACCCCACCAAAGATAAATCTCACCCCTCCTCCCCGGGGGATTGCACGCAAGTCCTTAGCCTCTTACGCCTATTCAGAACTCTAGAAGTGGTAGACTCGTGGCGGGTGCTCCACCCTACCGAGAGAGACTTCTTCTTTTTCTCCCATGTCCACCGAACCTTCTTGAGGATTGACCTCCTTCTAACTTTGCCCCAAACCCTCGCCTACGCCAACGAGGTCTCCATCGGCCCAAGAATCCTATCGGACCACGCACCAATAATCATGGAACTCCGAATCCAAAACCCCAGAGCCAACCCCACGCGCAGATGGTCGCTCTACGACCCGATCCTCAATGACATGCTGATTAGAGACAGGATCGCAACCACTATTAAAAACTTCCTCGAGGAAAACCCGTTCACAGACACTTCCCCCGCAAACAATTGGGACGCAATGAAAGCAGTGATCAGGGGAACCCTGATAGCACAAGGGGTAGCATTCCACCAGAACCGCCAACAAACCTGGCAAGCCCTCGAAGAGGAACTGCAAACAGCAGAGGATGCCCAAAAAAGAAGGGGTGGTCCCCCAGGACTCAACGAGCCGTCCGCACAGCCAGAAAGAAACTAGAGGCCCACTACGCCGAACATACTGCGCAACTAATGGCCAAGACTAGGCAATTCTATTATGCCAAGAATAACAAAGCTAACAAGCTACTAGTAGCCAAACTGGCCAAAACAAGACGAACCAACAGCATCACGGGGCTCCGCGAACCCACAAGGGATGATGCATTACTCTGATCCGGAGAAACAACTGCTGGCGAGGTACCACCTAACCCAAGTAATGACTGTACCTCCACGGGACCGATCCAAACAGGAGGAATACCTACGGGGGCAGCCCTGCCACGCCTGCCCGCTGAAACGAGAGAGAGCCTAGAGGCACCGATCACGGACGAGGAGGTAGACGAAGCCATTAAATCCCTCAAAACACGGGCCAGACGGTTTCTGCTCGAGATTTTACAAAGTATTCAAATCCCAACTGATCCCCCCCTATGGTGACACTTTTCAACTCATTCAAGGAAACAGGCTCGGTGACCCCCTCAATGCAGGAGTCTACTACAATCCTCCTCCCCAAGCCAGGGAAAGACCCGAGAGACCCAGCTTCGTACAGGCCAGTTGCCCTGTTGAATATAGACGCCAACCTTTATTCCAAGATCTTGGCCAACCAGCTGTCGCACATCCTTCCGGCCTTAATTCACCCCGATCAAACAGGCTTTATCCTGAACAGAGCGGCAGGGGACAATATCAGGAGAACCCTGAACCTGGTAGACATCGCCCACCGAAACTCCCAGGGCCTTGCACTGATGGCCCTAGATGCCACCAAAACATTTGACAGGGTAGACTGGTCATTCATGACGCTCACCCTAGAGGTCTTTGGCTTTGGTCCAACTTTCCAGTCTATGATAATGGCCAACTATAAATCCCCTAAGACCCTCCTAAGGATCAATGGCTCCTTATCAACCCCGATCCCCGTGACCTGTGGGACAAGGCAGGGCTGCCCACTATCACCCCTTCTCTTTGCGCTAACAATGGAGCCTTTTGGCCAAAGAATCAGACGGAACAAGCTTATCAAGGGTCTCCAAGTAGTGCCATCCCAACACAAAATTGCACTATACGCCGACGACGTCGTTCTGACGCTCTCAGAACCCAACTCCTCAGCAAAACACGCCCTGGCGGAAATAGCTAACTTCGGGAAGGTCACTGGTTTCGCTGTCAACTTCTCTAAATCAGTAGCCTTGGGCATCGGCCTCCACCGGGAGGAACAAGAGGCACTAACCAGGCTATGCCCGATCATGTGGAAGAGACAAGCCATCCCCTACTTGGGAGTTCACATTACAGCAAACCCAAGAGACACATACCAGGCAAACTTTCCCAGATTATTCCGAGAACTGGAAGGGGACCTGAAGCGCTGGTCCACTCAGGAAATCTCACTAATGAGACGGATTACAGCCGCCAAAATGAACCTGCTTCCGAGATTCCCCTACGCTTGCTCCACCCTCACTGTGGCCATCCCAAATCCAGCTCTCCAGGATCTGCAGAAGAAAATGCTGTAGTTCATATGGAGAGGCAAGAAAGCCAGAATCCCCCATAAAATTCTGCTTGGCAGCTCTAGACTGGGAGGACTGGGGGTCCCCGATCTCCGAGCCTCTTGGACAGCAGCACAGCTAGCACACGTCCATGCTTGGCAGATCATCACAGACCGCCCTAGATGGGTGGAACTGGAGCAAGCTCAACTACCGCTTCCCCCTGCAATTCCTCCCATATATCCAGCCCTCCCTGAGAGAACACTGGAAGACACTCCTGCTAACAACCAAACACACTCTAAGCTCCTGGGACTGGGACCTGAAACAAAAGGGAATCCCAAGAGGACAAAGCCCACTCTCCCCAATCTTCCATAACCCAAACTTCTCACCGGGGACGAACCCCCGTAACTTCCAGAACTAGATTGACGGCGGCCTCGAGACCCTGGAACAACTATATGCCGGGAACATACCCCGCACCTTTGAGCAATGTAAGGCGGTGTTCCAACTACAGGAAAGAGACAGATTTACTTACTGCCAACTCCGGCACTGGTGCTCGCACCCCCAGACCCTCCAGGCTGCCACTCGCACCCTTACTCCCCTTGAACAGGTGCTTAAGGACCTACCATCCCGGGGCAGGATCTCAACCCTGTACAGACGCTTCCTGGGGGACTTCCTAAGTGCAGGAACGCGATGCATGGCCCAATGGGAGGCCGACAAGGGTCACCCGATTGACGACCAGACCTGGGTGGACATCTGGACACGCACCCACTCCTCATCTACCTGTGTTACCAATAAAGAATGTGCATACAAACTCATGCTGCGATGGTACTGCCCCCCCCTTAGACTACACCACATGAACCCACGGGTGGACTCTTCCTGCTGGAGAGGATGCCCCCAGCCCGGCTCCTTCTTCCACATGTGGTGGGCCTGCCCAAAGATCCAGCGGTTCTGGGAATGGTGCCTGGCGACGATCAAACAGATTACCGGGATGACACTTCCCCTGGAACCTGAAACGGTCCTTCTGGGGGTCTCGACCCCTGGGGTATACCCCCGTTCCGGAAACAGAGCGAAACTAATAACGCAATGCCTCCTGGCAGGCAAAACTGTGCTAGCCCGCTTCTGGAAGTCCCCGGACGGCCCATGCATGGCCCACTGGTGGGGAAAATTATGGGACATCCTGATCGCAGAAAAAGTGACCGCGGTGAGGGCGGGAGTCCTGCACCGCTTCCAGAATGTCTGGGCCCCAGTGCTGGACTACAACCAGCGATTCCCTGCCTTAAGATTTAAACCGCTCAACACTCAATGGGCCCTATATGATCGGGAGCCCACCTGAGTGGCGAGGACAGCGGACAGTCCCACGGAGTGGGGGAGGGAATCTGGGGAACAGAGGAACAGAGGGGGGGGGAGGAAGAGTATAAGCTAAAGGGAATTGTCAAAAAGGTGTAAAATCCTTATGCAATGTTGTTTGTAAATTGTCCTGCCTTGGTTTAAAATAAACATATTAAAAAAAAAAAAAAAACGGTGGAATGAGGCCCAACAAAACATGGGGTCACGATAAGAAAGAGCTTCCGCAATTCGTGGACCCGCTCAAAGCAATAATCGGTGGGCTCAAAGATGAAAGTCTGTCCCCCGCTCACAAAGCAATTAGAGAATTAAAGGTCATCTCGTGGAATACCAAAGGGCACACTCATCTCCAAACTAATTTGGCTGTTCTTGAAGTGCTACAGAACGCGAGTGCATTTTATTATAGGATACCTGGCTGACTTCCAACCCTGTTCTAGATTGGTACCAGATTTTTAGTCAAGTCTTAAAATCCAGTGGGAAAGGTAGGCATTATGGTGGCCTATTGATTGCCTTAAAATCTGATCCCTCCATAATAGTATGCCAAATATTCAATTTACCTTATGGTCTTCTTGCAGTGGAACTTGAGTTCCCGTCTAATGAGCTGCGTGCTCTTTTGGTGTACATTTATTGGCACCCGAGAGTGGGTAAATTGGATGAGTTCCTTCGCTCTATTGTCAATCTTGCGTGTGCATGGAGAGCCCGTAATGGCCTGCGTTGTGTCATGATAGCAGGCAACTTGAATTCCAAATGTTTCCCAGTTTCTGCTGATGACACTTTAGATGATGAAAGATCTGATAATTGTGCCCAAAAATTGGGGAAAGATCTGGAGTGGAGCACAACTTTCTTTTCGCTGAATCTGTATTCCCTTAATGATCAATTTAGAAATAAGGAACTAAACCAATATACATGATTTAGAGGCACTAGCAAAAGCTTGATCAATTAAATCTTTGTCGATCCTGTGCTGATGGAATTATCTTCTGATTTTTCAGTAATTCCTACAGACTGGAGCGATCATTGTATGCTGAATGCCTCATTACAACTTCCCTTTTCAGTGTTTGAAAGATGTACTGTCGGGCCAATTAATTTAGAAGTCTGCCCAAGTGGCAATGCTGTACGTTGTAAGACTATGAATATCGATAAAGTTGGAAGTTTATTGTGTGAAGCAATAAACAGTACCACCTATGAATGGAAACTGTATACGTTTAATGTCATCAACTACGAACACGTTATTAATTCTTTAAGTTCAGATGCACGGGATATCTCGTCTTATAACCCTGGCTCTAAACGTAAGAAACATCTTCATGTGTTCGATTTACAGCTAGCTGAAACTAAATCCCGTATGAGGAGAACTCTACGAGATATAAAGTACCAACCTATTTCGATTGACTCATAAATTCTATTGAGTTATTTAGTCAAACAAAAATACTGTCAGTTTTGTAAACAAAGGTGAGCAGCGTTGCTTCAGCAGGATGCCGAATTGATCCTTCAGTCCTTGGCTAAAAAAGACTGCAGATCATTTTGGGCTCTAATAAATGGCCTTGAAGTCGCTACCTGTATTGCACAAATAAACACGGTCTCTGAAGAAATATGGGCAGAGCATTTTCTGATCATATATGGAGTGAGGCCGGTCAAACCATTGGTTTTGCCACCTGAGCAATGTGGATTACTCTCGGTCCCTTTAGTCCTTACAATTTACAAGGAGAATTACAATAATTTGATTCAAAAGAGCAAGCTATCAAGATCAGCCGGTCCAAACGGGGTGTCTAATGCCATCCTTAAGGCTGAACCAAGACATTGGGCAAATGCTCTGACTGTTCTATTTCTTAGCGTATTAGCTTCTAAGATTTTCCCGATTTCTTGGTAAACAGCGTACATAGTACCAATCTTCAAAAAGGGTCTGAGGATGGAACTTTCTAACCATCAGCCAATTTAGCTCCTTGACACTGATAGTAAGATCTTTTCTGCAATTCTCCTTCAACATCTTGAGAGTTGGGCTGTATCATCTGCCAGAATATCCAAGTTTCAAACTGGATTCAGAAAGGGGTACTCTACATCGCTTAATGGCCGCATTTTTAGACACATTCAGCAGTCTACATGGGATACCCCCGACTCATGCAGCTACGTGGCATCAATTGATCTATCTGCCGCCTTCGAACGTGTGGGGCAAACTTAGGAGTTGGGGGATTCCTGATACACTTTCAGAACTAATTATAGGCCTTTATACCAACTCCTCTGTAAAGATTAGGTTAAATAAAGATGGGATCATGTCCCGAAGTATTCAAACTGAGTCAGGTCTTCGGCAGGGGTGCACATTAGCGGCATGTTTATTCAACCTATACGTGTCGGATACTGGTAATTATCTAACTCCAGTTGCCCTAATAGCTCCGAAGGTAGGCTCACACCATCTGTCCTGGCTCGCATACATGGACGATTTCCTCTTATTTAATAAATCACGTGTGGGTCTGAGATCTTTTTCCATATTTGCTTTGGACAATGGGCTGAAGATCAATTCAAAGAAAACAAGAATATTGGTTGTTTCAAGAGGCCCGAAAAAGCGACTTCAACCATGGGTATGGGATGATACATGCATAATCTCTTCCTCTAATATGACATACTTGGGATACATGATTTCAGCTACTCCGGGTATTACAAATGTTAAAACCACGTTATATCAGAGGGCAACAATGCTTGTGTCTCAAGCACTGGTAATAGACAAGAAATATGGCACCTACTCAATAATACCCGCATTAAAATTCTATCTTGGCAAGGCCATGCTGAAACCGATCTACGGCCAGGAATTGTTTTATAACTCTAACCTGAAATGCCTAGAGGTATGGGAAGCTAAGTTTTGGAGGCAGGTACTGGGAGTGCCCAACAGTGTGCCGCTCGCAGCACTAAGATTCGAACTAGGTCTATCTTCCACATCTATTAGGGTGGAATGGAATCTGCTTGCTTTATTTAGAGAAATACTTATTTCCTCTGGGGATTCCTTGTATGTGAATTTGCTTGAAAGCATGCAGACTACCTGTGTTGGGAAAAAAAACGAATGCTGTGAAGACAATTGGGACGCACTAGACACAAATTCTTAATGAAATCACTGTGGATATTGAGACCCTAATATCAAATCCAAATAAAGTAAAATACAAATTACTGGATTTTGATTGGATTAAAAATGTGAAGAAATTGCATGGATACCCCTCTATGGTACATCTAAGTAAAGAATATAAGAAACAAGCGGTCACTGCTCCATACCTTGCTAAGTTCCCTGATAAACACCATAGGTGAACGTTTATGCAGGTTCGTTGGAACCTACTAAATACAAAAGAAATTCTTGCACGACGCGGCTTGATTGACCATAAGGATTTGGTTGTCATCTAGATGATTCTGTTGAGTCAACAAGACATTTATTCTCCATTTGCAAAGAATTGAACAGGAAACGAGAATGTTATTTGGCAAAATGTATCCTAACCATCAATGGGCTAATGAGCAGCAAATATGGCATAGGTGCTTGAGCGGGTGCAACATTTCAGAAACTCTTGCTGTAGCCTCCTTTTTTAACTCCTTAAACCTGAAAGAAGGTAATTTTATTAATAACTTTGTACTGGAGACCACAGTTTTATAATTTGAAATAACTTCTTGTGTTTTTTTTCTTTTTTTTTCTTTAACAAAACTAAGTTTTATTATTCGAAGTGTGAGTTTGTGATCAATTCACGATGTAAGGTTCTTAATTTATAAGTTTACTTGATTAAGTGGTTTATTTGCAAATTTTATACATGTTTATATTCATTTTTTAACATTGTTAATTTAGTCAATTTGGCTTTGTTTTAAATAGGGAGTAAAAAACTTCCCAAAAAATAGGAAATAGACACCAAGGAGCCCATCCCTGGCTTTCATCTACACAACTGCCTGGATATAATTGGCATCAGTAGTACACATAGTGCTATTGTTACTGCAAGATCCCAAATGGTAAAAATGTATCTTTTAATGTGCATAAACAACTAGGTGCAAAGAAGTGGCCATTACAAAAACATTACTGCTTTACAGTTCAAACATATTTTTACTAGCGTTTTAAATACTTACATTGGGAATGGCACTTACTTTTTTTTACTCACTAAAAAATCATTTTACGCCCAACTTTAAAAATATGGAGTAAAATACTCTGTTTTACTGAGGATGAGAGATTAGAGATTTGGGTACAGAGTTGAGGGATTTTGCGGGTCAGGAGAGGGTTTCTCTTCCAGAGTAAATCCTACTTTGTGTTATAATTTTGCAGGGAATTGTACACTGAAGCCCTGTGGCTCCAGTCTGCAGGCGTGTGGCTTCACATGGACCAGGGAGCTAAACTAGCCCTGGTGGAGGTCCATCTAGGCGAGCAGAAAACTACCAAACCAGTTCTGCTTTATACCATACCCTGGCTGATCCTCTTACAGTGCCATAATTACTCGGATATCTAGGGCCTCTGTTTGGATTGATGCAAATTGGGTGGGTGTCTGTGGAAACAGCCTGGGAGTGGTGGGGATAGTTTATGCTTGTTACGCAGACCCAATCTGCCCTTCAAAGATGATTCTGACTTGCATTTGCTGCATATGATAATAAACAATGCTACCTCCCTATGAAACATCTGTATAGTTCACATTAATAAACATAAATTATCTTTTTACAGGCTATCAAATTGTCAATCCAGATACATTGCTCAAGATTTATAAAGGCAAGGATGCATGTATCCAGGATTCGCAGGACCCAGAGGGAACAGACATTGATCCCAGTCTATGTAAGTAGGGCTACTTTGATTTTGTACATGCTTTGGTGGAGTCGTACTTGGACCAAAATGAATAATTACTCTGCTTGTTTCATTTAATTCTCCAGCATGGGGTCTGGTATGGATTCACATGCTCATGAATTTTCCCCATCGTCAAGCTGGGAATCCTCAGTAAAAGTAAAACAGTTACGCTTTGCCTGAAAATTGTATTTCACTCTATAAACATTCACTATCCTTTGGGTCATACTGCTTCCATCCAATGACAGTCGTTTCCCTAAGCTCCACCGCGGCTGGCCATCTTCAGATTTTAACCACACCTTTCAGTGTTGGGAGTCCTCTCATGTTGCTCTTTGAGCCTTTTTTTTTATATTTTGCATTTTTTATAAAATTAGTCTTTTTAACCAACGTTTGTTCCATCTTCAACCGCTGCTCGACTACCGAGAGCGGGGACACGTTGTTGGTGAAGATCCCCTTCCAACGTGGATCTTCTCTTTGAAGTTTTTCGAAGGCCCATGCTTGGGCCTAGTTCGCACCTCAACGATGTCGGAAGATTAAGAGGAGTCTCTTTAAGCTCTGCGCCAAGTGTGGACTGCGGAACGTCTATGTTGAGGATTGGCACCTCAAGTGCCTGTATTGCCTGCATCTGGAACATGATGAGGGGGGATGCGAGATCTGCTGCCGGGGGTTACGCCAAAGACCAGGAATTACCATTAGCGCAGGCTAGCAGCGTGGCTCAAGGGGGTGGGGCTCTGACTCGGCCTACGGGCACAGCCATGCATCAACGAGGACCGCTGGTGCCACAAGCGTGCTCCTTCTGAAAAGAGTTCAGAGTCCTTTGACAATGCCTCTGGCCAGAGGTTCAAAAAGAAGGCTAGACTTCACACTGAGGATCCTGCAGGGGTCGCCGTGGCCACAGGACACATTCACCGCCTCCATTGCCATCGACTGTGTGCCTGCAGGTGGTGGGGGTACCTTCTGGCGAGGAAGGTCCCTCACCCCTGTCAAACACCATTACACTTCTAAGGACAAGGGTGTGAAGGAGCGGCCCAAGACCCCTTAGATGATGGCTCCATCTGCCAAGCCCTCGTCTTCGTCGATGAAGTTATCTGTTTTGTTAGTTAGGACCCAGTCGATGACCACTCCATCGACAACCAGGGCGGCTGCGATCCCGTCAATGATGACCATTATTACTTCGGTATTGGGAGGGGCCATTACTACCGTTGTGTACACGGTGAAGATGATGGTTACATCCACGCCCGCCAAGAGCGGCCCCCACAACTCCGGAAGATGTACCTGTGTTTGAACAGGCCCCCATCATCGTCTCCTTCCCTAAAGATTGAGGGAGCTGCTGTCCCCTAAGAATTTTCTCCCCAGGGTGGGGAAGGTGTCCCAGACAAGCCTGCAAGGGTCTCCGAGGATATCCCCACAAATATACACTATCTCCGATGATGATCGCCTTCCCGAAGGTTACTATTTGGCTCATGAGGGAGGCCTCGGCAACCTATCCCAGGAGGGGATCACTGAGGGGGGAGCCAGATCTGCCCTTTGATCCACTGCTCAGCCCCAAAACAACACCTGTGATCCCAGTCATGCCTCAGCCGGCTCCCAAGACATGTTATTGGACATCTTGATGGCCCTCCACACCTTGATCTCGGAGATGCAGCAGAGGCTACCAGCTGCCCCAAATTTTGGTCCGGCCAGTAGCCCTACCAAACCTCCAGTGAGGAGCCCTCCTAGGGCAAACCCGACAAGATCAAGGCGCTCATCAAGCCTTGCCAGGCCAAGGCGCCAACCTAGCCCATCATCAATGCTGAAACGCCAACCGGCAACTTCGCCGCCAGCACCGCCTCAGAGACCGTTGACTCCGGTGAGGGAAGTGCCTACGCACACCGACATGGGCTCGGACACGGCATCGACCCATACGGATGAGTATGATGATTATGTGCCCGCTGATGGTGAGCCTCTGGGCGTGGATGAGCCAAATGCGCTTCGCCCCCTGATGAGGTGGGCTCTTTTCATAACATGCTGTCAAGGGCCTCCACCTTGTTCAACTTGGACCGCAGAAAAAAGAAGGGTCCCTTTTTCAGTGCCAGAAGTCTTCACGGGAGATGGTCATGTCGATTTTGCTACTGGGCTGAAAGGGTTGGAGCTGCTGAAGATGCTGAACACTGCCCCTCCCAAAAGAGATAGACTGGAGAAGAAATATAGGGTGCCTGACTCAGCTCCAGGGTGCCTGAGCTTGCAGCCTTCTCCAGACTCTATGGTATCTGCTGCTGGCAGGAAGCACTCAGCTAACCCATCCTCCTCGTACATGGTTCCTCCGGACCAGGAGGGGAAGAAGCTGGATGCGTGGGGAAGCGCATCATTTGCACCACGGCTTCCACCATCAAACCGCCAATGCCCTGGCCATCCTATCCCAGTATAATCAGGAACTCTGGTACAAGGTCAGACCGATCCTGGATTTCCTACCAGAGGACACGAAGGCTGATGCCCTGGCCTTATTCCAAGAAGGCAAGGTGGCCTCGGACCATGCAATCCCAGTGGCACTGGATATTGCAAATTCTGGCTTCTGCCAGATGGGCAACCGAGTAGCCCTGCAACGCCAAGGTTGGTTGAAGGCTATGGACTTCAGGGCAGACATGCAGTCCAAGGTGGTGGATATCCCTTTCGACAGGAACACTCTATTCAGAAAGGTGGTGGACGAGACACACAAATCGATTAAGATGGGCACAAGAAACTACCTGGTCCCTAGGGACAATGAGGCAGAGAAGATGATCATCCTTTCATTCCTCAAGAGGATATCGGGCAGATCCTCCAGGGGATACTCTGCACCCTATCGCCAGCTCTCCCGCTCTACCACCCAGGTGGCCTACAGAGGGCACTCGCAAGTCTTTGGCAGCCGAGGACGTCGTCGCCCATAGGCCAGGACACAGCCGCCAAAGCAGGCCTGAACCGGCCACAGATCTGGGCTCCCACTTTCACACCCAGTCGGCAGCCGGCCAGCAAACTTTGTCGACAAGTGGAAGACCATCACCACAGACAAATGGGTGCTGGACGTTCTTCATCATGGGCACACGTTGGAATTCCATCACAGGTGTCCACGCTTTCCTCCTGTGGCACTTCAGGAACTACACATGGCCCAACTGCTGCAGGAGGTCCAGGCCATGTTAAGAAAGTGGGCAATAGAGCCCTTCTCCCAGCGCCTCCAGGGCTACGCAATGTACTCCAGATACCTTCTGGTAAGGAGGAAGTCAGGAGGGAGGCGGCCAATCCAAAAGATGATTCAACAAATTCTTGAACTCCTAGAAGTTAAGGATGGTTATGTTGCAGCACATGCTCGGCCATCTGGAGGCAGGGGATTTCCAGGCAACCTTGGACCTGGAGTACGCCTACTTTCACATCCCCATACATGCAACACATCAGATGTTGCTACGGTTCATGGTCCAGGGACGTCACTTATCAGTCAAGGCTCTGCTCTTTGCCCCCTTCTGTCTGAAGTCAGCACTGAGAGGGTGTTTACAAAGTGTTTGACCCTGGTGGCAGCGCATCTGCGCCTCCAGGAGATCCATGTCTACCCTTATTTGGCCGACTGGCTGATCCACTCCCGCTCCCTATCCAGCACATCACAGAAACTATTCGCCTTCTGACGGATTTCTGATTCTCCATCAACTATCCGAAGTCTTGCGTGAAGCCATCCCAGAACGCTCTGTTCCTCGGCACCTGCCTCAACACAGTCACATGCTTGGCGACCCCCTCGAAGGAGAGGATAATGGCCATCCTGGGGAACATGCAGCACCTGTTGTCAGTGCAGGACACAACAGTGCAAGCCATCAAGTCGTTGTTGGGCATGATGTACTCCTGCATCCTCCTCCTTCCCGCTGTGCAGGCTGCAGATGAGACCTCTTCAGGAGTTCCTGGATGCACAGTGGCTGCAGATTACGGGAACATGGACGGACAAGGTCATTCTCAACCAGGAGTTCTGACGAGCTCTTTGATTATGGAGGGGCACGCCCACATCTCACGAAGTGGGCTTCTGCCCCGATAACTCTATTCGAGACCACGGTTACCCCGGAAGCCTCCCTGGAAGGGTGGGGGGTCCACACTGGGCTGTTCCAGGCCAGCGGCCTCTGGCTCCCGGAAGAAAAGGACCTCCAAATTAACATCCTGGAACTCCAGGTAGTCTTCTGGGCCCACAAGTCCTACCTCAGCCGAAGGGGAAGGTGATGTGCATCTTCACGGACAACACCACCACCATGTTCTGCATTCAGGAGCAAGGTGGGACGTGCTCTCCCGCACTTTCCTGGGAGGCTCAGGCCCAGTGGCAGCCACTTATTCAGGGCATTGGGGTGCCGACCCTAAGGGAGTACAGAGAAAACAGTGTTCGCTTTTATGATTTTATTATTTCTTTTATGCAGCGGCAATGTTAACAAAATAATAAATCACGTTGCATCGCGGCTGGGCCTGATCTCACACACAGAGCAACGCTTTCCATTTTAGCTAGTTTTCCATAGTATTACTGCATGGAGCTCGTGGGCTCTGTGCACTTTATGTAATCCATTACATTTAGGGCATTGTAGGAGGCTGGCGGGGCGCTAGAGCAGTGGTCCAGCCAGTATCATTTGTGCGCAAACAGTATAGTGTTAGGATCTCCTCACATAGTAACACAATTTATAGAATTGTCATTAGCTGTTTTCCAGCCAATGATAATCCTGCTATGATGGTTGTGGGTGGGGTGATGGGTGTACGCGCGCCACCTTCTCACTTGTTGATGTTAGTTGCAGAGCCCTCAGCCAGGGCATGGTCAGCCTACCTTCCTTCCACGAAGCATAGCAGAGCCTCAGCCACGTGCGCTGTGCAGCCTTGCTTATGTGGACCGAGGAGTCCACGGTAAGTACGTTTAGTTTATAGTTGTGTTGTGCAAACATTAGCTTGGCAAACATCTTATTGCTTGACTATCCCATGTGCCTTCCCTCCTGGCTCATGTTTTTTACCAGTGCAGCATTTGTTTTTCCACACTGCAGTGCTTGTTCCCGGAGGAAGATAGCTTTGCTGTCATAGTGATCCAGTTAGGCTTACCCACTTTGTTTCTAATTTGCCTCAGTCACTGCAGACAGAGGCGGCTGATTTCCCCCATTTCAATGAGAAGCACAAGCTCTCAAAGTCATAGGGCCTCATTACGAGAATGGAGGTAGCCATGGAGCTGTTGGCTCCATGGCTGCCTCCGTTCCGGGCTCCATTACCAGGTTCCTGCAATGGGGACTTACCGGGTTACATCGACATTGGAGGACCCGGTAATTCCTCCTTGTAGGAACCCACCCCCATTCCCATTTGAGCCCCCATAGGGCTCAATGGGAATGGGGAGGGAGATAAATAACGGACAGATTACATCTGGCCCGTTATTGCCTCCCTCTTCCCCTCGCGGGACCCGGAAAGCACGCCTGGTTTTACCAGGCATGCGATCCGGGTCCCGTGATGGGAAGTCCCGTACCGGCCCCCTTCATTACGGGAGCACCAGCCTTATAATGAGGCCCATACACTATTAAGACGAGACGCTTGGTGCGGCCTGTTCTAGTTAGTACGTTTGCCTTGCCACTGCTCCTCTGGCCCAGCCATCCCATTTTGCATGTCTGATATGATGATGTGTATGTTCCTCCTGTATCTGCACTGCTTGCAGTTTTTTATTAGTCACCTTCACAGCTTCAATGCAAGTAAAGGTTACGATCAAAGAAGGCGCTCTGTGTATTTTTGGTAGCAGCATCACTCGTGGAAGTTCAAGGGGATCCTTGCTCAGGGGTATATTTTCAATCTACAATATTAGTGCATATCCAGAGGGTTCTCAAGCCTGATTTGGCTGGAGCTTTTGGAAAGCTTTTGCTCCTCCGTCCCAGTGCTTTGCAATGTAATGATGTTTGCTGTGAGTGAAACTCGTTGTTTTTATTGGGGTGAGCCTCTTTGTGCGTAATGCCGGATCCAAAGATCATAATTCAGCTCACTTCTCTTTTCCCTGATGAGCATTCACCATTGTTGTTTCTCTTAGTTTTACAACAGTGTGCAATAAAGCTTTAGGTTTGTAAGTTAAGAGTCTCCTTTGTGCACCTTCATCTGTTTTGTTTTCCAATGGGAATGGTCTACTTTGTTGGGCTTTTACTTGCCCTCTGCGTCTCAACAAAAATGTGCTGAATTGTTTTTCTGCTTTAATGCCTTCAGCGAGCTGCCTTGCCTACAGTATGTTATGAGGTAACCACAAATGAAGGACGGTTAAATCACTGACCATACTATGTTGTACCTTCTAAAGTTTTTTTTTACTTCATCTTGCTTATATGGCCAGTGAATTCTCACATCAATTAGCCCTCTTACCAGACCTGGTGACTTGAACCTCGATTAAGGGCTTTCTGCCCCAAGATGTGTCTGTACTCTTGTCCATCCACTTAAGGCAATAGATACGTTTGCATACCCCCTTATCAAACCCAGGGCATTTGATAGGGACACATGTACATAATCTTCCCTGCCTTCAACTGGTGATAGTTCAAAGGACCTGAGCCACACAGACAGTGCCCCATTGGTCTGAGGTAATCTACCAGTTGTGTCATCTCACACCTCGCAATCATTGATTGTATGTGTTTTCTTGTCACCATTCATAACAATGTCCATTTCTCTGTACAGCTACTCATCGAGCGGTCAATCCTGACATTTTATTCAGGATCACGCAAGAAGAGCCGAACCGCAGAGGGCAACATAGATCACATGAAAGAGGAATTGGTAACAGTTCTGGGGCAGGTGAGTTTTGCACGCTTCCAGCTTGACATATCCTTTTTTTTTTTTTTTTTTTTTGAAATTTCCGTTTTATTGGTTTTACAGAACAAAGTTTCACAGGTATCACGTGAGCAAAAATGCAGAATTATATCATATAACATGGAAGGAACGACATAGGAGTATGACATACAATGTATTAGTTAGAGAAAAAAAAAATTGGAAAAACCCCTAACCTCCCCTCCCGTTCAGTTCATGCCCCCGATGAGAGCAGAGACAGCTTTCTTGATTCATGTGGTATCTCTTTATAAAGTTTATATGGTGAGATTAGGCACAATTGTTTGAGAACTCTTAGGACAATTTGACAATGGCACATTCATCAGATAGATTGTTGTTTGCATTGCGGCATTATGCACAAGTTCTCTCATGTGATGTATTTTGCACAGAAGTCCGCCCATTCCATTTCAGCAGAGGCACCTTTTCCATGTAGAGCGGCGGTCAGGGCTTCCATTCTGAAGATGGTTCGTGCGACATTCATCCATTCCTCCTTGGTGGGGAGGGATGGTCTCCTCCAGGCCATTGTAAGGCAGGCTCTCGCGGCCACCAGGAGGCCCAAAACCATCTTGAGAGCTTTTAGGATCGTTTTTTCTTCCTCGAAAACGCCGAAGAGGACCAGTAGGGGGTGTTTCCCCCTTTCTTCCTCGTCGAGATCCTTGATCCAGCTGAGAACCTCGTCCCAATAAGCCTGAACTTTATTGCAGCCCCACCACATGTGCCAGTAATTCGCTTCTTGACCACAGCCCCTCCAGCATTGCGGGTTTGCTCCTTGGTACATTTTCGCCAGTCTAAGCGGATTATACTGCCACCTGTAGAGGAGTTTAATTGCATGGAGTTTATATTGGCACGAGACATATCCTTTTATATACTGGGGATGACCATTAACTTCCCCAATTCATCTGTGATCCACCATTTCAGTCTTAGCGTTGCTTCTAATCTTATCAAGCAAAAGAAGGGGGAGCAAATTGAGTAGCACCAACTTGACAGAAGGTGTTCTGTCATAGAATTTGTTAAAATATGTACCACAAAATGCAAGATCCAGGCAACATGCCACTCCATCGATAGTGGTTCCACAATTCCTACACCTCTCTAGTGCAAAAAGCCTGCCCAATACCAAAACATTGAATACTCCTCATCATCGCCTCACGCAAACCCTGTATTCAACACTAACTATCTTGCAGAAAGGAGGGTTCTCATTGCAACATTGTCTAATTAAGCCGACAATCTCCTAATGATGTGCTATTTAAACATCTGGACTGACATCAAAGACAATGGCCCTGCACGAGTGTGCCTTGATACTATGAAAGTTATGTACTCCAATCAATATAGCTAAGGACCTGCCCAATCTTATGGCTCCAAATTAGATGTCCTCAATGCCAGCATTACACCTCTGTTTTGGACAGATCATTCCCTAATCTAGTATGACCTTTATCAATAGAAATTCACATGTTACCGTCTCTGGCTTCCGATCTGATTACCTTCAGACCAGAAAAGATTCTTACCTGTAGCCTACACCATCCTCTTCTCCTTCAACCCTGAAAAGCCCTTCAACTCCAGCAACCCTGATGCTCTGCTTGGAAACTCACACATAGCAGCCACAGAAACGTTGAACAACTTGGCCCTCATCCTATCCAAATGATCGTTACTACTAGTTAAGGCCAGGAATGAATGATTTGACTGATAATCATCTCTCATGAAATGGAAGGGATGAAAAATGGAATGAGCCTGTTCCTAATCCTTGAATCTGTTCGACGTCCATCATGTAAGAAAATACACACACACTATAAAGTACGAAAGGGCGAGTCGTCTCTGTTGTGCTGCTGGATTTGCTGGTTTTACACCGTGGACTTTACTAACGCGAATTCTACGGAGTCGGAGACTACGAGGTGCGTGTGCCTTTAAGGGAGAGTAAGCTGACTCCTGCAGCCGCCCTTATCTAGGCCGCCTCAACGCCCTTGCGGCGTAAGCCCTCAGCGAAAGGGCGAGTCGTCTCTGTTGTGCTGCTGGATTTGCTGGTTTTACACCGTGGACTTTACTAACGCGAATTCTACGGAGTCGGAGACTACGAGGTGCGTGTGCCTTTAAGGGAGAGTCAGCTGACTCCTGCAGCCGCCCTTATCTAGGCCGCCTCAACGCCCTTGCGGCGTAAGCCCTCAGCGAAAGGGCGAGTCGTCTCTGTTGTGCTGCTGGATTTGCTGGTTTTACACCGTGGACTTTACTAACGCGAATTCTACGGAGTCGGAGACTACGAGGTGCGTGTGCCTTTAAGGGAGAGTCAGCTGACTCCTGCAGCCGCCCTTATCTAGGCCGCCTCAACGCCCTTGCGGCGTAAGCCCTCAGCGAAAGGGCGAGTCGTCTCTGTTGTGCTGTTGTGCGTGGAGTGCGGCCAGGACAGGGGCCATTGACTGCAGTAAATCGAGTTGGACCAGACCGCTGCCCACAAACCACAACTTTGCGGAAACTGTCAGGATGAGCCGTAGAACTGAACACTCTGGGACAAGTCCGTCCAAACGGCCGAAAACACGAGCCCAACGCAAAAACTGGACGTCGTCAGTAGAGGTCACAGAAGACCTGGTGCAGCTGGTCCATGCACTCACAGATCAGGTAAGCTACCCAGTAACTATATCCCCACCTAACACATACGGAACGGATGCTGAATGTACAAGTGTCATGTTATTAAAGGATAATACAAAGGCAAATGTTATCCCATTGCCGCCTGTTCTGGTCATTACGCACAATTTTACCACATGTTCACATACACTGATGAACGTTGTGAACTTAAATAGTGCTAATACGGAGCAAACAGGAGAAGTTGATTATGACAGATTGCATCCCTTATGCGAGCAAGAGCACAGTCGACCTTGCTGCCGCGCTGGGACTGTCGTTATTGGAAACACGCAAACAACAGAGGGGATAGATGAAAACAGTGGACATTGCAGCCAACTGATTTTTACGGAAACCTCTACTAACGGCAAGCAAGGCGAAATCGCTATTATTGAACAACGCAAGGTCCCAGCGTTAAAAACTCTAGCTTGGTACGGCTATAAATCATTAACAGAAATGCGCGGCATACAACAGGAAGATCCCGTTAACCAAATACAACGCCAGGAGCCTGGCACGCAATCCATTCACCAGACACATTCAGAGCTTATCAGCATCCCCTTATCTACAGGACCGGCAAAGACTAGATCCGTCTACTACAGCACATTGGAAACCCAAAGTGTTAAAGCACTCACCAAACAAACAATTAATGATGATGTACTAGCTCACTTGGACGAGGAGGTGTTTTTACCGCACCCCAATGCACTGAGTACAGTAGTTTCAAACAAGACAACAAATGTCGACGTCCATATGCCTTTAACTACACCCCGAAAGCAGGACGTGATCGAAAACCGTCGCAACTCACTTGAAGTAGTAAACAAACTTCTGTCTGATCTAACCCGAATTAACAAAACACGTGCTTTGAAGTGCGACACAAATATGTTGCCCATAACTTCATCACAAATTACAGGAAATTCACGTTTGGATAATTCCACACGTGAAGAACGGTCGTCACTCACTACTACTCAAAGAATGGCGCTTACAAAAGGAAGTAGAAGAGATGTAAGCAGTATTGAAAGCTTAAGATGTTCCCAAAGAAAAAAATCGAAATGGGAAAGCATTGCGAGGCGGTCATCACCTCTTGCAGAAAGACTAATAAGGAACAGTAACGTAAACATCAACTTGGACACACAAGATTCAATTTCCTCTTCTACATCCACTGATTCTTCAGTGGACGAACTTTATTTAAAGGAACGACCTCAGGCAAAGGGGTATAAAACCAAAATTGTCTCGCACGACAGGCGCGCTCAAGATCACAATAGGGGTTCCCCTGCAATAAATACCAACTGGCTAAGTGACATGCAAGCAACTATTCTATCATCTATGGCCATTTCTCTGGCCCCTTTCACAAAATTATATGAACATCTAAACGAAAATACTAAAGATCTCTCAACACTGGTAGCTATTTTGAACACTAAAATAGTAGCCGTGGAAGCTAACTGCGACCTGTCAAAAGCTGCTCAACATGACCTAGCCCTTAAGCAAGATCACATGATGGCTGCGATAACGGCCCAATTAAAAAACAATAATATGGACAAAAAACTTTTGGCCGAAGTGGCAAGGGAGGCTTTGAGTATCTTTAAACACAAACATAACACAAAAGAAGTCACACAACCACAATGCACAAGCGGTGCGGTTTGCCTCACTGAGCAGGTGGACTCAGAGGCTCCATGTAATTATGACATCTCAAAAACCATGACGACTGAATCCTTAATAGTATCTGACCATCTAAGTATCGAATACAACGGCAAGGAACTTCAAAAGCCTAGTGAAATTAGCTCGTTTGATGAAGCACTGAGCGCTAGTAAGGCCGTGGATAACCCGGCCCTCGCAAACCCACAGATTGCTTCAACATCAGATGACAAACACGTGGATAACCAACCACCTGACGTGAGGTGTGCAAAGAAGGATACGATAGGGGACTTGACACGAGTCGATCCTATACCACTTGCTGAGTCACTGCCATTGGCTATAGATGTACCTAGCCCTGACCAAGCTTCTTCTAACTCAGACACAACGAAACTCACTGTGTTCGACATCTTTAAGAACTTACAGGGGCAAAGTCGCCCAAACTTGGCAGCTACAGCGGTCAATAAGCAGATGACGAAGAAAACAAAAAATCTATTCTCAAAAAAAATGAAACAGACTACTAACTCAAGAAAGTTCTTGCGCAATCTGAAAACGGTAAACGTCACTGTGAACACAAATGATCGGAGTGAACGACCGCAAGCCTGCTCGCAGAAAAACAAACCTGAGAACAACATAGAGTCAACTGAAGAGCAGGTGGCTGAGCTATTCGAACAGATAAATCTGTCAACTTATGACGATGAAGCATTGTCTCAGGATATCAAACTGTTGGAGACCGTAAGGTCTAATGCAGAAATGGCAGAAGAAGAGTGTTTTTCAGATGACGGGAAGATCAATCAAGAGGAACTGAAACCCCAAAATAATCAGCGCAGTTGTATAATTATTAAAGAAGCCGATATCAGTGCCGTAATGGCAGTGGCTCACTCACCTACATTCTTAACAATGGAGGAAAAACGAAACAGGTTATCTAAACTCAGCACTGCTAAAAAAAATTACACGAAAATCGCCATGGAAACGGCCCACGACAAACTACACACTGTCACCAATCCCCCTAAAGTGACACCAAGCAGTAACAAGAAGAGATACGTGGGCCCCCGTAAGAATGCCCAGCAAGCTTCAGTGGACAAAACAGAATGGTTCAGCCCTCATAAAGTGATCCTGGAAAGAATTGAAAATGTAGACAACTTGATTTTAAACCGGCACAACGTGCTGTACTTGTTCCAACTAATTCTTAGCTTAAGAACGATTCAGTCTGAGGACTTAAAAATCGTGGAATTTTGCGATGAAAAAAGGAACGACAAAGTGATTCTACATACGCAATCAAAAATAATCTCTGAGATCATATTGGAAGCCAGCTCCACTTTACTATCACTGGGGTTTGATACTTACAGGACTTGCGAGCAAGGCGACGAGGAAATGCAACAGACTGTTCAAAGGTCTGCGCACAACAAGTCTATCTTTGAAAGAACCAATGTCAAAGGTAACAGCAAAGACGCACAAACAATCACCTCTGAGACTTATAACAAGGAAGAAGTACGTCTGAAACAAAATCGGCAAATACAAATAACAATTGACGGGTCATCTACTGTTAAGGGTAATTTAGAGGTAAACCAAAAAAAGATTGATGAGAGGAATGAATGGGATTGGATGGCGGCTGCATTAAATGATAAGTCAAACTTATAATGCCAGGCGCGTGATAAAAAAGAGTCAATTAAACTAGGATCTTGGAACACAAGAGGTTTTAGTCACCTCTTTCATACACCCTGGACACATGACCTGGACTTGATTTGTCTGCAGGAAACGTGGCTATCCGACACCCCCATTATGCAGGATTTTGAAACTGTAATCAATCCCGCAATAAAACAAGACAAAGGAAGACCAATGGCTGGGTTGTTGATTGCGGTAAGGAAAGCAACGGGCCTGCAAATCGTCTCAACAACTAATGTTTCACCATTCATTCAGACAGCCAAGGTCTCATTCCTAAATGATACTAATAAAGAACCAGAAGTTCTGAACATCATCAATATCTATTGGAATCATGTTAGGACAGAAACACAACACTTTATTGATCAAATAACAACTATAATAGACGCCCTCTTTGAAGCTATAGAAACTCCAAATTTGATTATTTGTGGAGACTTTAACATAAACTGCACAAAGCATGAAGATGAGAAAGAGGAAGAGAAAGTAATAACTAACGGTTGTAAAAAAATAGCGACAAAATGGTCGCAGGAGATGGAAGCTAGAAGCATGTTTATGCTGAATGGAAACACGACAGGTGACATTCCAGCGAATGCTACATGGAATAGACGAAATCAACAATCCGTTTTGGATTACATGTTTGTGTCAGAGGCCCTTCACCTACGAACAACTAGATTTGAAGTTAAACCAATGGCCTACAGTGATCATGATATGGTGGTAATGAATCTAAAGGTATCACGTATGACACTGCCCGACCACTGGTCATGGCCCGTATTAGTTCGATCGAGTAGAATACGGCTCGAACTTGCAGACGCAGAGGTAAATAAAATTGTGTCTAATCTAAACTTGGCAATAAATGAGGTCGAATACTGCCACCTACTGACCGACTTTACAGAACATAAACAAGGTCTGAGGAATAAAAAATTTAAACATACACACAGTTTCGACCTAAAAATGCAACAGCGCAAAAGATTGATGCGTCATGACTTGCGAAACATAGCGACGGGGGATAAAGAGGCAATGGCCTTAAAGAAAAAAGCAATCAAACAAACTTATAAGAACTGGTGTAAGTCTCACAAAGCAACTATGCTTCAAAACGACTCAGAGGCTATGATGACAAATCTACGAAACAAAAATTCGGCGAACTTTTGGAAAACTATAAATAGCAAATTTGCCCCGCAGGATGCTATGCAGGCAAACTGTATCTCAGAAGAAACTTGGACTTCCTTTTACACCAAAATGTTTAGTGCGAATGGGCTTGTGAAAGATGACGTCCACTCAGATTTAGTCATTTGGGACTTAAAGTTTGATCGACACGATATTTTAACTACAATAAAGCGAGCAAACGGATCGAGAGCACCTGGCCCTGATGGCCTCACGAACTATACGATCAAGCATAACCCAGAAGCTTGGTCCAATTTTTGCATGACCCTGTTCCAAAGAATAGTCGATAAGCGACTATCTCCAACATCGTGGAAAAGTGCCATAGTGGTCCCAATATTTAAAAAAGGCAATAGAGCCAACCCTGGGGATTACAGACCTATCGCCTTGTTAGATGTAATTGGCAAAATCTACGCGACACAGCTACAGCAGATGCTAGTAAGGTGGGCAGGAGAAAACAACCACATTGATCAAAGGCAAGCCGGGTTTTTGAAGGGCGTGGGGTGTGGCCTAAATTTGTTAATATTGAATCTGTTTAAGATGGAAGCAATAAGACGAAAAACAAAAATACACCTGGCTCTCATAGACTTTTCCCACGCCTTCGACAGTATTGATCGAGGAATTCTATGGAAAAAATTAAGAGCTTGGAAGTGTCCGGAAAGTTTGGTCGAAGCAATTAAGGAATTGCATTCTAACACAAACATCAGAATACGTTTGGACCGGCAGGGGACTCTATCAAAGCCTATAGAAACCTTTAAGGGTGTGAAACAAGGATGTCCTCTGGCCACAGCTATTTTTAATTTGTTTTTGTCCGACGTAGGAGAAGCCTTTAGCGAAATCTCCTCTTTTCCACCAAAGATGAACGGCACGCATGTGAGTTGGCTTGTATATGTGGATGACCTCATACTTTTAGATATGACTTACATCGGTCTCCAACGAAAACTAGACGCCCTGGAAACATACGTACATCAAAACGGACTGGTGATTAACAAACAAAAGTGTGAGATAATAACACTTCAAAACTTAAGATCTGTGAAGAAAAAACAAAGTAAACAAAATTGGTATATAGAAAAGACGAAGTTAAACACTGTCGGTGACACACAATACTTGGGCATGAGAATAAGTTCCAAACTAGATGACGCACCTTGGGCAGAAGTAGCAAAATCAAAATGCAGACAATTAGCATGTCAAGCAGCTATCATTAACAGACAGTTTGGAAAATTTTCGCTAAAACCAACGATCGACTTCTATCGACAAAAAGCTATGCCAGCAATAATCTATGGGGCTGAAAACGCCCTAGGATGCTCCCACAAGCTCTGGAACACTCTAGAAAATATTTTTTGGGTAAATGTTTTACACTTACCCCGTGGCACGCCAACAGTCTGTATTAGATATGAATTGGGGTTAATATCTATCCATGCCAGGGTGTGTTGGAACATTCTATGCCTCCTTAGGAAATGCTCAATAAACACACCTGCGCTGCAGTACGAAATACTAAAAACAAAACAAGATCTCGGTTGCACCACCTTAGTACTATGGAAAAAGTACTGTACTGAGATACTAGACCTGTATGACATTAAGTTATCAATGCTATTGGAAAATCCGATGTTAGCGAAGAAAAAAGTATGGAGCACAGACTGGCATTTAACATGCGAACAAAGACGGAATTGCAGAATGATGGCAGATGTACCAGGAGAGGCCAGAGCGCATGGGAGTCTGCAAGCTTACTTGACGCTATTTCCTAATGTGTCAGCAAGATCTACCTATCTAAGATTTAGACTAAACTTAATGGACACTAAAGAACGCCGCTACGCACACAACTCTACCACAGAGTTATTGTGTCGCTTTTGTAAAACTGGAAATGAGACGTTGAAACACCTTACACTCTTTTGTTCTAACCTACGTACACTGAGAACTCGCACGTTTGGCCCGGTGTTTGCAAGAATGCAGACACGGTGTGCGGATGATTGGTGGAAAGGGATATTCGAAGGATCAAACCATCCATTGATGTTTGCTTTAATAACATTTCTCGAGGAACTGAATAAACGTCTAAACACAGATTTGGTTTCAGTGGTTTCGGAACCCTATACTCAATGACACTTCAAGGAGAAATCACACCTATTTTCTGTGTAATGATGATAGTTTTGCACCAGTAAATGACTCATCATAGGAGACTGAAGAATTCCACGGAGAGGGTTCAATTCGTGGCCAGCTGTGCTGTGTGTTGAGTGTTACTTCACTAGTCTTTCCTTGTGTTGTGTTGTAGCTATCATCTTCTTTTTAAAGGTTTGTATAAACCGTATAAAAATAAAATAAAAAAAAAAAATAAAGTACGAAAGAGGCTCCTTTGTTCACCAGCAAATTAATTGTGTGGCTAAAACACCAAGACAGTTGTTCACCATCTATAAGGAATTAATCAATCATGTCCAAATTATCTTTAGTTTAACCTACCCCATACCTTAGCAGATTGCATGATGGCCTTCTTCATCCCCAAAGTGAATTCCATCAGATGCTCTATTCCCACATTAAATTGTTGAATCCACACAAAGATCATTGCCTTTAAGCAGGACTTATCCTTCTAAACTTTCTAAATGTTATCCTTGGAAGATTCTCTGAATATCATTGCAAAATCAAGCCTTCTAAATCTCAAGCCACACTGTGCTCAGCTCATCAGATTAAGTCTCTTATGGCTACCTAGTGTCATCCTTATGCAACTCTTTCCCTATGCATGGGTGCCCTTCCATCCCCATAGAAAGAGCTGTAATGACTCACTTCCTGAAAGAACAGGATGCTGATCCCTCATCCCACGTAAACAATCAACCTATATACACTGCACTCTTCCTTTTGGATCCAAGTTCAATGAAAGGTCTGTGACCAAACAGCTAGTTCTACAGTGAAAGCAACTCTGGTTTCAATGATAGGTAATCAGGGTTCAGACCCAGGAGAAGTATGGAAGCTATATGCTGGACACTAGAATAGCTATACTGCTGACTCTCGAAACAAATAAACCTCTGGCAATTATGCTCCTAGACCATTCCGCAAGGGAAGATAATGTAGACTGCATCATCCTCTCTAGGCTGGAATCTCATTGGGGAAATGGATCAGTTTGTTCCTAAAAGACTGTTCAGCTAGGGTTAGATGGTGCAAATTCACATCTAAGCTGTGCTCCCGTCTATGGGAAGTACTGCAGAGACTCTCCCTTACCCCTGTGGCTTTTAAATGTCTACACGCGTCCTCTAACTGAAATCCTAGATCATTTCAATATCGTGTTTAATATGGATGCAGATGACCACAACTGAAATTCCCAGCCCAATACCTCAAACTGTGATGCTTTCATCTCTTCAGTCCAGTCCTGGATGCATGATAGCCAGCCTTGCCTGAACCCAAGAAAGATGGAAATACTGCTTTGTGGTCACGGCTTAGCATCCAACATCCCGAGCGACATAAGCCCTTCCCTCCAGACAGGTGTCATCTGCGAAGAACCTTTGAGTGTTGGTCGATCAATACTTCTCTTTCTATAAGCACCTCTCTTCAAAGGTTAGCGGCTGCCAATATGCACGCAACCTGATTTGTAAAGTTCTACCCCTACTGGACATAAATGAATAAATCCAAATGGTACAAGTGCTGGCGGTGATGAAATACATTTTTGCAAGAGCCTCCTTGTAGGGCTCTAAAAGAATGAGATTTCCCGTCTCCTCGACATACAAAATAGGGCAGCATGCCTGGCCTTTGGTCTCAAGAAACATGACCACATCTCCACATCACCAATGAGCCTCCATTGGTTACCCAGTATACATTTAGATTGACTTTAGGGTCCTTTGGATCACCAGAATAGCAAACCAAAGCACTGGCCAAAAAGACATTCTCTGGCTCCCCAAATGCACTCTGAGGGAAACTCTGACATCTAGGACTTTAAGCAGACAGTTATCTTGAAACTTTAAACTTAAAAGATTCAGGATACGAAATTTGGCGGTAGCAGACCAGAGTTATGGAATACTCCCCCAGAACACACTGCAATGCAGCCACCTGAAGGTTAGGAAAGCCCAAAAAACACTACTGTTCAGAAAGGCCTTCGCTAGCAGCGTTTATTGGCGTGCCCCTGTAAAAATCCAATGTTTTAGGGTTCTCTTATTCTTTATTTTTATTTAAAAAACCTTTTGCCAAGTATGAAATCTACTGTCCTTCAGAGTACTTTTAGCGCCTTGAATGTGTAACTTCTTTTCCCGTTATTTATTTATTTATTTGATCCCCAGGGGGAGTCAACCCAACCCAAGCAGCCCCCTACCCTTCTCTATTTCCTCTTTGAGTACTGAAGTATCCTGTATACAAGGGGACTGTTATTTAAACGGAGAATAAGTGCATGAAAAACATTAAATATGGATCTTTGAAATAATATATGTTTAATTTAAATCCAGGTTTTCCAGTTGTGAGTTCTGTCTTCTCCATGTCACCTGAGGAAGAGCAAGAGCTGTGCCGCATGGGCCTCCGCCAGGAGTTTGCAAAAAGAGAGAGCATGAATCATTCATCAAGTGAGTGAGAAAATAGAAATGGCACACAATCACAGATTGTTGAGTAATATTTTAGGGATTCTGCCCAAGAAACAGTGCACATGAGCACTACAGAGACACATGTGGGCAGAGGGTGTGGCCTCTTGTTAGGGCAGAATTTCCATTTTGGGGTACTTTTTACCTAACTTTGGGGTTTACAGTCTTTATTTTTACAGGGCAAAAGGATCAACACAAAAGTAAAATTTGCAAACGGAGAAGTCTCTGGGATATACATGCAAAGTCTTTCAACCTGTGCCAAGTCCTCTCATCGCATGGTGGTTGTGTGTCCTTTTTGACTAGCTATATTTGTGTATTGCTTGCCAAGAGTGCACGGACAATTATTTATCACCAGTACATTTGCAGAGCAAAGAAAATATTTTGAACGCAGGTAGACGGAGCAATAACTCACAACCAGATATGCAGTTAGAAATAATGAGTACTTATACGGCTATTTATTCATAGCTAAGAAGCAACAAGTGATAAAACAGAAATAAATCACAGAGAAGATAGAGAATTCAAAAGAAGATACATCACCATGGGCGTAACTGAATACCTCATCTCGCCAGAAGCGGCTGGAAGACCCCGGTAACGCCAGGCAGAGAGCACAACAGCCCACAGGAAGGTTGGAACAACGCGTCCCCTCTCTGACTGAGGTCTTTGTGTTTTTTCCACCTGATCTCTCCAGAGCCTCCCAATATATGCCCTCCTAAAAAGGGGTGGTAATTTCTCGAACCTTCTGGCATTAGCACTTGCGCATTGTTGAGTGACCATTGGTTGCCAGCCGTATCAGCCGACAGTAACCCTCAAGGAGCAAAGCTTCCCTCTTCTAAACACCATGGAAAAACAATTCCATAACTCATAGCAAGACATAACAAAACCAGCTTTCCCAGCACAATGTCCTTGACTAAAGTCTGCATACCAGGCTCAGCAACGGATAACATTGAAAGCAGGTATTTTAGCAAAGCAAGTGCAGTTTTCACTGAGGCATGGAATAAATATCCATTATAGCTCTGAGTGCCCCCAGAATGCACTGCACATCAGCGCCATGTTTTAGCTCAAGCATAACAATTTGTCATAGTGTGGGTCCAGACCTGGGAATCGTGTAAATCAAGCACAGTACTTGTTAGGAAAGATTTCTCTTTTGGGAACTTTCTCTCCATAGTTTATTTGGACCCCCAATCTTTTTGCTTCGTGTTTTAACCTGTTCTGACTTTTTGAAGGGGGGTGAAGTCTTCAGCTTCACTCCCCTGGCCTTTTGCTCATTTGTTATGGGGAAAACTGACAAGTCCTTCAGACAAATAGTACTGGGAAACTATGTTTCCCTTTTATGTTTTACATTTTTGTAACTTTTTAATATTGCACACAGTATCTTACAATGCAGTGCAAAGGGGATACTTTTATATCACCCTGGTATTTTACAGTTGGGACTTTTGGTTACTTTTATTTGTGCTTATATAAAAGCTGGTGGTAACGGAGATATTTTTAAAATGTTTGTGTTATTTCTAGTGCGCACATTTGCGTTATCCTCATATGGCTACTGAATACCACAAAAGGCCACAGGTGGCAAAAATGCGCTAACTGATAATAGGCTAAGTGAATGTCAGAAAATTGGTCAGAGGGTGTCCCAGAGGGCTCTGAGATTCACTGGGTCTACCATGCATAAATTGCACAATTCAGAGGTCTGGACCCACACTTAATTATATTGTTCACCATATCATCAATCGTAGGGTTGCTTCTAAGCCCCACACAACTTTGATGCACATACTGTGATTGGGGCTGAAACATGTATGGCTAACTGCAAAGCATTGTAGTTGTGCAGTTGTGGTTATTTATCGCTCCATCTATGTGTTCCTTTAATTTCTCAAGATTATGCATAAGCACATTTCTTGTTATTGGGGTGCGAGATCTACTATACTTTACAACATTTTGTCACTGGAGCAATTTTTGGCTTGTTTATTCTTCTGTGAATTTGTTTACTTGGAGACATAACAATAATTGGAAATGTTCCCTCGTTTGTTCTATCTACACACTGTCTGAAAGAGTCTCCAGTAGTGTTTGTCCCATGCCCCTGGTGAGGCCATACTGGCTGGGTCCCCAGCTCCTTTGTCCTGATGGAATCCCATCTAGGAAATCCAAGAAGCTTGCTGCTATTCTGATGCATGTTCGTCGGGGGACATCTTGGGTTGCTTCCAGCTGATACCTCCATCATGGGGCTGTTTAATTTAGCTGCTCTACCATTCTGCTCCCCTGGGCTCTTTCATCTTAGGGGTTGTCTCTCCATGTGTATTCTTTGTTCAGCCTTCCTCGCCTGGGTCTTTTCTGTTTTGTGGGCTTGAGTAACACCTACATGGGGCCCCCCAACCACCGATAACCATACCTAAACTGATACCCAGACACACCTATAAGCCTTCTTGCTATTTATGGATCAAAAATGGAGAATGCAGTGCTGTGAGCGCCTATCCCCCGTTCTGGAGTCCAGATCTCGTGGTTGGTTACATTCGCGAACTTTTCCCAGGATGCAGGAGTCGTGGGGCTTTGAAGCCTCCCTTCTGTCATTGATCTCCATTGTCTGGAGTAGGCCGTGTGCTCCCTCTGCAACCATCTCTTTCTGGCAAGCTAGTTCTCGAAGCCTTGGCTTGATCTCTTCAGAATGGGCCCCTTGGATCCTTCAGTGGTCTGAATGGCCCTTAAGCGGCACCTTTGGGTGCAAGGAAAAACTTACCTGACTTTTTCCCAATAACTGCTGCAAGCCTATTTGATTTGTACCATTGGTCCCTATCAAAAAAACCTTTGGAAAAGTTTGAACACCTGTATAGTGACTTTAGTGGACTCTGTTATTTTTCCCTGGTCTCCCTTGGAGCCCTGGAGTTTCTAGGACATTAATTGTAACTCCATTGATTTATAATGGATATATGATGGATTTATAATGGATTTTAGGACAATACGTTACTAGAGTTTACTCTCGGTCATACGAAGTAGCGATGTTGCAATAAACACTTGTGGCTACATTGTTTCTTTCGGTTTTAGGGGTAAACGGGGTGTCTTTTCAGACCCAGTGCTGTTTGACTAATTTTACTGTCAGGCTGTTGGTCCTCTGGGTCTCTGATTTCTAATAATGGTTTATGGGGTGAGTGCATATCAACCTGAACCAATGGCGCTGCTTACTTTGTTTATATATGTTTGGTAATACTTATTTGATTGTGTCTTTTTACCCTAAACGTATACTCAATAAACGAAACGGGTATATATGTTTACAATATTTTATTGTGTATATGCTTTGCAATAACGGTACATTTTAATAGCATTTTAGTAGCAGCCTGTCCTCTTCTAAGATTGACGCCTGACTGGTCTCATGTGCCCAATATGGCTGAGCAATGACACGCGCTGCACTGACTGTGATTAAACAAGATGGCTTTATTATTACAATTCTTGTGAATATGGGTTGGATAAATGCCTAGACGTTCTTGGGGAAGAGCTATAGCCAAATCGCTTTTTATTCTAATTTAAACAGTGCTCATGGTACCTGTGGTAAGTCTGAATCAGGAGACTGACAAATTGGCATTTCAGATAACATGTCTCTTTATTCACACAACTTATGTGCCCCGATCAGTCTTGGCCCTATCTTATTTAGAGGATGTTCTACAACAGAACCTCTGACCCTCGTCCAGACAACCCTACCACTAAAACAGAACAGAAGCTAACATAAAGTTAGGGCATCTTGCCCAATGGTTGTGTGGTGGTTGGTTTCTAACCCAGTATTATGTATCTTGCTCAAGAGGGGTCTTGGGCCCCAAGGCTCAGTTCTGGTAACCAGGCACAGAATGTTTCTTTCACCTCTCTCGCCTTGGATTGTGAATTTGCTTTAAGTCAGTGTCTTTGCTTCCCTATTTCTATTGGTCATTAGGTTTGTCACACACTGGGGTACCAGTACTGGTCGATTGATACTCGTGGTACAACAACGTATAAGCACAAAATATACATACATTCTTCAAAGCAAGTATATTTACTAAGAGGACAGACCAGGAAAGAAAATGGAAAAAGATTTCTTATTGTATGATTATTTTGTTGTCTTTAGGGCTGTTAGCAACGGCCTGTGAGGCTTAAAGGTGTTTGTGGCCCGCAACGCCATCTTGGAATCTCAACTGATGCAAAAAGGGTTCCGCTTTGCTTCGCAGGTTTTACTCGTTTGTCTGCCAGGTATGCTTGAATTACCAAAGAGGTCAAGGAGACCCTCTACAGAGAACGAACAAGGACAAATAAACTGTTCTATGGGAAGATGCTCACTCAGGAGGGTCTACAACCACTTTTTAGCTCCCTGTACCTTTCACAGAGGAGTAATTTCAATTTGCATATCATTCTGGTCCCACCCACTTGGGCAGTCCAGCACTGAAATGCTGCTGATTAGGAGAACATCTTTCCTAGCACCCCCATTGGGGTACAGCAGTCCAGCAGGATACCTCCTCACCCACCCACTGAGTACAATTACAGAATCCCTCAAAGCAGTCCCCTATCCTAGCTCCAATTCAGAAGAACAGGCATACTGCAATGATGGACGTCATGGGGTGTCGCCATGAACTGCTGCAAATGAAGTAAATGGGAAGGTGTGTGATTCGCATGCCAAGTCACACATGCCAAGACGCCACCCAGTAACCATCGCTGGAAGTGCACCTCCAGGTCAGAGCCACATCAGCAAGGCATGGTGGGTATGCACATGAGCTCATATTTCATTCAAGAAGCTCATCTGAATAGTCTTTTTCCCCATAAAGTGCTAATTTAGGGACTGCCTCCTCCAGCTCCTCTTCCTCCCCACCTTCAGGGAATGCCCTGTGCCTCCTATTCCATCGTCTTCCGGAGCCAGCTATCTTCGTCTTGCCTTATGGGGGTATTGTCACGCTCTCCCTCACTCTCCATGATGCCTCTGGGGGTGAGCGCAGGCTACTGTACTCCACTGCTGCTCAGGGACACCCTATGACCTCTGGTTTTTTTTCTTTTCTTTTTTAAACCGAATGGGCCACTGCAACCTTTACTGCTGTATCTTGATTGTAGCAACAAAGAAAAAATCCAAACACTATTTGACTGGCGCTCCAAAATGTTTTATTTTTCTTGTTATTGAAGAATGTCTATATTCTTGCACATAATCAAAAAAGATGTTGCTTTTTATGCCCTCTACACCTGTTTCCCCACTTTGAATTCAGTGGTTCTTCAGGAGGTAAGAATGCATATCTAATGGTCAAATATTTTCTTGTGGCTCATAGGTGATCATTAAATCGTTGGATTCCTGTGCATCTTAGTAGGTATGTCTTTTTGCTGAAGTTTTACTTCTTATCTAGTATAGGGCAGACCCTGGATTTCTCCTGGGGTTCGATTCCGCCGGATTCCGATTTGTAATTGGGACTGCTCTTGATTGTAGTAAAGTGGTTCCGCTCCCTGCAAAATGATGGAGTGGATGTCAAGGTGTAAACCTTCATTTTGTTTTGCGACCCTTCTCTTCCTCCAAAAACATGAACGTCTCTCAAAAGTGCTAAAATAGATGTAAACCTATAAGTAGCAGGTTTGTGTGTGGTTTTTATGTCTTTTTAGCGCTCTGTGGACTGAGTACTTTATTCAAATGTATTGAGTTTATTGGTGATTTGTAAGGTGTCACTCACTCACTGCTTGACAGCCCCTTTGGACAGCACAATGTAAACGGTATCAGGTAATATCCCCATAAATAATGTTGATGCAGGCGACATGATAAAAAAGAAAATTTGTGCTTTGAAAACCACGTGGCGGGATGTCGTAGCGGGCTCTCCCCGATGGCCCTGCCGCTTCCTGGGCCTCCATTCCCCCGCCCGCCAGACCTTCCAGTTAACCTGATTGGTGCCCAGCACCCTCATTAAGGTCACCCTAGGGCAGCCCACTGCCCGGCAGCCCCAGCGGCTAAGGGCCCCAAGGCAAAGGGATTAGTGGTGAGGGGGAAAGTCCATTTTAGGAAGAGAAATTAGCTTGTGGCACGGTGGCTAAGAAAAGTATCATCACAAGTTAGTAAGCTGGTGAAGAGGGCAAGAGTTCAAACCTTAGGTCATGGAGGTGATGGATGCCCTCATAAAATCCACACCTGGAGAAAAACAGGTGCAGGAGCTTCTTAAACCCAGCGTGTACCAAGTAAGGGGAAGGCCTGAAAGGGATCACTAGAAAAGAGTGCAGTAACCCCTTAAACCTGAGATTTCAGAGCTAAGGAGGGCAGAGCTGAAAAGACCAAAGAAAAGACAGATGCAGGGACACTTTAATCCTGAGACCGAGACCCCTTGAAAGAAAGGGCCTTGCGAAAGGCAGAGAAGGGTGCAGGAAACCCTAAAGCCAGAGGTCGAAGTGGGCGGTGCTCCTATACTTTTTATTTTTCAGTTTCACTGCTCATATACTTTTATTTTAAGAAGAAACTGTTCCGGAATAGTTTAGTTTTAAAATAAAAGTGTAGGAAGAAGTTGAAGCTTGCACTTCAGTGCACTGCACTGAACATTTCCTTAAATAATAGGTGTGTTTGGGGGTTTGGACTGTGTGTGGGGGTGGAGCGATGGGGTTTGTGGAGAGTGGGGCAGACCGGCAGGGAACATAGCTCCACTACTTCTTTTCTTACACTTCGACCACTGCCTAAAGCTCGAGATGAGAGACAAACCAAAGCCCCTGAGAGGCGGGAATGATTGGTGCTGCAAACCATAAAGTCCCACTTGAGTCAAAGCAGGCCCCTCAAGAGAAGGGGAGAAGGATGTGTGAGCCTCAATAAGCCCGAATTTGTGTGGTTCTAAAGTTTTAAGAGCCTCGTTAATATTTTGTGTTACTTTTATAGTACCACTTTTTTTCCTTTCCCAACCAATATTATCTTGAGAAAAATAAACCTGTTTAACCCACATTTCCAGCTTGCTCTGGTTATCAATCCCTGTCACTAGTGTGCCACCTACATAGTGGACCCTGGTGTTAGATGAGTGTATGCAAGTGGAGCAGCATGCTTAGACCTCTGGATGACTGTCAGGCTTTCATTGTGGTGCGGCCGGCTGCACCGCTTTCCTTGCTGGTGCTTCTGGCACACCACCAGACACCGGCAGGGACTTGGTTTCTGGGCATTCTCTACCAAGCACTGCGACTAACACGCCGCCTAGAGCATGGTGACATCACAAGGGTCGTGGGTGCTGGCTGCGCTCTTACCAATTCAGGACGCCAGTGGTGAACAGAGCGCTGCTCCTCAACGCCTAAACCCTGAGTAGCGTGCTCCCATTGATTCTATGTTTTTTTTTAACTGAAATGTTTGGATTTCCGTCTCTGCTTCAGCCCTTTTGGATTTAGTTGCCTATTGGAACTCTGACTATTTGGTATTGAGATCTCTGCTTTTAAACTTGGTTTCTCTTCCTGGACTTGCTTTTGAATCTGCCCTTGCCTGAAACTGTTTACCTGGATTCGAGATTACTTTGGGATTCGGAATTGTTTTTGGGTGACTGTCTCCGTTCAAATTCCCTTTTCTGTGATCACCTGGAGCTTTGTCCTCTCTCTTTCGTCGTCCTCTCCTGGTCCTGGCCCATCTCCTGGCTAGCCTTGGCCCACTATACATTCTCGCATGGTATGCTTTCTTTTGCCTCAATTTCTATTGTTTCATAAACGTGGATGTGACTTACATTGGCATTGTTCTCCGTCTCTTGCAGCCCAGTAGAGAGCTAGGTGGCATTCCTCCTGACCTTTCACCTTAGACCTCTGCATCTTGTGCATAAGTGTGCTGCTCTCTGGAGAAGGGTATATTCGGAGCATAGCACCTGTCATTAGATTTGTGCTGCCGGTCCTGACAACGACCCACAAACTGGTGGACAATAGGGATTGTAGGCCATGATCATGCAAGATTTTGCAGCAGTCGAATACTTTTTTTTTCTTCCTTCCGTAGCATCATTATCTTCAATTCAAATTAGCAACAAAATGCCAGTGTATATCCTGGCTACATAGGTCTGAGTGCTTCTTGTGAGAGACTCGAGCAATCGGGCTTGTGGGAGCAAACAGTGCCATGAAAACAATTCTACTTCAAGTCATGAGTAAATAAAGGATAGTTACGGGGTCTTGAACTTCCACCTTTTAGTAGACACTTGCACACTTTGCACCTTTCCCTAGGACATCCTTTATTTTTGCTTGTTTTGAAGCCTGTGGTGTCCTTTTGGAGGTAAGTAAATCCATTTGCTTTACTTCTCTTACCTGTTTTGCTCATTCTTATGGGGAAACTGACTGGTGCCTAAGAATGTCAGTAATGAGAGATTATGGGCCTCATTACAAGTTTGCCTGTACGGGAACAAGGGTGCCGGGAAGCTCACCAGCACCCTTGTTTCCGGACCGGCCAACTACAAGTGTGCCTGCCGGAGCCGCTATGCCCAACAGGTCTGACCCTGCCGGGCGCATCTGCCACGGTAGGCAGACTTGCCAAGGGAGCACTGGTACCGTTGTTAATGGTGCCGGTGCTCCCGTGTCCCCACTCCCATATAGTCCTATACGACTCTATGAGAAGGGGGATTAAAAAAATTACCGGCGCCCGACTTCCTGGCCGCCGGACTTGTAATAGCCCTTTGGCACCGGGAAGTCAGATGCCGGTAATTTTTTACGGGTCCGGCGGCAACCCGCCGGTCGCACCAGCAGGGTTACCGCCACACCTGTAATGAGGCCCTATGTCTCTCAAGGAAATCTTGTATTATTACAATTGCACACATCACCTTACAGTGTCTGTTTGAATGGTGCAGATCATTAAAATTTGTGGGTTTGCTCTCAAACTGAATTTTGGATAAAAAGAGGACTCCTGCGATTGGTTGGGACATCATTATTGGAACCAAGACGTCTGCAAAGAAGAGCAGCCTGCTGATGACCAGAAGACAACCTCTTCAGCTGACCAGCCTCGACTCCAGTGTTGTCCAAGTGAAGTCCTGCTCCTCTGTCCTGATCTCAAGAAGTCCTTTGTTGGCGCTTCGACCAGTGGACCAGTGGGAACAACCAGTCCCGACCCCTGCTCAAGGATCCTGGCCTGCTGAGTCTTCAGAAGTGTCCCTGGACCAAACGGTGGACTGACCGGCTCTCTCCAGGGCTGCCTCACTGCAGCCATCTCGATTCCGAGCAGAGCCTTGAAACTTTGCAGATCTTCAGCTTTGTCGCCTGCTCCTGCATTTCAGCCATCTGACACCAAGGAAAGCTGTGCTGGGCCTGCTCATGTGTTCGCTGCCTGAAGATTGCCTGTCGCCCCCTTACCGTGATGACTTCCACTGCAACCCTCCTTCAATCCTGTGACTTTTTCTGAGGGGTTCTGTACTGAAGAACTCTTCCTCTTTCCTCGTTTGGGACTTCTACTGGAAGTTGTCTGGATGAGTTGACTACTTACCTGAGCTTTACATGAACCTTTATCTCACTTAGGAACTATTTATTAACCATAACCACTGTCACTGCACATCTCTATATAAACTTACTTGAAGAAGTGTATACTTCGGAACTGGTATCTTTTCGGCACAAGGTCCCAAACCATTTTAGGGTTGTAGTCTTCAAGGAACAGGAAAGCTGTTCAGTGTTGATTCAAAGGGTGCTGTCTCTCTTTGTGCATCTGAAATACTTACCTGTGTTGCAATGGTCATTGTATCAAATATTAATCTATGTCTTCTATCAATGTGTGTGTATATATATATATATATTAGGAAAACAGTTGTTGGCCCCTAGACTGCGCTCTGCCTCATTGTTGAGCTGGTGCTATTGGGCTAGAGCGGGCTAGACTATAAAGATTCAAAAGAATGTCAAGGAAAGATGCAGGATGGCGGATACACAGTACCTCCAACTTTAGCTAAAACTTTGCCCAAGCACTCAGAACCAATTACTGAGTTAAAAAAAAATATTATTCCTTGATTAATCACAAGTAGTGCAAATATTCAATAAAAAGCATACATGACAGTACCTGGTCAGACCAGGCATGAAGCAGCACTGGAAAAGACCCCACGCGTTCCGCTCGACTCGCAAGCTTCCTCAGGCTTGTGGTTGTTCCCAACTAATGTTTTCGCGTTTATAAATAGCCTCGCAGGCCGTGTGGTGGGCTCCTCCCAGCTGCCATTTACGCATCACGTGATTGCCAGATTGAATTAACTGGAAACGAACTCTATGGTTCAGAGTGGTGGTAAATCCGCCATCTTGAAGTGTCCATTATTAAATGGAGCATGGGTGTATTTGTTGTGGAATTCAAATACTCAAAAGCCAACTAGGTAATTGGCTATTACGCGCAAGCAGCAGGTATGAATTGGTTAGTTTATTCTTAAAGTGCAAAATGATACATGTATATAATGTATAAAAAAATACATAAAAACGAGATTATAAAATGTATGTATACAAAATCAGTGCATTTAGGCTAGCATCAAGTTGCTCTAAAAGGTTATAAATTTAGCATATACATCAGGAATTGTCTGAAAGACACTTGGCATCTAGTGCATGATGATAACAGACATTTTTTTCTTAGATTTAGAGTATGCAAATGGCACAGATGACTTAAATGGCAAATGTTAAGTATCAAAAAATCAGAAAGAGAAAAGAGATGACTGATGTGGTTGGCTAATGGTACATAATTAGTCATATAAGAAGACACATAACTCTGAATCCACATTCAAGCCATTGGGTTTTAAGGTGTCAAATTTACAAATAAGCTTTGCTTCTAGTTGGCGTAACTTATGTTCTCTGTTACCCAGCCTTTTGTGTAGTGGTATATGTGCTAAACCCACAAAACTCATTTCTGATACATTCTTGTTGTGCTTCTAACCAAAGTGTACCGCCAGTGGGTATGTCGGATCTCCATTCTTAATAGTTCTGTAGTGTTGCAGAATACTCAGTTTGAGTGGACCTATGGTGGATCCTATTTAGTATAACCCACAACTGCATGTAATTGCATAAACTACAAACTTGGTGAGACATGTTATTTTCTGCTTGTATTCCAATGTTTGCCATTGCCACTAATTGGAGAGTCTTTGGAGACATGTTTGCACAGCTTACATTTGCCACATTTCTTGAAACCCACAAGTTCACGATTGTCTGGAAACCAACTAGGTGATGTCACATTAGTTATCACAGTGCTTGGTGCCAAAATATTTTTCAACGTTGGAGCTTTGCGAAAAGTCACACTAGGTTTCAACTCCAATACTTTGCATAAATCTCTGTCTGTTGTTAATATATTCCAATGTCTATGCATAATCGCTCTGCTATGTTTGGCTTGCTGGTTATAGCCCGTTATGAATCTTATCATTTCATTTTTGGTTTAGGATTCGATTTAAACAGATCTCTCATAGATAGTTTATCAGCCTTATTGAAGCATTCTGTCACTGTGCTTTTCAAATATTCTCTGTCAACAAATCTGTTTCAAATATTTTTTGCTTCTTTTTGAAAGTCTGCCTCTTTACTACACACTCTTTTTGCCCTAAGGAATTCTCCATAGGATATAGATTTTTTAAGAGCTGTAGGGTGGTGGCTGCGAGCATGGAGCGTGGACTTAGAGCTGGTTTCTCAGTAATTAGTCATGAGTGCTTGGGCAAAGTTTTGGCTAAAGTTGGAAGTACTGTGTATCCGCCATCCTGCATCTATATTTGAATATATATCTATATTTGAATATATATATATATATATATATATATATATAGTTTTTGCGTGAAAATATTCACTTATGATTTGTATTTGCTTAGTGTGTAAACTAAAGGCCTAATAAATAGTTGTATTTTTAAATACTTACTGTTTAACTTGAAATATTGGTGTTGCTCTGTGTGGACTGATCGTAGCCCTAGACCACTCTCACACCCTCCCTGAGACTAAGCATTGACCGCTCTTCTAACTCACCTTGATAGGGTTTGGATAACCTCTCACTTGTCTTCCCTGTTCACCATAATAGGGTGGCCTCCCAAAATACTACCACCAGGGCTGCTCACTGACATCCATGTGAGTGCAGAAAACAGTAAGGGCCTTATCACGAAGTGGGCGGTATCCCGACTGCGATACCGCCCAACTGTATTTGCGTTACTGCCCACCCATATGGTGGTATTACTGCCGGATCACAGGTTGAGCGGTAAACGTAATTCCCTGTTCGGTCCATTGGACGCAGTGGGGAATTTTTGGTGCATTTCCCGCCGGTGGTATTACTGTGCGGTAATAGCGCAGAAAATCAGCATTTTACCAGCGTGTTTACAGCAGCTCAGAGTTGGCAGACCCATAAATGCTGCGGTAATGGCGTTGCGCCTCATTTAAGGGCTACTGCCCAACTCATGATGAGGCCCTAAATGTTTAAATTCAGTGCCCATGTAATCAGAAAAAACCCTTTTCAAATTGTCTGGGCAGACAGGATTGACTTTGTTTTTTCATCAATTCCACTCCACCACTATGTTTAATTCTACGGTTGCAGCAGCGCAAGCTAAAAAGCCCCCATGGCCTTGCCAAAGGTAGATTATGAACCTGTCTCGAGGCGGCTAGACTTGTAGAGCGGCGGATCATCCATACAGGAGGAACTGCATTGTATACCATTGTATTTTAGCATGGATGATAGTAGCGGCATGGATCTGCATTCCCAGCAGAACTGACTTTTCAGTTGACCCCCACAATGAATAATTGCCTGAAAAGGAGAAAATGGTTGTTCCACAGAATAGTCTTCAGTTGGGATAGATTCCTCTTGTGGTATCTGCAATAAAGCAGTGATTCTACAACATGCCAAGAAGAAACCAGACTTCCTCATCTTGTTATTCAGCTAAATCTTGGTTACTAATTACCCATGTGTGACCTAAAGAAAATTCCTTTCAATGTGTTGGCTCCTTCGAGGAGATATTAGTTTAAGGAGTTTAAAAAAGAATCTACCACAAGGTCCAGCTCAAATACACACAAAATCTCCAACACATCAATATGCCAAATCTTCCCTCTGCACCAACAAACGATAGAATGCAGCTATAACCCTCGATTAATTCAGCCTAGTTGCACACATGCTTACACACCCCCATGATCAACCGCAATAGTCTTTAGAGCGCAGCTATACCCCTCGATTAATTCGGCCTAGCTGCACACATACTTACACACCCCCATGATCACCTCAATAGCCTGTAGAGCGCAGCTATACCCCTCAATTAATTCAGTCTAGCTGCACAAATCCTTTTCACAATCTCCACTGCCGCCAGAACGTAGCTAACCATTTCCCACTGGCCTTGCTGCACACATTCTACTTATCTCACACAACCACTGCACCACACCTAGCACTTAAATGCAGCCACACGCCACCTAACCCCCCCTGGCTGCACACATACTGAGTGCACCCACGCACTTTACTACACTACTCTGTCCACTGACCTGGACTTCGGTTCCCATGGGCTTTCAACTCACAGCGCTTTGAAATCAGACCAATTGTAAAAGGCGCTATACAAATGTCCAATAACATAAGACAGTCTTCACCGCCAGTACAACCAAGGCACATGCCTGATTTTCAGGTTCTGTCGGTTGAATTCTTAGTGGTCATTGCATCATCCCGAACAGAGAGTGATGTACATGTCCTGGGAGATCAGGGTCCTTGGATGATAAGTCTATGTTAGAACGGTTGCCTTTAGAACATGTTCCTGGTGTTTATTCTCATACACTCTACCTTCCATTGTTCTGTTCCTGCCCCTCCTCCTGCGCAAAGTTTCCTCCATGCCCCACACATGAAAGGAAACTTGCCTACAGCACTTTGTCGGGTAGGAGGAGATTGAAAATCAGATGTGTTAGTATTGGTTGAATAACCAAGTTTTCAGTGATTTTTTTTTTTAATTGTGGGTAGGACATTTCGTTCTTGATGTTGGTAGGTAGGGTATTCCAATGTATTGGAGCGCGAACTTTAAAACTACTCCCTCCCTCTTTTTCTGTTTTGTTTCGAGGGATTTCGAGGTTTTCATTGTTGTTGGATCTGAGGAGTCTGGTGTGGTTTTTCTTCGTGATTGTGTTGAGGCGGTATTTGGGAGCTTTGTTGGTGAGGCATTTATGAGTAATGCTTAGAGTTTTGAATAGTATCCTGGCTTTGATGGGGAGCCAATGGTTATCTCTCCTGGTATTGGAGATGTGTTCAGATTTTTTTTATGCCTAATGCAGCTTGGAGGGCTTTATTTTGCATAAATTGGAGTTTGGCTATGTTAGTTTTGGAGGTACCAAGGAAGAGGATATTGCAATAATCGAGCTTGAATAGTATGAGCGCTCCAGCTAGAGTAACGCAGTTGTCGGCTGTGAGGAATTCGCGACAGAGGGAGATAAATTTAGATGTGTAGGATGTGGAAGAGGCTAGAGTGTTGACTTGTTTGGTCATCGTTAGTGTGGCATCTAGGTAGACACCAAGTGCCTTAACTTGTTTGAGCACTGGGATCGTGGTGCCATCAATGGTGAAAGATGTAAAAGCAGGCTGCAGAGAGTCAATTTTAGAGGATGATCCTAGTATGAGTAACTCTGTTTTGTCATCGTTTAGACATAAACTATTGTTAACCATCTAGTTTTGGATTAGTGAATAGATTTTGTTGATGAGCAGTAAGTCTTTCTCATGGTTACCTTTTAGTGGGATGAGGATCTGGGTGTCATCTGCAAAATGTGTGTAGATGACACCCATGGCATCCAGGGCTGCAAAGAGCACCTTTGTGTAGGCATTGTAGATGGTAGGGGATAGGCAAGATCCTTGTGGGATGCCTACAGGGACTGGTATGGTGTCTGCTGATTCTTTGCCGATGGATACTCTTGAAGTCCTATCTGCCAGGAAGGATTTGATCCAGTCAGTGGCATTGTTGGACAGGTTAACGTTGTTGGCTAATGTGGCACAGAGTTTGTCATGGTCGACCAAATCGAAGGCCGCCTAGAGATCTAATAGCATAAGTATGCAGAGTTTGCCTGCTTCTCTACTGGCAACTATTTGGATCTTGCGATCGAGTAGGGCTGTTTCCGTACTGTGGCTAGGGCGGAATCCTGACTGTCGGTCCCCCAATAGTTGTTGATGTTCTAGGTGGTTTTATAGTTGGGAGTATATTATTTTATCAATTATTTTCAGGGGAAATGGGACTGTGGTAATTGGTCGGTAGTTAGTGGGGATTGATGGATCCAGGGTGTTTTTTTTTAGTACAGGTGTTACCCATGCTTTTTTGATGCTGGTAGGTACTGTGTTAGAATTGAATGAGGCATTAACAAATTCGGTGATGATGGGTGAAAGGGTGGGAGCGCAGAGTTTGACTAGGTGGGATGGAAATTGGTCTTTACAATTGGATGCTTTAAGTTTGGCTATTGTATCTAGGCCATCTTTGTTTGAGACTGGAATGAAGTGGAATGGAGTGCACAGAGGGGAATTGGGAGGGTTAGCTGCTATGGTAGGGAGTGTTTTTTCAGTTAGGAGTATTTTTTTACTATCAATTTTCTTTTGTCGCAACAGGATTTCAGAGGCTATGGCGTCTTGTATTGTAGTACACCAGGTTTTGCTGCAATTACTGGGTACTGTGACTTGACAGGGGTTCTCTAGCTCTCTGAGTATGGAGAATAACTCTTTACTGTCAGAGTTGGCATTAGTGATGTGAAGATTGAAAGCATTAGCTTTGTGGGAGATTATAGCTGATTTGTACTGATGGTGATTTGAGAGTTGAGGGTGAGGATTCAATCCAGAGTTCTGCCTTTTGAGTGGGTGGGTTTATTTATCAGCTGTGTGAAGTTCATGTCTCGCATGGTTGAGTGGAAGGCTGATGCGTCAGGATCAAGGGGATCGCTAAAGCCTAAATTGAAGTCTCCGAGGACGATGCATTTGGTGTTAGGCTTGATGATGGGCGTAAGCACTAGGGGGATATCCACATTAGGGTGAGTGTTTTTATTGGGTGACCTGTATACTACTAGAACATTGGTGGTGGTTTTGGGGTTTGAGGTGAATTTAACAAGAAGGAGTTCGTAACCTCTGTATTTGCTCCACTGGGGAGGCTCTGATTTGCAGTGTGGTTCTAGCTATGAGGGCGACACTACCTCCTTGGGTGTTGTTCCTGTCAGTCTAATGATGTTGTATCCTGGGGGGATGGCGATGTTTAGGAATGGCCCTGCAGCAGGGTATAGCCAGGTTTCCGTGACTACCAATATGTCAAGTTGTTGATGCACAATGAGCTTGTTGATTTCTATAGCATGTGCTCTGAGGGAGCGTGCATTAATGAGAGCGCCTTTTACCGTGAGGGTAGGGTCTTCAAATGGTGTGTTCACTGAGTTGGGTGAGTGACTAGTATATTTAGTCTTTGTTGTTGGTTTGGAGGGTATTTTGGGGAGATCTTTGTGTTGGTAGTTATTAGTTGTGGTATCTCGTTTGGTGAGAGTATCTGTAGTTGTGATAGGCTTGGAGGCTTGGTATTTGGTTCTGGCTCTAAGTCTGTTGAGTCTGGTGAAACCCAATGTGGGTGTAGTCTTAGAACATAGCATCCCTCTGGTCTTCAAACCTCCCAGTGATGCGGGTTGGGCTAGCTGTTTGAGTGTTTATGAATGTTAATGGACATCCCAAGATGGGGAAGGAAAAGCTACTTGAATTCCTAGTTCTTCGTCATAAGTATCACCATTAAATGTATAAACAAGCAACCCTGTAATTAAATTGGCTATTTCTAACCACGGGTCAAGTCCTAAAAATGAAAGTGGGGGGACTCATCAACAAATGCAATGGGATGTGACGTTGCCAGAAATTAACATATCAAGGTGAAATATACACATTTCATTTGCATAACAACCCAAATTGCACAGGACGAATGGCATTTACCTTTTCATAAAATCAACACACACAAATCCAAGAGAAGATATTTTCTTCTAATAGTGTTTTTGAAAACGTTAAAAGGTGTGTGTGTTTTAAAACCCCAGAACCAATACAAATGTTTTCCCTGGGCTTGCAGTACCGACACGGGTCATTTCACCTTTAGTTGTTTGTTATTTTTCATCAGGTTATAGTGCAGTGGTGAAGTCGTTTTTTCTTTTCCCTGGTTTTGTTTGATTCTTCAAGCTGAAAATTAGCATTGAGATTGAAAGTAAGTAACTTTTCATTCCTAAAGACTCCCAGCGTGGGTCCTGTTTTGGAAGGCCATCAAAATGAAGGGAGATTGGAAGTGTGAATGTTTTTGATTTATGAACACAGATTTATGAAATTGTTTCACATCTGTAAAGCAAGAAGGGCGGTTTATGCAAACGCGGCAATACAAAAATCAAATTATTCTTGCATGGTTCGATCTGTGTTTTAGCCTGGCTGTGCTTAAGTAGCGTGCCCTCCGGCCTGGGAAATCGGCTGTGCTTTCAGGACTGCACACAAGGGGGATGGAGAATGTGGCACAGAGTCAGGGTGCCACATCACGTTCGCCTCTTCATCATTTTTCATGGCTTGTCTTGCATCAAAAGATATTTGTCTGGAGGACGTAGTACCAAGAAAAGTAACCAATACGGAGAAGGAATGGTCCGAACATTCTAAAAATTATCACTTTCTGTCCTCAGTGTCCTGGGAATCGCAGCAGGCTCTTTACAGTGCCGCTGTTTAGTTTAGTTTAGTTTAGTTTATTATTTGATAATGCGCTCCAAACCCAGGGTTATCCGGGCGCAGCAGTTGCAAGAATACTTGAGCTTAGTTACATACAATAATGCATAAAGAAGATACAGTACAGGTGTTATTATCAAATTAACAAACAGGTATGTGGGTATAGGAAGAGAGGTGTTCCTATACAACGAGGAAGTCAGATCAGGGATCAGGAATGACATAGTAGTTATTCACAGTGGGTAGCCAGTGGTGAATCCAGGCCAAGAGAATTAGTTAGTTAGTTGTCGTTAGACCAAAGCCACTTTTTCACGTGGCGTCTAAAACTCGAGTATGGTAGGTTTGCTCTCAATGCAGAGGGGAGGGCGTTCCATGCACAGGCGGCTTTCACAGGGAAACTGGCTCCGCCCGTTTTTTTTATTTTAAATTTGGGAATTTCAAGTAAGAGGTGGTTAGATGCTCTCGTGTGGTATGTGAAAGATTTTCTATTTAGTCTAGCCGAAATGTATGGAGGAGCGGTGTTGTTCAGTCCTTTATGGGTGAGGGATAGTGTTTTGAGGAGGACTCTGTCGCTAATTTTTAACCAGTGATGACTTTCCTAGTGTTGGAAATGTGTGCTCTACGGGGTATGTCCAGAGCTGCTCTAAGGGCATTATTTTGTAGTGTTTGCATTTTGTTTATGATAGACTTGCTGGCGCCCGAATAGAGGGCGCTACAGTAGTCTAATTTAGACATTACTAGGGCGTTGGCTAGCGTGATGCAGTTGGTTTTGGAGAGGTAAAGTCTGCAAGCCCTGATTAATTTGCAGGTGTAGGCCGTCAAGGATGTGAGGACGTTAGTTTGTTTTTTGAGAGATAGTGTGGCATCAAGGTAGAAACCTAGAGTTCTTACCTCAGTTGCCACTTTGATTAAGTTGTCATCAATATTGAAGGCACAGTAATTGGGGCTAAGTTTTTTGAGGTTGGAGTCGGAACCCAGGATCAGTATCTCTGTTTTGTCGTCATTCAGGCAGAGGCCGTGGAAGGCCATCCATGCCTGAATGAGGAGATAAATCTTATTGTGGTCTTGTTTAGGCCATTGTCGCTTTCACGCTGCAATTCACTTTGCTTAAAATGTGCAAGAGGGATCGGCCACCAGGGGGCGCACAAATGAGTCTCCTCTCCGTGTGAGCTCCGCAACTGAGGTCCGGGAAGTGGCTGTGAGCCCCCACTTTGTGACCCCCCCCAAGGTTGATTGCGGAGCCAAAGACGTCGGAAGGTGTCCCCCTCACCTGGGAAAAAACCCGTGGAAAATCGGAGGACATTTCGCTGGGAAATCAATGTGCACGTTCTGAGGCCCTGGACGTGCGCACCTACAATCCGAAACTATACACCCGTGGCAGCACGGACAATCGAGGAGGAGGCTGAATTGCGCGGCGGTCCCTGCACGGAACTTGGCCTTGGGAGAGGGACCCGCTGCAGGCTTTTGCTCTGCGCGGCGAGGAGCGCCTTCCTGGACCCCGTTCGTCTTCCTGCCCATTTGTCGAGGACGGATTTCTCGGGCTGGCGCCTGCATCCGTGCTGATGACGGCACGGGCGGGACCTCGTCGAGTCTCCCTCGGTGGATGAAGGTAGGCGGCCGCCCCTCCTTTCTCCTCCACGGGCTTCAGCCAAGTACGAGATTGCCCCGCGCCACGTTGGGAAGCCCAGAAGGCCCACAATCGGGCAGCCGGTGCATCGGAGCTCCCTCCCCTTTCCCATTCCTGATGAAGGCTGCGCGGCAGGCGCGGCGTGAGAGTTCCTCCCATTTCCACGGTGCCGAGGCCCAGTGAACGCAGAGACCGCCCCGAAAGAAGTGCCCACGCATCCAAAGGAACGCTCGCCCCCCCCCCCTCTCGGAGTGCTTGCACGCCACAGCCGCGCGCTCGGGGGTCAGGGGAGAGGAAAAGGAGAGTGGGTGAAACCTACTCACGGCATAGAGCAGCATAAGGTTTGAAAGGGGATAGACTACAGCAGGCCCAACGTGGTTGGTTCCCCAGTACATTCGGAATACATCTGATGCACACCCCACATGTGAAGTGGCTCAGCTAACAGCTGTTCCTGGAGCGAACCGCATAATACCTACCAGCTACCACCACCCAGGAAGTATTTGGACATGCAGGAAGGCCACCCGGGCTGAGGGTAAGGCCCCCATGACAGGGGCGTGTGCCTCCTCAGGTAAATCACCCACTATCGAAGGAACACTTTGCACTCCAGAATCAAAGGATTTATAACGTACGCAGGCCGCCTGCAATCAAAAACGGTGAAAAGTCTACTTCTTGAGGACGGAGACTGTGGTCTGAACATCGCCACGGAGAAACTACTGGTGAGTCCTCCGGCATAAGCTATAATGTTGCGGTTACTATGTAGCAGGGGGCAATAGCGGATCTTCCCTGGGCAACGAAGGACTGAGGGTTGGGCCCCTGTTTGACAGGGCGTGTGCCCTCCTCAGACCCTACACACACCTCCAAGCTTGCCGGATCAAAGAACGCGATCCCAGCTCTCTGCCCGGAGTGGCCCTTTCAAGTGGGGAATAGCTGTGGTCGCCGTGTCCTGCTCACGATCTGCTGTCCCTCTCCCTGGAAGTAAAAGGAATCAAGTGGTCCATGTGAACATGAGGAGCGTTCCCTGTTGCAGAGGCTTTTTGGTGTACCTTACCCTACGCCACGATTGGCCGCCGTGGGACAAAATATCGCTAGCACAAGCGCAATATTGTCCAAAGACCATACTCGCGCCATTACTTCCCAAAACCCAGCTGAGATCCACCTTCCATGGACCCTAAGGGTAAACTGGCGAGATACAAGTTTACTCCGACCTCTAGACCTCCAAAGCCCTTCATCGAGTCTGAAAAGTCAATGGCAGGGTCTGAGGCAGCCGCGACCAAGGCGGACGTCGCCGACCTACTTACTGAACTGAAAGGCATGAGAGCGGATATCGGTAGCAAAATAGATAAGATCACGCAAAGGATGGATAAAATGGACGACAGGCTGGAACAGGTCGAATATAATCAGACATCCCTGAACACTCTGGAGGCACAACTGGATCACCGCATTGCGGAAATAGAACATAGAGAAGAGGAGATGCGTCTCAAGGTCGATGACCTCGAAAACAGGGAGCGTCGAAACAACATTCGTGTCTTTGGTGTGCCCGAGAGAGAGGGCGAAACCGAACTTGATCTAAAACAAACATTACACACCATTCTGAAGCTCCTCTTCAAGGACGACTCAGTAGACGAACCTAGAATTGACCGTATTCACAGAGCGGGAGGCAGACCTGGAGGCCCAAGATCGGTGCTAGCTCGTTTTCACAATTATGCTGACAGAGCACGAATCTTGGAAAAGGCCAGAAACATCCCTCAACTTTTATTAGAAGACTCTAATATTTCACTCTACCAGGACTTATCATCTCTCACGTTGGCTATGAGGAAAAAGTGCTCCCCGATCACGAAGATGCTAAAAGAAAAGGGCGTCAGATACCGTTGGGGCTATCCGTTCTCTCTCACCTTCGAGTGGGAAGGCTCGCCAATGAGACTTGTCTCGGAAAAAGACGTCGCTGACTGTATAACGGACCTGATAGGCCCCCAGGGGGAAGATCCCCCCTTGATGACTTGAAAAGAGTGGAGGGCGAATGGAAAACCAAGGGTCCGCGGCGGAGAAGGATTCAAGGATCCAGGAAATTCCGGAGGATGAACAACTCCCAGGACATGGAGCATTGACTTGAGCCTACAGTGTCTTGTCACGCCACATACTCCAAATAATGATGGGACAATGGCATGGCGGAAGCTAGGCACTAGATCGTCACCCAACGCTGGTTGAACTAACCCAGTTCACTTAAAGGGGCAATAATCCTCGACCTATGCCATTGGTAAATTCGATTCGAGGGTCAGAACACATATCCGAATGTTTAATTTTATTCATACAGGTATCAAAATTGGACTACTATGCGTGGGTTGCCTGATAGACTTATGTGGTGAGGCAGACATTGGTCCGATGCTTAAAGTGGAGGTCAGAAGTTGTATTAACAAATTGGTTTTACGGTATTATGGAATTGCTTTTGTGGGGATCGGCACTCCTATTTTTGACTTGTTGATGTTGATATATGAGCAAAAAGTTTGGGGCTCACAGTTATATATGCTTTTAATATGATAGGACCGCTTGTTTTGCGGTCTCCACTGGTGGTCCGAGTTCGACTGGGTGATGTTAACCCAGGCGGGTCGGGCGCCGAATGCATGGGGGGTAGGGGGGGAAGGGGAAGGGGGGATGAGCGGGAGACACATTATTTGTTATAATCCAGACCTGGGGGGCGCAATGACACGAGATGGGTACATAAAGGGGCATTGTACGTCCTGGGCAGGTTGGCCTTTGATCCATACAGGGCTAACTAAGACCCACTTCATAGAAAATGAACCACATATTGCAATACTAGTCATGACACGGGCTGCGAAGCAGACGAACCGGCCGCTTACAAACTCATCCAAAACTTAGGATGGCACCTACATTCTGTAAAGACACGTTACGCATTTGCACACTTAATGTCAAAGGTTTGAACTCTCCCATGAAGAGATCTATGGTGGCCAGGGAATTCAAGAGATCGAATATAGATATTTTGTTCCTCCAGGAAACGAGATATCGAAAGGGTGAGGAGAGAATGATTCCATCACGGGAGGTCGGACCCGTTCATTGGAGCTCTGGTATTCTAAAAAAGGCAGGAGTGGGGATCCTGATTCGCAAAAGCCTTCGGTTCACAATTCTTGACACAAGGATGGATAGGGAGGGGAGGGCTCTCATAGTCGTTGGAAACATACGGGGCACAATAGTCACACTCGCCACGCTCTATGCACCTAACCAAGGGCAAAATAGGTTTCTCCACAAAATCACTGAGAAGGTTTTTGGCATGGCCAAGGGTCACACGGTCCTCGGTGGGGATTTTAATACCTGGATGGATAGTTCAATGGACAGACAGACCAAGGCCGATGCAGTAGATCCACCCAGCACTCGGAATGAAGCAGACATTAAATTAACCCTTGACCTTTATGGCCTCGTTGATAGCTGGCATCATTTGCATCCGACGGAAAGAGGCTTTACTTTCCACTCCTTCCCCCATGACACACTTACGCGCATCGATTACATTTTTCTCTCTGATGGCCTCCTCCGCATCATGCATGTGGCCACTATATACCCCTCTGCGTGGACTGATCACAATATGGTTATGGTGGATATACTCTGGAATGAACTCTAAATGGAGATGTAACGATTCCTTATGGGCAGACTCGGTCTTCAGGGAAACCTTGGAAACCGAGATCGAGCAATTCTTTGTTACTAATGATACAGGGGACGTAGGGAAGGCGTCAGTGTGGGAGGCTGCCAAGGCTACCTGGAGGGGGATTCTCATGCGGGAAGGTGCCTGCAAAAAAAGAGAGCGTGCCTTGATAGAGAAAGGCATTAGGGAAAGGCTTGGTACGGCTCAGGGCCTCGCACAGTCCTCTCCATCTGAGAGACCCAGGTATATAGCTGAAGCTAAACAACTCAGAGAAGAGCTGAAAATACTAATTGCGGGTAAGACAGCCCAGACCCTACAATACCTCAAACAAAAATACTATGAGAAGGGCGACAAGGCCGATGCCCTGCTGGCGGCTCGTCTCCGTGCACAGAAAGCGGAGAGGTGGGTTGACCTAATCGAGAGGACAGATGGCACTCTCACGGACACGACGGTGACCTCCCCCGAGGACATACAGGAAGCATTTGCCTACTTCTACGAAGATCTATATATGTGCGACCCCCCCCCCCAGTGGGCAGTATAGACACATACCTTAAGGAGGCGCAGACCCCCACACTCACGACCACGGAGGCCGACTCCCTTGATATGCCAGTCACAGAGGAGGAGGTTGCAGAAGCTATCAAGAGGTTGAAAACGGGGAAGGCCCCTGGGGATGACGGATTCACCCCTGGTTTCTATAAAACATTCTCCACCCTCATTTCCCCCTTTCTGGCATCCTTGTTTAACTCTATTTTTGACACGGGCCAAGCACCTCCGTCCTTCTCTCAAGCCCTCCTTGCTGTTATTCCGAAGGGAGGTCGTGACCCAAAATATTGCAGTTCTTATCGCCCCATCTCTCTCCTCAACATCGACGCTAAGATATGCCAGAGTCATTGCGGCTCGGCTTGAAACACATCTCCCTAGGTTAATACACTCTGACCAAGTTGGCTTTGTTCTTGGAAGGCAGGGCGCGGACACAATGAGGAAAACACTTCATTTACTTCATGAAGCACAAGAAATGGGAGGGGATCCATCACTTTTGTCGTTAGATGCCGAGAAGGCTTTCGACAGGGTGTCATGGAGCTTTTTGGAAAGGGTATTGGTATCGAACGGGCTTGGACCGAAACTTCGCTGCGCCATTAAAGCGCTATACAGTTCCCCCACGACATCAGTGACGGTGAACGGAGGCTATTCTCGTTGGTTTCCCCTTGAAAGGGGGACGAGGCAGGGCTGCCCATTGTCAGCGATTTTATTTGTATTGTCACTTGAGCCGGTGGCGCAAAAATGAAGACACGACAGTAGGGTAAAAGGCATCACAGTAGGCGATCGGGAATACAAACTGGGCCTATATGCTGATGATATTTTATTGCACCTAACTGACCCCTTAGACTCGGTCCCGGCCGCGCTCGCTATAATTGAAGAATACGGTGAGTTGGCTGGCCTAAAAATTAATACAGGGAAATCTGTCCTCCTCCCGATCGACAAAAGTAGAGATTCCGAGGTCGAACGCTTTGCCCCCCTGGGAGTGAAAGTCAGTCTCACCACACTCCGATACTTGGGCATTAAAGTCACTTGTGACTTGGGATCCCTATATGAAGCCAACTTCCCTCCATTGTCACTTACCCTGCAAAAAGATATACAAAGGTGGTCCAAGCTCACCATCTCCTGGCTAGGTTGTTTAAATGCTATCAAAATGGTCTTTCTCCCTAAGATATTATACCTCTTTCAAATGCTTCCCATCAAAATGCCCCCGGAATATTTTACAGACACGAGAAAATTGTTACTAGCCTTCCTGTGGCGCGGTCAAAAGCCCAGAATCCCGAGATCCCTGCTCCAGCTTCGTAAAGACAATGCAGGGGTGGGCCTTCCGGACTTAGAGACATATTACAGGGCGGCTCAACTTAGGGTCCTTGTCCCTCATTTCAGACAGTGGTTAGAGCCACAATGGATAGCGCTAGATAACTATCACCTCCGTCCCTTTATTTTATGTGAATGGCTATGGGTCCCTGGGCCCCAATTACGTAACAGCGTTAAATCTCACCCCATTATAGGTACGATATGGTCAATATGGAAACCAGGCAGGAAAATGGTGGGGGTTACGACATGGCCCTCTCCTCTGGGTCATCTTTGGTCCCCGGGGATCCGGGACGCAATCCCTGAACCGGGTAGTTATGAAACCTGGTACCAAGCGGGGTTAGAGAGGGCAGGCCAACTATGGCGCAATGGCGCTTTTATAACCATTCAAGAGCTCCAGGAGGCGCTCGGCATAGGCACGCTCTCGGTCTTCCTGTATTTGAGACTCAAGGGGGTAACCACAAGACCGATATGGAGAGAACAATTACAGAGGGATCTCACCCCATTTGAAAGGATCCTTGACTTATGCACGGGCTCCAGGGGTCTGATAAGTGCAATGTACCTGGCACTGATTGAGGTCGATATTACACCCTCACTGGCGCTCAAGAGCAGATGGGAATCAGATATGGGCAGGCAAATCTCTCAAAAATTATGGCTACAAATATGCAGACGAACGGCGAAGTCATCCATATCTTGTCAGTATAAATTACATGCCGTCAAGTTACTGTATAGATGGCAGTATGATCCAGTTCGGCTCGCCAAAATGTACCAGGGGGTAAGCCCCTACTGCTGGAGGGGCTGCGGGATGCGGGCTGATTACTGGCATATGTGGTGGGGATGTGCATTGGTTCAGACCTACTGGTCTCAGAGGTCCTTAGCTGGATCAAGGATCTAGATGATGATGTAAGGGAGGGGCTCCCGCTGTTCATCCTATTTGGCCTGACTGAGACAGAGGATAAGGTCGTGAAAGCACCCGAAATGGTGCATGGTCTGTTGCTGGCCGCACGCGCCTGCCTCACTATGGTATGGAAAAGATCCACGCTCCCCACCAAAACTGAATGGCTGGGGGTTGCCCTCAGCATCTACAGAATGTAATGCCTGACTGCTGCTTTACACGGGGATCGTACTGTTGTTGAGAACGCCTGGTCTGAATTCCGTGCCAAATATATACTGTGAAGTGATTGTGTGCAATACACTGTTGAGTTTCGTGTCAATTTCGTTAATGACAGACGGTGTCTGCTCTGCCGGTGCATTGGGGCATGTTGTTACTATCTGCCCGAAGTCATGAGTTTAAGGTTGGTCCACTGGTATTGTTTATTCCTGTTTTTCCTCCCAGGTCAGATATTTCGAGAGGGTGGTGGGGTAGGAAAAAAAAAAAAAGAAGGGTGGGTCTTGTTGACGTTATTGGTTGAGTATGTGACTCTCAGAGAATCTACAGGCGTTGCATGAGAATATTATTTGCTATCATCGTTCTCTCTTTTTTTTGGCTCAGAGATGTTATCTGCATGTACATGGCTGTCGAACCTTTACAAAACCAATAAAATTTGAATTTAAAAAAAAAAAATGTGCAAGAGGTTATTATGCCAAGAGTGACGTTTATTTGCTCTTCTTCACCAGGGCCTCCATTTCTCTATGATGACTTTTACTCGAGCAATGAAGACGAGTCGCCCATCCATTTGGTGGGCTATTCTGGTGGCGAAAGAGGCGGCGGCAGCACTGAGCAGAGTGCAGGTAAGTCATATTGCTGGGACTGACCATTGAGTATAGCCACCTCTGAACACATTGCAGAGAATCGCCAGTTATTGTATTCCTCACATCTGGACAGTCCTGTCTTCCAGCTTCTGGGCTGAAATAGGCCACATATACTGAATGTGTTACGCTGCTAGGATGATGTTGCATGTTGCTTTTTAAAACCTCTTCTAGTTTCCAGTCTTCCCCAGGTCCAGATGTTCAGCTACAGAGAGACCATGTCTAAAATTATGATCTTCCAATACCGGAAGTACGTACCATTGCTTACCATAGCTCTCAACCATTTGTGTTGCAAAGGCGGGTGAAAACACCCGATTTTATTTTTGGCGGGTGAGAGGGCCATTGAAATGAATGGGCGTGCAGGAGGGTTGGCGGGTGAGTCAGCTGTTTACAAGGCGGGTGACACCTGCCAAAAGCGTGTGAGTTGAGAGCTATGGCTTAGTCTTGTCCAGTAAGCAAATCTTCATGACTCTTTGCTAATGGGCACGTTCTGAGCCCCATGTATTGGTCATCCACACAGCCCAATCAGCACTGCATCTGGTCGGGCAGACACGCCTCCTCTATCCTGATCTGGCAGTGCATTCATTAGAGACGGGTCGGCCGTGACTGCATGCGCGGGAACGGTACGCATGCGTGAATCCAGTAGGATCCCCGCTGTGTGCACAACATAAAGTATGGCCATGATGGATATCAGCAATTGCAGCGCCCACTGTAACACATCAGCCAACTGCTTTCCATGCAGTCCACGGGTTTGCAAGGAGTTCATGCATGTGCCCTCAGTGCCATGAAGCACTGTGTGCAAGCTGACGTTTCTCGGGCAAAGCTCTGCTTCCAACAAGCTCAGAATGGGATATACATTTTAATTGTACATAAGTGCTATGAAAGTGACACGTCCATTTAGTGCACCATTTTGTGTTTGCCTTATTCTCAAGCTGTTGTTTGTTCGAAAAGCAATGTATTATATAATGCACACATATAGAACCCCTTGGGTCTTGTGCCTATGCTTGCGGATGTATGTCTTTACTTCTTCAGCATTCACTTTGCCATACATTTACTTGGTCGCATTTACCATTTCATACCTTTACTTCCTCTGTCTTCCGCTTCTTCTAGCATCCACTTCGTCATTATAGGGGTAGAGCCCGTGTACCCACCTTGTTTCCTAACCCATATTCTTCCCCCAACCCCTCATTAACCCCGACCCTAACCTTACCATATCCATTGCCACCTGAATAATGTGAAAGTGCAGAGGAAGTAAATGCAGGAAGATTTAGATGCCTGACGAAGTCAATGCTGAAGAGATGTTTTTTTGGCGAATAAAAGAGGGATACCGTGATTGCACCAGCACTGTGAGGCTTCAGGGTGACATATATGCTCAAGTAGTGTATATATCATCCTGAACATCATTTGTGACACATTTCCTTAAATATGTTTTTGAAAATGTCCCCCATTTGTTCATGTCAGTGTGTGAGGGGGATGTTACGTTAGATTTTTCATTTAATGCCAAATCACCTTCACCTGTGAGACCCCTACCACTTTTTGATGGACTTTGGGATTATTTTTCTATGTTCCTGAGTGAGTGGGAAACTTTTTCCCCACTCACCCTTCTTTTACTCTATCCATAGGAGTCATTGTTATGCCTCTAGATACTTTATTTTTGGAACCATACTTTCCTATAACTTTTTGGACATTTACATTTTACTGTTGCAGCACGCAACACTTTCTGTGCAGTGTTGCTGGGGAGCCCTTTGGGCTTCCCTTTTTCTTTTCTCTTTTTTTCCTTGTGTGAACTAATGTTCCCAATGGTAGAAGGATCTTTTCTATACTTCCCATCGTGAGATCAGCACACCCCACCTTATGTGGACTGCTGAGGGATTACACGGTATCCCCCTTTTGAATGGATTGTGTCCTCCCATGTATTCATCGTCTTTTGATATATCCATATCCTGCTGAAGCTGCTTTGGAAAATATTTCCAGCAGGGGGTGCTGTGCGTCGATACCTGTCAACTCGATGTCCCTAGAGGGCATCCATCTCAATGTCGACATCATCACTGGTATATAGTGAGCGCAGCGACCGTTGGCTTTAGTTTGTTTTTTTCAGCAAGAGCTATCGCTTCGAAAGATCGGCCCGCTTCGGTTCCTTCACAAATCTACGGTTATTTTGAAAAGAATATGGCATCTGCATCGACGCCCAAATCGGGGATTAAGAAATGCCACGACTGTGGGGCAAAAATGTCCCTTACAGACACCCATCGTGTGTGTCTGTGGTGTCTCCCATCCGATCACAAGACATCAGGGTGAATCCTGCATTTCGATGACAGTGAAAGCCCTGAAAGAATGTAGAGGGAAGTTAGCTTCAGGTAGGTCACGTAAATCCCTTTCGACGACTGCGTCAAAAAAGCGATCTTCAGACGAGTCAAGAGGCGACTCTCCTCATCGGAAGAAAGCTAAAAGAGGATCTCGATCTAGGAGTGGTTCTCACTCGTCTTCACAACGTACAAAGAAAAGGTGTCACAGGTCGCTGTCTTCGTCATCGAGTTCCTCCCTTGAACGGGTTGTTTGCCCCACCAAATCGGCCTCACTGGCTGAATGGGAAAGATTCAGACTGAAAATCCTTCAGGTCTTTGAGAATGCTGCCTCGAGTCATGCCCATGTCGAAAAACCCGACAAAGAAAGGGCAAAGGACAATACCCATGCGCCCTCAGGCCCAGATGTCCAGGAGAAAACTCCTTGAGAACCTTCGGGGGTTCCATCGAGTCGGGAAGAAACTCCTTTGAAGGGAAAATCTTCGACATCATCGACACCGAAAGAGTCGACAACCTTGTCTAAAAAAATCAAAAATCTTCGACACCTTAGTTGTAGAAGGTGTCGACGAAGACTTCGACGCCATCTTCAATGCATGTGAGAAAAACTACGAAAGAGGTGGGAAAAACGAAAGATTCTTTTCTCCCACTGCCAAGAAAATAATGTCGCTCTCTTCAGTTTATGAGGAACATGGGCCCTCATCTGATGATTCACAACCCTTTGGGTTGCAAAAATGGACCACAAGGTGTTCCAGAGGCTCTGGTATCAGAGGACTCAAAGATGAAAGATCTATATGAGACTCTACAAACTGCAAGAGGGATAGATACTTCTCCTGAAATTTAATTTGGAAGATCAGAACCCTCAGACCATGCTGATGGGTCGTACAGACATTTAATGTCTAGAGTTATTGAATATCTACGATGGAGTAGACCTGCACCACATTTTAAGCAGGATGATCTTATGGATATGTTAGATAAGGGACCCCAGAACAACCTTATTCTTCTCTTCCATGTAGCCTTACTAAGGCGGGTTAATGCCAACTGGGAGACGCCAGAATTAACTCCAGCGCTAATCCCTTCAGGCTGGTCTCGACTCTGCGGACAGTATCAGCAGAGCAATGGTGGCTAGCACTGTAATGTACAGATTTGCCTGGTTAAGAAAGTCTGGGTTTGCTCCGGATGTGCAATCGAGACTTCTTAACATGCCCTTTGACGGCACACATTTATTTGCAGCAAGGCTGGCGAGAGCCGGGAGAAGCTGCAGACCTGCAAGGCGTAAGCCAAATCCCTTGGTGCTGTAATCGGACAACTGCAAACCTGCCCCAGTATAATAACTTGGAGGGGCAGGTCCTTTCGCTATTACTCCTCAGCTGGAAGAGGGAGAGGGCTGGCGAGTTAAAGAGGTCAGAGAAGATTCTCTGTGGTGGATGGGGAAGAGATGCTAAGACCGCCCAGGCACCGACTGCTTTATCCTCAGCCGCTGCATCAGCCACCTCAAAACCTCTCTGAGGCCTTAGTCCACAAAACCCCAGTAATACCCCTCTCACAGCATCTGCACGAAATGTGGGGCATTACTTCAGATGCACGGGCATTGAAAACGATAGCCCAGGGTTACTGCCTTCCTTTTATAATAATGCCTCTGGATCATCCCCCGGGGAACAACTCTTTCAAGATTCCAGATCCGCTCCTTCTGCAGGAAATGATGACCCTGCTAGAGAAAGATGCTATAGAACCAGTACTTGTAGCGCAGAGGAACAAGGGTTGGTACTCCTCTTACTTCCTAATCCCCAAGAAGGACGGAGGATTGAGACCCATTTGGACTTCAGAAACTTGAACAAGTTCCTTCAGGAAGGACAAGTTCAAGATGGTTACCCTTTCTCAGATCCTTCAGGCCCTCCAACTTCAGTATTTGATGGTATCATTGGACACTCAGGATGCTTAAAGGTACCCGAGGTTCACCGTTGGAGGTTCTCATTATCAGTTTTGAGTTATGCCTTTTGGGCAGACCTCTGCCCAAGGATTTTCACCAAGTTGATGGCGATTGTGGCAGCGAGTCTTGGGAGAGGGGGATTCACGTCTACCCCTACCTGTACGATTGGCTGATCTGGGCTTGTTCTCCCGAACAGGTCCTGGAACATCTCTGCTCTACCTGTCACTCCCTCCACAGACTGGGCTTCTCACTCAACTTCAAGAAGTCCCACATGATACCATCTCAAAGGCTCCAATTCATCGGGGCAGTCCTAGATGCATCCTTAGGAAAAGCCTCGCCGCCCAAGGTAAGGGCTCCAGACGTTCTGCAGATTTTCAAAGAATTCCGAAGTTACCAGCGTCTTCTGGCCTTTGATTTTTTTTGAGGTTGTTCAGACTAGCCCTGAAGGCTTTTCTGCCCTCTGTATGGGGAAAGAATATCCTGATAACGATGAACAACACAGTGGCCATGTACTCCCTCAACAAGAGAGGAGGTGTAGGGTCACTACCACTGTGCAGAGAGGCAAGGCAGCTCTGGTTTTGGGAAATTCAAGAAGGAATCTTCCTATCGGCTGTTCACCTAGCCAGAGAGGATAACACGGCGGCGGATGGTCTGAGGAGGCAGAGCACAGTCTCCCACAAGTGGGAACTAGCTCAGGAAGTCCTTCAAGAGATCTTCACCTTTTGGGGAACCCCTCAAGTAGACCTGTTCGCGACCAGTGCAAGCTGTTCTGCTCCAGGGAATTTCCCCCAAAAGTAGCTCTACGAGACGCGTACGTGGTGGACTGGGAGTTTCCTCCATTCCCCGTCATTCCTCAAGTAATCAGGAGGCTGAGAAAGTTCCGGAAATCCGTGATCCTAATTGCTTCAGATTGGGCCAGGAGAACGTGGTACCCGGACCTTCTGGACATGTCCATCTGCCCTCCAATACGTCTTCCACAAAGAGAGGCCCTTGTATCGCGAGAGGAGGGTCAGGTTCTACATCCAGAGGTCAAGACACTCAACCTTCACGCATGGTTTCTGAGCGGTTGAGATATAAGGGTTGGGACCTCCCGGACGACGTAAATGAGATTTTGCTTTTGGCCAGAAGGCCAGCAACAAAATCCCTGTACCGCTGCCGTTGGAACAAGTTCTGCAGTTGGTGCAGGGATAAGAATGTGGACCCTTTTATATGCAGTACACTTATGGTTTTATCTTTCTTATTACACCTGGCTAATCTGGGGCTCCAGGTTGGCACAGTTAACAGGCAGTGCTATCTATTTTTAAGTGTTCCTCTGAAGAGGTATCTTTCTTCAAAATACCACTAGCAGTACAATTTCTGAAGGGATTGACAAATGCGTTCCCTCCGATCCCCTTTCAAGTCCCGGTTTCGGATCTCAACTTAGTTTTGAAATTTCTCATGTGTGCTTCTTTCGAGCCTATTGACCCAAGGCGTGCACTTGGCTTCTATATATCCAGGATGTCTAAGTTAAGACAGGATGATCAACTTTTTGTTGGTTACACAGGCCATAAATTGGGTCTGGCGGTTACAAAACAAACCTTGTCTAGGTGGATCATTTTAGGAATTTCTGAATGCTTCAGAGTAACTGGAAAAGATACTCCTGAGGTCTCAGAGCTCATTCGACCGGGGGCATGGCTACTTCCTCTGCTTTACAGAGAGGAGTCCCAATTCAGAATATTTGTGCGTCGACCACATGGTCCTCCGCCCACACATTCACTAAGCATTATTGTCTGGACTGTACCTCGGGCCTTGGAAGGTGGCTTGTGGAAGGCGGTGTTACATTCGATACACACAAGCCAATAAGAAACTCCTAAATTATTACTCCCTCCTCCAAAAATGCAGCACTGCTTTGGGAGTCTATCAAAAGATGAGGAACACGTGGAAGGGCACAATCCTTTGGAAGAACAAGTTGCTTACCCTTGGTAACTTTCTTTCGATTGGATGTTTTTTTTTTATTTTATTTTTTTATTTACATTTATATAGCGCGCAAGCAGCTCAGGGGCATTGAGACGCTGTTACTTGCATTAAACTTAGTTACATGTTACAGGCATGGTAGAAGTTGTTAACACATTGTGAATGTTACATATATCGCTTTGGTCGTATAATACATGATACATGGAGGTATTCATGCTGGTGTGTCTGGCCTTAAGTGAAGAGGGTGGTCTTAAACGTTGTGCGGAAGGTGGTGAGGGAGGTCTCGCCACGGATAGTGGGTGGTAGGGCATTCCAGTGAGAGGGCGCGAGATAAGGGAAGCTGGATCCGCCCGCTTTTGCTTTTTTTACTCGTGGCACCGAGAGCATGTTGGTATACGGCAATCTGGTTGGCCTGGTGGAGGAGATGAGGTGTATCCTTTGAGAGAGGTATGCATGAGCAGTGAGGTGGATGCACTTGTGGGTCAGTGTAAGGGCTTTGAATAAGATCCTTCCTTTTATTGGGAGCCAGTGGGCTAGTTTTCTGGCCTCCGAGATGTGTTCTCTTTTTGCAATGCCTTGGGCTGCCCGGAGTGCATTGTTCTGTATTACTTGTAATCTCTCTAAGTTTTTATTGGAGGTTCCTAGGAAGAGTACGTTACAGTAGTCTAGCCTAGAGCCGGTGATGGCTCTGGCTATGTTGGTGCAGTTTTCTTTGGAGAGAAAGGGTCTGACTGCATTGATAAGTTTGGCATGATATGCAGCTGCAGAGGCAATTGCGTTGATTTGTCTGTCCATGGATAGGCTGGAATCCAGGTAGACTCCCAGAGTTTTGACAGAGTCGGAAACTTGAATTTTAATGGAGTCAATGGTGAAGTGGCTGAATTGGGCATCTAGGTTTTTTAGGGTGTCGGGAGAACCTACCAGGAGGAGGTCCGTCTTGTCGGAGTTGAGGCATAGGCCGTTATCTGCCATCCAGGCTTGGATGGTGTTGTAGAGGTTGTTGAGGGTCAGGGAGTCAGTGGTATAGTTACCTGTGAGAGTGAGGAGGATCTGTGTGTCGTCGGCGTAGTTTGTGTAGGAGATGCCCATGGCGTCGAGGATGAGGAAGAGGGGGCGTGTAAAGATGTTGTATAGCGTGGGGGAGAGGCAGGAGCCTTGGGGCACCCCGCAGAGTATGATGGTTGGTGAAGCTGCGGCTAGGTCCGAGAAAACTTGCATGGTTCTGTCTTGTAGGAAGGAGGTGATCCACGCTGTGGCTTCAGGGGAGAATTTGGCGGTGTTGAAGAGATGGTGACATAGGACGCTATGATCAACGAGATCAAATGCCGCTGAGAGGTCGAGGAGTAGGAGAAGAGCTGGTTTACCCATGTCTCTTGCATCGTCCATCTGATTTTTCAGGTCCAGTAGGGCTGTTTCAGTTCCGTGTCTGGGGCGGAAGCCAGATTGTCGGAGTCCAAGGAGTTTGTTCTCTTCAATGAAGTGTTGGATCTGCAGGTAGGCTGGTTTGTCCAGTATTTTAAGGAGGAAGGGGACAGTGGTGATGGGTCTGTAGTTGTTGGGGGAGGTGGGATCGAGCGATGGCTTTTTTAGAAGAGGGCGGACCCACGCTTCCTTGAGGGAGGCAGGGACTTTCCCTGTGGAAAAGGAGGCATTTACAAAGGCTGTTAGGAAGGGAGCTAGTGTTTCCGTGCAGTCTTTGATAATGGAGGATGGGCATGCATCAACTTTGCAGTTAGAAGGTTTGATGATCCTCATTATGTTGATGATGTCTTCTTCCTGATTGGGTTTGAAGGAGAAGGGTAAGGGGGGATCAGGGGCAGGCGGTGGGACTGGGATGTGATTGTTCGGAAGGGCTTGTTTAGTGGCTAGTATTTTGTTTTTGAGGAGGCTAAGTTTGGATTGCATGGCCTTTTGTATTTCGTCACACCAGTCTTTGGCTTTGGTGAAATTCTGGGGGGCGGGAGTGGGTGTCTCGAGCTCTCTAAAAATGGCAAATATTTCTTTAGTGCTAGATTGGGCTTCCGAGATTCTGGATTCAAAGGATTTGGCCTTGGCTTGGGTGATTGCCTTTTTGTATTTGGTGGAGAGGGATTTAAAGACTGTCTTTTCTTTTTCGGAATGGGACTTTTGCCACTGTGTGAGTGCGGCTTTTTTTTTCGTTGCGGAGTGAGAGGAGGTCGGGTGAGAACCAGGAGTTGGAGTGGGTAGTGGGTTTGGATTTGCGAGGTTTGAGCGGGGCAATGGCGTTGATAGCTGCTTTGATGGCAGTGTCATAAGTTGATGCGAGTGTTTCAGGGTCTGAAGAGAAAGGTGGTCTGAAGGCTGGACCTTGGAGGAAGGGTAGTAATCTCTCCTTGGTGAGTTGGCGGGAGCTTCTGGCGAGGCAGGGAGGGAGAGGTTGGGGTGAAGGGGTAGCTGGGGAGCAAGTGGTGAGGATGCTAAAAGTGACGATGTGGTGGTCAGACCATGGGGTGGGAGTGTTTCCTGTGATGATGAGTGGACAGTTGTGCTGTGCTATCCAGTCAAGCGTTCTAGTGTGAGTTGGGCTAAGTATGGTGTTCTTGTACCCTAGGGCTTTGAGGGCAGAGTCAAGGGATTTTGCTGCTACGTCCTTACTATCCTGGAGCCCTAGGTTGACATCCCCTAGGAGAATGGCTTTAGATTGTTTTTTGGGGTTGTCAGATAGGGGGTGGATGTTACGGCCACGTATTCCTCATCGCCCCTCCCAGCCTACCCTCCTGCATTAGAATTTCCTAGTTATTACAGTTAACGTTCTTTCAGGGTGAGTCACTGTCTTGCATAAGGTACATCCAAAAGGAAATTGGAAATATACACAAAAAAACGGAACTGAAGCCAACTGTGTACCAGTGCTGACGTTGACATTGAGACGGAGGCCCTGAAGGGACATCTAGTCGACAGGCATTGACACGCAGCACCCCGTGCTGTAAACATTTTCAGAAGCAGCTAAAGCTGGATATGGATATATCAAAAGATGAGGAATACGTGGGAGGAATATCCAATCGAAAGAACGTTACCACAGGTAAGTAACTTGTTTTTCTCACTGCTCCTGTAACATTTTTGTTAGTGACAAGCATACCTGAATGGCTGGTTGCAGTGGTCGTGTTCTACTGACTTTTATGTGATTTGTACCTACAGGCTGCTTTGAAAGCCCTGGTAATGCACAGAAGAGTCACCATTGACCCCAAGTGGTGACTGCATTCTTTGTTCACCATTTCTTGTGTGCTTGTTCTTTCTTGGTCCTTCTTCTGCAGTGCTGGGTGGCGGAAGGTCCTGGTTTGACTTTTGTCTTTAGCAGGAATCCTTTGTGAAGCCCGCTGAGGCTCAAGAGTGTCTGTGAAGACGGGAAACAAGGGAGGAGTCAGAAACTCAGAAGTCCTTTATCTTCTGGTATGCCTACCGGAAACTAGTTCTAACTGGGAGGTTGGCTGTCCTAAAAGGACAGCCACCCTCCAAAGTTTGAATGCAGCCTGAGTGCTGCTTGGCTAGGTTCCTGGATAAATGGCCTGGATCTGGAAGCTGAAAACAAGCCGACCAATGGAGCTGAATCCGATGAGGATGAAGAAGAGAAAATGCCTGTAGTTGCTTCCAGGGACCAGAAATGCAGGCTCAGTGACCGCTGCTGTGCTGACCCCTTCGAGGAATCCTGAAGAAGACTACTCTGACTCTTGGACTTGTGGAACCAATCAGTCTTAAGAAGACCTGTATTTCGAGCCATCCCACAACGAGCTGTGACCTTCCTGTGCTGTAAACCGCCAATAAGCTGGGACCTCGAAGCTGAGTGCTGTGCATCGTCCTCCGTAGAACGAATCTCGCGGAAACTTCAGTGGACTCCTGTTGGACCTCCAGAAGCAAGAGTTCACTCCTTGAAGTCCCCTCACCAAAATACGGGGCCGAGAAAGCAAGGCAGTCATTTCTTTCGCCTGAAGACCAAGAATCCAGAGACTGGGTCCTGTCGATGCTGCATTATGAAGGCATCCGTCTGCAACATCATCTTCACTGCTGAGGTACTGTGTGGCTTGAGGTAATACTTACCTACAGTCATTGTGTCACTCCTGTGTGGCTAGGGTGATGCTTCGTATGTTTGGCAGTTTGCCCATACCGTTCTCCCAGGCCTAACGCTTGAACGCACTCATGGAGCCTTCTATGAAGTCCCTGAACCCTTTTACTGACTCTGTACTGTCCTTGTTACACAAGATATCCTCTGGGACTCTGATTTCTTACAGTTGTGCCTGTTCTTGTTCTGCCTACCGCTGGCCACTGCACCACAAGTGTCCCCTTCTGCCTCTGAGAACAATTATGCCCTAGATTAGGGAAGGACTGCTAAAGCATGGGGCCTCTGTGGAGGAACAAGTACTTACTTGCTATTGTCGGTGCTATAACTGTATATTCCTGAAATAGAATAAGTTACATATGTTGTAATGTACTTACCTGCTACTGAGTAGTGTAACTGGATCATTCCTGAAACAGAATTAGTTACAAGGGTTGTAATGTACCTGCAATGTTGGTAGTATAACTGTATTATTCCTGAAACAGAATAAATGTAATAGTTTACTTAAAATAGTGTTTTACTCAACTTGAATTGCATACTGCAATTCTAAAAGTCATTTATACTTTGGTTTACTTGCCAGAAGTATTGTTTTGGTTTTTATACTGTGTTTATTGTGTATAATAGTGCTTACATTTCTAAAGAATTCTCTTTGTCTATGTAAATATATATAAAATAAACCATTATTTGTACATAAATCAGTGTATAAGTATTTCTTTGGACCATATGTATGCTACAAGTTCGTTTTACCTTCATACAGACCTTTCTCCCTCCTAAGATAAGCCTGGCTGCTCTGCGATAGCTACCACTTTAATGGGTAGTACAGGACTAAGAGTTTCTGTATTGCCCAAGTATAGCCTTATAAAGTCTTATTTATGTGGAGTTTAGAAAAACTGCCTTAACAGAGGGCAACCCAAAGAGCAGGGCGCCACCCTCTCTGTGATGTGGGGCATGTGGATGGTATGGAGAAGATCCCCTCGGGGACCTCTACAACAGCCAGGGTCTGGAACAAGGGACCACCACTTGAGGTCCACAACCAACACCACCCTAATAAGGCAAGCCCTGCAGTCCATACATGTGGATGCACGGAATGAAGAGTTTTAAATTGCTGGTCCCATGAACCAATCCCTGTGCAAAGGAGAAATCACTGCTGCAGCCCACAGTTCTGCAGACCCATGCTAAGAAAACTCTTGCTCATTAAACATAGGTGGTGCGCTGACCTAATGAAAGCTCTGTCCACCAGCAGCAGCGGAAAGAGATTAACTAAAGCTGCATACTTGCCTTGCAGCCAATCCCCAAAGCCGACTTGTTCAAAACCATAAACACCCATAAACACAGATTCTGAAGACCAGGGACAAACACTAAGTTCTAGCCAAACTGTATCTGGGCAATGTGACTGAACAGCTTGGCTTGGATTTAGGATGATGTGAGTGTGGTGAAGGATTCAGTTAAGCACACACAAAGCCTCCTTAATAATACCAGTTAAACAGAATGTATACAAATACAGTATTTGTTTAGGTAACACACAAACACATTTGCTACAAATATATTCACATTCACCTGGGGGTGCTCTGCTAAGAGCTGTAACACTTCACTTTGGAACACAGAAATACTTTTCAATGTACTGTGAGTGTAGCATAGCAAGTGAATAAATAAACAGAACCAGGTAAGTAATCAATACTTTGAGAACTAATAGGTTAAGAAGAAAGCAATTAGCAACACCCCATACAGAACCATAGAACTAAGGTAATAACCTTAAAAAGTCCTTCCCTAGCTAGAAAAGACAGGGCCTAGTGCCCTTCAAGTCAGAGGTCCCAATATAAGTGTTTTCAGGAGGCTAGGAGTCTCTTTCAGGATGTTGCAGTAGTTAAGTATTTCAAAGTTCAGTGAAAACAAGAGGAGACTTTTTAACAGAGACTCTCCCAATCCATCCACCTTGGGGGAGACCCAAGGGAGAATACCAGGCCAGAACACCAAAGTTCAGGGAAAGGCCAAGGAGAGCTATGGCTAGTACTTTAAACCAATAGAACCCTGAGGAGACAGGAGGGGGTCATAACAGGTATATATACTCACACCAAGCACAGTACTCGGATTTGCCTTGTTTCCATTGGAGGAAGCCCAGGGGTTTGGGCTGCAGCGGTCGCTTCAGGCAGGAGGGGGGGGGGGTCTTTGGTCTGGCTAGTTTGCAGTTCCATGCTCTGATGGACCAGATTCTGGATAGCTGGTCAAACTGAACACACAGACTTTAGGACCACCATTCTGGCAACAACTACAGAGGACTACCAAGATGCGATGCAGGAGGTGAACAGCGATGGTCACTTGAAGAAAATGATGTAAGGCAACCCTGATGGCGTGAACAAAGAAACTGGTCCTGCAATGCTCCTGTTCGTGGTGGAGACCTACAGCTTCAGGTAAATGCTTTGTGTTCCATAAGATGGCGATCTTTGGAATCCCAAAGCTCAACTCGGGATGGTGACCATTGCAGCAAAGTAGCCCAGGAGGACGTCTGACTAGCCCACAGGATAATTCTGGGATTGTTCAGACTTTTTATCGAAAGAGACCACCTCCGAAGAACCTGACAGCTGATACAGAACAGTTGGCTCATGCTGGGAAAGCTCGAGTGTGTGCTGTGCTCAGGAGATCCACCTTGCCCTGTGCTCAAAATGTGGGGAAGAGAGACCCCTGGCAATCGCATCCTGACTTATTATTTGTGAACACTTCTTTCTTTAGTGAAAACCCTACCACACACTCTTTCTGTAATTAGTTGTAAGGATATGGCAATATTGTTTTTTAATTCTAGGCCTTTTACTTTGACAAGACGCCACAAGTACTGCCTTATTTTTCATTTGATGGTCAAAGATTGCTCCCATCTTAGATTTACATTTAGGTTAGGCGTTTTTCCACCCTGCATTTATAGTTTAATAAAAACCCTTGCACTGTAATCACCTGTGTCTTTTTTTACTGTTGCCACCATGAGTTCCTTAAAGTCCTCTCCATTATGAAACTTATAGTGGTCTGTAGATGACTACAATAGCCTGGTTGGCCAAGTATAACAGTTTGACAGAGTTTGGTGTTTGCTAATACGAGATGCATGCATACTTTAAAAATGCAGTTGCGAGGGGAGCAGGCATCCCTTATTAGGTATTGAACCCGATGTTTCCCCACCACAAGGCTTACATAGTTTTGATTTTACCATGTATTGTTTTTATTTTATATTTCATTATGGTATTGTTTTACGTTGATGAGGCTGGACTCTAAGATGAGGGTGAGGGTAGTGTCCCTGTTCACAGATCTCAGGGTAAAGTGCCTGAACGTAAACATGGGTTGGATTAGGGGTCCTTAACCAGTCAACTAGGATTATAAATGTCACTCCTGGACCCGACAAACAAAGCTGAGTTACAGGGGAGATTTCTCGAGGGTGAAAATGGTAGGCTTGGGGCTCTTGTAAGTGACTCTTTTTTGGCGGTCTCTGAGCTTATCTTCTTCTCTTAGGAAAATCAGTGGTACAGGAATATTAGATGGATCTTAACATCAATTCTCTGAATTTTCAGGGCTTAAACTCCCCAGTGAAGACGAAAAATATTCTGGCTACGCTAGTCTCAATACTAGGCGGATAAACAGGTCTGCTTTCGGGGACTGTGCAAGTATACTGTGCTTGTCTTGCCCTTTCCCTCCTCCTCCTTACCTGAAGTTATGGAGCTGTCCTTTCTTCGCCTTTCTTTCTTTGGCTTTGGATGTCTCCGGTCGAAGAAGAATGGTCTTCCTCGGTCGGAAGCCACCCTGATGCCCTTTTGTAGTTGGCAAGCAGGAGGGGCTTCCTTCCGAAGAAGTCCGGTTCTCAAGAGGAAAAAAGCCCAATGCAGAAAAAAACCTCTTGATAGTAGCAGATCCGGAAAGGTAGGTACTCGAACTACGGGTCCAGAATGCAACAGAGGAGGTTGGCGATTCCTACCCGTGTGGGTAATGGTCCGGAAAGCTTCTATAGCAGATGAGGATCACGTGGAACTCCGTGAAAGGTAGGAGCACACCCGGGAGCAGCAGCCGGGGGCAGCCCGATGGAAGACACGAGCCGAGGGAAACCCGGAAGAGACCTCGGCTGTAGCGAGAGAAGCGGCAGAGCAGGAAACCCGCCAGGACAGAAGGCAAAAGAACTAGGAGGCAAGGAAAAAAAGGAGGGAGCCGGAGGGAAAGCGGAGAGGGAGAAAATGGGGAAGAGCCCAGAAACAAACGTATAACTCACAGAGAGGAGCACAGTGAGTTGCAACGCACAGAGAGGGGAGAGGGGAGGGGTTAAGAGGGAACCGGGAAAGAAAGACTAGACCCACACCCAAACCAGGAAGAGGAAGGACAATCATCGGCTATGTCGTAGCCTACGGGGCCAAAGGCGCCAGGTAAAGCGGCGCATGACAGTATGACCCCCCCCCAACCCCCCAAAAGAGATGCCACCCGGTTTCCCCGGGTGGGATCGGTGGAATCGGCGCACCAACAAGGGAGCATGGACATGTGATCTCAGCTCCCAGGAATCCTCCGTATGAGGATATCCCTTCCAGTGAACGAGATATTCCAGTCTTCCCTTCCGGTACCTGGAATCCTGTATGGAAGCTACCTCGTATTCCTCTGGGTCGACTCCTAAGGGGGGTCTTATGGTAGGGGAAGACCTCTCAAAGGGATCTGATCGATATTCCTTGAGCAGAGAGGAGTGGAACACCGGATGGATCTGTTTCATGTGATCAGGTAGGTGTAGTTTATAGGCTACTGGGTTGATCCGTTTGGAGATGGTGAATGGGCCCACATAGCGAGGAGAAAGTTTTGATCTTTTCAACCAACGAGGTAAGTATCTTGTAGAGAGCCATACCTTGGTTCCTTCCTGCCAGGAGGGGGACGGCAGTCGATGAGGGTTGGCTTGATCGCAGTAACGTTGGCGGGTGTCTAACAGACTCCTTTTGGCTATCTTGTGGGCTTCCGCGATGTTTGTGAGCAAGTTATCAACCGAAGGAATGGATGTAGCCTGCAGATCGCCCAGTAATATAGCTTGAGGGTGGATTCCGTTGGAACAAAAGAATGGACTGAGAGATGTAGAACTGTGTTTACTATTGTTGTACGAAAACTCTGCCAAGGGAAGTAGTGCCACCCAATTATCTTGCTGATGATTTATAAAACACCGGAGGTATTGCTCCAGTGAGGCGTTCAGTCTCTCGGTCTGTCCGTTGGTTTGTGGGTGGGAACCTGACGATAAAGCTCTTTGTACACCTAACTTGGCACAGAGAGTCTTCCAAAATTGAGAAGTATACTGACTTCCTCGGTCAGATATGATCTTAATTGGAAGACCATGTAGACGGAATATGTCTCGGATAAACACCGCAGCCATCTCGGTAGCAGTAGGCACCCCAGGAAGGGGAGTGAAATGTGCCATCTTGGTAAAAGTGTCAACTGTAACCATAATACATGTGCATCCTTCTGATTGCGGTAGTTCAACTATGAAATCTGTGGTTATGGTAAACCAAGGTCTTTCAGGGATAGGGTCGTGATGTAACAAACCCAAGGGCCTTCTGGTATCATATTTTGACATGCAACATGTGGGACAGGTCTACACATAGCTTTGAGTGTCTCTCCGTAACCCAGGCCACCAAAACTGCCGTTGCAGTAACTCAATGGTATTAGTGACCCCTCTGTGTCCTGCTACCGGACTGTCATGACACCATTCAAGTGCCTGGCGTCTGGTCTCAGGATCAGGCAGAAACAACCTTTGGTTACGAAAGCACCGACCTTCTCTGTGAGCCACATCTAGAGGTAAGGGAGAATAAGAAATCGTGGCCCTTCTCACCTTTTGGAGAAAAGAGGATACCGCATTGATGATCCTTTTTGGATGGAACATATACTCCGGCCTGCTATAAACAACCCTGCCTGGCATAGGTTGACGTGAAAGGGCATCTGCTAGGACGTTTTTAGTTCCAGGTAGGTACGTTATGCTGAACTCGTACTGGGAAAAAAATGTGCCCATCTGGCCTGCCTGGAATTCACACACTCCATTTGTTGCAATACCCTTAAGTTCTTATGGTCCGTTCTTATGATGAAGGGATGAGCCGAGCCTTGGAGTAAGTGACGCCATTCTTCACACGCTGTCTTCATCGCCAATAACTCCTTTTCAAGGACTGAATAATTCGTCTGGCTGGGTGTCAACGTCTTCGAAAGGTAGGCTATGGGATGTTCTAAACCCTCATGTTCCTGTAAAAGGACTGCCCCTAAGGCAGCCGCTGAGGCATCCGTCTCAACGATGAACGGTAGGGTTTGGTCGGGTTGATGTAGAACGGGTGCCGAGCAGAAGGCGATCTTGAGTTGGTTAAAAGCTTGATTGGCCTCCTCAGTCCACTTGAAAGGATGGGTCCCCTTTTTGAGAAGGGCCGTTATGGGTAATAATGTCTTGGAGAATCCAGAGATGAACTTCCGATAAAAGTTGCTCAAACCCAAGAATCTTTGAACATCTTTTACTGAATTTGGTGTTGGCCAATCTAGGATGGCGGTGACCTTTTTGGGATCCATCCGGACTCCTTCTCAGGACAAGAAAAATCCTAAGTAGGGAATAGTGGATACTTGAAAAAGGCATTTGTTAAGGTTTATTAACAGCTTGTGTTCTTGGAGCCTTAGAATGACCTGACGTAGATGAATTTGGTGTTCAGACTGCGATGTCGAGTAGACAAGGATATCGTCTAAATAAACAATGGTGTTGAGAAAAAGGAGGTCTGAAAAAATACGGTCCATGAACCTTTGAAATGCCGCAGGGGCATTGACCAGGCCAAATGGCATGACACGATACTCAAAGAGGCCGAACGGGGTCCGGAAAGCCGTCTTCCATTCATCTCCCGCTCAGACCCTTAAGAGATGGTAGGCTTGTAGGAGATCCAGTTTAGAAAATATCGTTGCCCCCTGTATGGCTTGCAATACATCCTTTATCAGGGGCATGGGGTACCGGTCTCGAACAGTGACACTATTGAGACCACGATAGTCTATGCAGGGACGGAGCTCTTGAGAATCTTTCTTTGGGACGAAGAATAGTGAGGCCCCAGCAGGAGAACGGGAGGGTTGGATCAGACCGTTCTGAAGGTTCTCATCTAGGTACTTCCGCAGCACTTCCTTTTCTTTGAGGGACAAGGAGAACATCCTACCGAATAGTACAATCGCATCCGGAACTAAATCAATAGAGCAATCCTCTGGCCTGTGTGGGGGTAGTGCTTGAGGACCTTCGCAGTCGAACACCCCCTTAAGGTCTGTCAAGAAGGCTGGAATAGGAATGATTTCTGCAGCTGTTATAGCCATAGATTCTGCTGGGACCATGTCTATTTTGGCGAAGTTATTCTTCAGGAGGCAAGTTTGTTTACAGTAGTCAGAAGAAAAGGCCATCTGGTTCTTCATCCAATCTATGACCGGATTATGTTTCCGGAGCCAAGTTATGCCCAGTATGACTGGAAAATGTGCTGCCTGTATTAGGTCAAATTGGATGGTCTCTTCGTGGTGCGTGACCGACATAGTCAAGGGAACCGTGGAATGAGTTATCAGACCGGAACAAAGTGGCTTGCCATCAACTCCCCCCACCTTCTGATTCTCTTCCTTCACTTGTGTCTCGATGCCCTTCCGTTTGGCCCAGGATATGTCCATAAAACAGCCAGAGGCCCCGCAGTCCACTAGTGCTAGTACTTCTAGTCTTCCATTCTTGGTTTGAAGCTGGATACCCATTACCATGAGTCGGTTATCATCAGAAGGCAAAGTAGTGGTAATGGCTAAAGTAACATAGGGACCTCTTGATGTACCTCGGAAATCGGCCTCTTCTAATTCCGAGGTTGGTCGTTTCCCTGGCGCCGTGGGGGTACAAGAGGGCAGTCCCGTAATAAGTGTTTGGCCGAGCCACAATACATACAAAGGTTATGATCCTTTCTTCTCTTTCTTTCCTCCAAACTTAAAGGACCTCTCATGATACCGATCTGCATTGGTTCTTCATGTACCGTGGCAGGTGAAGAAGGTGCGGAGGAACTGGGAATAGGGGAATCCAATCTGACGGAAATGCCGCGGTTCTTGCGCCGCTCAGACCGTCTTTCATTCAAACTGAAGTCAATCTGAAGTACAGTGGAAATCAAGTCGGAAAGAGTTGCTGGTCTAGGTGACCGTGCCAGTTCGTCTTTGAGTTCCTCCCTAAGTCCTCTGCGGAATATGGCATATTGGGCAGTGTTAAGTCAGCAGTTCAGAAGTGCCTTGCCGAATGTCCAACAGCTCTTCACTGGCTACCTGGGCTGATTCCTGTTGTTCAAATGCAGCCTTGAACTGGGCGGTAAAGGCGCCATAATCCTGTAGCAGGGGACTGCCGCTAGTAACTAAAGGCGCAGCCCAGGCCAACGCATTGCCCGTAAGGTTAGAGATCAGAAATCCTATGCATGCCTTATCGGAGACAAAGGACTGAGGACGGAAAGTAAAATGTATTATGCAAGCTTCCATGAAGTCTTTGAACTTGCGAGGTGATCCATCGTATTTACCAGAAGTAAGGGGTAGTGGAGGTAATTCGGACCGCAATTGTTCCCGGGCATCAATGGTTTGTCTAAGAGTAGCGTTCTCATTCTTTAGAGTCTGCATTTCTTGGATCAAAGCTTGTACGGCATTGACAACTTCCTGCAACTGTTCGGCTGTAGCCATCACAATGTTTTTGTTGGGGCGTTGCAATCTCTCAATACTAGGCGGATAAACAGGTCTGCTTTCGGGGACTGTGCAAGTATACTGTTCCGAAACTCTGCTTGTCTTGCCCTTTCCCTCCTCCTCCTCCTCCTCACCTGAAGTTATGGAGCTGTCCTTTCTTCGCCTTTCTTTCTTTGGCTTTGGATGTCTCCGGTCGAAGAGGAATGGTCTTCCTCGGTCGGAAGCCACCCTGATGCCCTTTTGTAGTTGGCAAGCAGGAGGGGCTTTCTTCCGAAGAAATCCGGTTCTCAAGAGGAAAAAAGCCCAATGCAGAAAAAAACCTCTTGATGGTAGCAGATCCGGAAAGGTAGGTACTCGAACTACGGGTCCCAGAATGCAACAGAGGAGGTCGGCGATTCTTACCCGTGTGGGTAATGGTCCGGAAAGCTTCTATAGCAGATGAGTATCACGTGGAACTCAGTGAAAGGTAGGAGCACACCCGGGAGCAGCAGCCCGGGGCAGCCCGATGGAAGACACGAGCCGAGGGAAACCCGGAGGAGACCTCGGCTGCAGCGAGAGAAGCGGCGGAGCAGGAAACCCGCCAGGACAGAAGGCAAAAGAACTAGGAGGCAAGGAAAAAAAGGAGGGAGCCGGAGGGAAAGCGGAGAGGGAGAAAACGGAGAAGAGCCCAGAAACTAACGTATAACTCACGGAGAGGAGCACAGTGAGTTGCAACGCACAGAGAGGGGGGAGGGGAGGGGTTAAGAGGGAACCGGGAAAGAAAGACTAGACCCACACCCAAACCAGGAAGAGGAAGGGCAATCATCGGCTATGTCGTAGCCTACGGGGCCAAAGGCGCCAGGTACAGCGGCGCATGACAGCTCGTGAAGCTGGGTTTCGGATATAGCTCTGCTCCAGGAGACGCATATCCTTAGGACGGGTTGGCCCAGATTAAAATCAGCTTGGTTCCCTCCACAATAATTGGCCCCCGCAGCACATAAGAATGCGGGGGTAGCACTTTGAATTAATAAGGCAGTATCTTTTAGGAAGTTGGCCGAGATTAAGGATAGCCAAGGCAGATTTGTGGTGGTTAACATAAAATGTGGAGGGAAAGACTTATCAGTTTTCTTGTTATTTGGCCCCAGTCAGCATCATGAACAGTTTTACGCTCATATATGCCCATGGATAATTAAATTCCAGAGAGGAGAACTGGGGCAGGTGTGTAATGTAATAATGAATGAGATCTTAGACTGGTCTTGTTCCACACTCACAGGCGGAAAACGGTTAATAGCACAAGTGATGGAGGGCATAAACTTGGTGGACGTATGGAGGCACTTTGACTCAACTCAGAGGGACTCCACACATTACATCTTCATAGTAGCTATTAAAGATTAGATTACTTGTCCATTACTATCCTAGGGTTCCAGTTCCTCGATTGCACCCACCACAGTCACAGATTATTATCCTATTTTATTACAGTTATATCTAAACAGCCTGCAAACTTACAAACCTTTTCATTGGTGTAACTAATGGCTCCCTCCTAAGAGATCCAGAATATCATGCCACAATTTCCACAAGAATCACCCAATATTTTTTGGGAGAACCCAGACATAGCCACCGTGTGGGAGGCCTTTAACTCTAAAATCAGGGGTTACCTTTAATATTAATCAGGTTTCACAGAGGAAAAAAGCACAGCAGGAGGATATAGAGAAGCAAGTGCATAAATTGGAAGCTCAATCTAAACTTTAAAGTTTGAGGAGAATATATAGACGGAAACAAACCACAAGAGCGGAGAGGAAGTTGTTATGGGCCTCTGAAATCTCCTATAAACTGTAAAAAACTAAGCAATATTATTTCAGTTCTTCCAATAAAGCGTCACGACAGCTGGCCTATAAGCTAAAAACTCAGCACGTGAGGAATACAATAGAAGCACTACTGGATAGAGAGGGGAAGTGCAGAAAACAGAATGTGCTAAGATGAATATTCTCTTCCCACACTATAGGGAGTTGTTTCATTCGGAACAATTGGATGAGAATTTGCAAGAGTTGTTTATCCGAACAGCGACCCTCCTGAAACTATCAGAACAGGATATAGAGGCCTTAGAAATCCCAATTTCCCCAGAGGAAGTCACACAGGTTATACAATGTTTGTCAGTGAGCAAGGCACAGCGGCCAAATAGCTTCTCAGCTTTCTTTTATAAGCGATTCTCAAAGTTTTTATTTCCTTGCATAGTTTCCCTTTTTAATAGATTCCTGAAGAAAGAGGTGATCACTCCATCATGGGGGTCACGACTCTGTCATTGCTGATAAAGCAAGGGGAAGGTCGCGACTAAATGCAAATCTTGTAGACCAATTGCGGTACTCAATTATGATGCTTGGATCTACTCTAAATTTCTGGAAAACTTATTGGCAGCGGTTCTTTTGGGCCTTATTCATATTGAACAGATGGGTGTCATTTCTGGGAGACAAACTGTCAAGACTGTCACAAGTATCGGAAATGTTCGCTTGCTCTTCACCTGATTCTTCCTTACTTGAAGAGGGGGATCCTTTCTTCACTTCCTTCCTTCTTTCCTTCCTTTCTTCTTCTTCTTCAATGTCTATCTTTCCTTAAAGAGATATAGTCTTGTCATGGAGGGAAGCCACTATGTCTGCTTGGGAGAACAGGGGGACTAGGGGATCCTCTCCCGGTACAGCCGGGCTGGCTAAAAGCCAATAAAGGCAAAAACCCCAGGAATATTGCAGCGTGGTGTAGATCCAATGGATGCTTCAGGTAAGGACCCTGAAGAAGATCAAAGCCTGAATGTTAGGGAAGAGAACCTTAGCCAGCAGGAGACAGAAAAGGTAAGTCTTGAGGCAAACGGAGGAGGAACTCTCAGGAGAAAAGAGGGAGAAAGGGATCCGGAGAACAGAAAGAGAATCCAGGAGAGCCAGAGGGCGTAGGAGACCACAGCGGCAAAGAAGCACCACACGGGAGATGGGAGGGGAGGAGAAACGAGGACAAGCGAGAGGCAAGCGAGAAAGGCTCACAGAAAACACAAGGAAAACCGTGAACAAACATTTTACCCGTAGAGGGGAGTCAGAGGGTTCCAACGTGCAGCGCCGTGTCTTCAGTGCAAGGATATTCCAAACGGTGGCAGCCATTTTGGGAACAACTAGAGCGTTCCCACACGTTCAGTCAGATACGTGACGGCACGCTAATGGCGTAAAGACCATCTGCTCCAGAGGCGCCGCGGGGTGAGCGCCGTGACAGAAACACATGATAATATCCGCAGGGCAGTTAACATTATTGACTAGACTAAATACCATGGCACCTCCTTGGTAGTATTGTAGTAACATGCTGAAAAGGCATTTGACTGTATCGACTGGTTTGGGTCTAATTTTGTAAAGTTCATTCTATCTAACTATGTCCTCCTGTCTGCGAAAATAAAGCTGAACGGTCATCTCTCTGAACCAATACCATTAACAAGGGACACCCCTGTTCCCATTATTGTTTGCATTATCTATGGAACCATTAGCCCAGAGGGTCCATTCCCACACCCATATCAAGGGGATCGAAATAACCAAACCCCATCATAAGATAGCACTGTACACTGACAATCTATTGTTCTGCATGCATAACCTTTAAAATAAACTTTTCTAAATCACATATTTTAAACATTACTGAGTCACACCTGGTAGAAAACACGTTGAAAGCGAGATATGGCTTTCAGTGGAACCGGGCCTCACTACAATATCTGGGAGTTCACTTGATGACTACCCATATACTGCTGTATTAACAGAATTTCCGGGCACTATTGTGATGAATCCTACAGACTCCTCACTAATTCCCTGCCAAAAGTCTCCTCCCAGGTGGCTAGGGAAAGGCAGACAATTTCTGATCCTGACCTTGGGGGTGGTGTTCTGCAGGAGGATCACCTTGGAGGAGAAAAGGCCCAGGGGAATGAGAGGACTCTGTGGGATGTGTGAGAAACCTGAAGGCGTCTCATCCACTAGTCCCCGGGGATCTGTCATCCAGGTGGCCAGGACACAGCCATCGCTATTGGAACCAGTTCCTGGAGGTGGACCAGTGCAGGAGGATCACCTGGATGAGGGTCTTCAGGCAGTAGAAGTGGGAAACCGAAGGGTGAGACGCTGTATCCCCTTTCCTGTGACACCTTTTCCCCATCCTACCAGGTAGGATACATGGAAACTCACCCCCATCCCCCTTTCCGACACAAACACTTTCTCACGGACACTTCATCGTGAGCAGCAATGGACTAACACCAGAGCCGTATACCTGGCATGTTCCAACGCCTTAGTCAGGCAAAATCAGGCAATTACTAATCATTAGACACACCTGACTCCCATCACACTTCGCCACATGGATAAAAGGTGCAGCACGAAAACAGACTCTGAGCGAGGATGAGCACACGAGGAAGCAGCAGTTCCAAGGTGGCGATTCAACACATGGAGAAAGGCAGCGAGACCGGAAAGGATTTCCCGGAGGGAAGAACCCTTGACCTCCAGAAACTGCTATTTTCACGACCCTTGGAAAGTGAGAAGCCTAAGACAAGGAACTGAAGCTGAGCAGACCTACGCTGTGCATCATAAGTATCTGTGGCGCTCCTGTGTCGATAAGCCAGGCCAGGACGAGCGATTGCCGCCATGGTACTGTCCTTGGCTCCCATAGGAAAGCCGAGCCAGTAAAAGCAGCACAGCCAGTGAGTCAGAGAAACTGATACAAAATCACCCTATGTTTGAAACAAGGTTACAAGCGGCGACATTGTATGAAGAATTGCACAAAGAGTGTGTATGAAGCGCATGTAATAAGAAGTACAAAGAATCGGAAACTAAAGGAGTGATTCAACTGTTGAAAGCTAAAGCAAATACTGTATACAGGGTGGTCCGGCACAAAGGGAGTGCTCATTTGTAGGTCTCTGTTGAGTATCTCACTGAAGGGAAACTGCGTTGTCAGAAAAGACCTTTAAATCAAAGTGGTCCTGCAGCGGGTCAAATTAAAACCCATGAACAATCGTAACCCAGCTGAGGAAAACTAGTTGAATGTGAAGAGGGATCTGAGCCCAGCTGAGGGGGATCCGCGGTGAACCGTGAGTCACCCGAGAAGGAACAGTTTTGGAAATAATACAAGGAAAAAGAATCTGAGCCCGACTAAGGGGTTCCATGTAATAATGTCGCCACAAAAATATCGCCATACAAAGTCGATCCAGGTAGAAACATCCAAGATTGTTTAGTTATGTTTTGAATATCAGGCCCTCCGAAACAAGAGACTTTGATGAAACAAGAGACTTGAGAACGGAAGGCCCTGATTCTGGAATTGCAATTATATTCTTGTATCGCAGACGCCAGAGTGTAAAATTTGCTCAGACTGAACCCCTTTACCCCGTGCTGAAAACGTGGGGAAGGGAGGCCAATGGCCTAAGTATCCTGATTATCATTTTTTAACACTTCTTTATTTTCATGAACTACACCCCCACACTATTTGTAACAAGTAGTAAGGATGGCAATAGTTTTTTTTGTATAGGCCCTTTTATTTGACAATACTCCATTAGGACTGCATTCTTTATTATTTGATGGTCATCTTAGATTTAGGTTGAGATAGGCGTTTATCACCCCTCTTTGAGAGTTCAATAAACACCCTTGAACAGTGGTCACTTGTGTCTGTCTAACTTTGATACCATACCTTCCTTACAGATGAGACGCAGTATTTGTCTTCCTTTCGGGAGGATGGCTCCGCAATGCCACAATATGTACTGGCTTGTTGTAATATCCATCTTGTTGTTCCACTATAAACCTGTGTAAATAGAAATGAAAATTATCCCAGGCTTTGGGAGAAATCAAAACTGGTTTATAATTCGGGAGACATGTAAAACTAAAGACCTCCCTAACACCCAAAGGTACAATGAAAGGAAATGTATGAGTAACAGCTTAACAGAATTGACTTTCCCTTTTCAAACAGGGCTGATGACTAATCCTTATGATGATCCCTCGAAGAATAGTATAAAGAACACACAGGATTAAAAATAGAACAACAGAAACTCAAACACCTATTTTTTCCATTAGGAACTTCAAATCCCATAATTCCCTAAGTGCTGGGACGAAGAAGAGGGCTGAAAAGGTACGATGTTGCAGGAGTGGTCAGCTCATTAATGTAGATGACCCACACCTGAGGGAGACCGAGAGGCTTAAAAGGTCCCTATAGGTGGAGGCCATTTGAGAGTTGTCATCGTGGGAGAGGAGCAAAGGAAGAAAGAAGCACAAGCAGCATGGTCTGTGCTGGTAGTCCAGACAGAAGCTGGAGGAGAGAGAAGACGCCAGGACCACTGTTTGGCAGATATCAGCTGCCGATACCGAGAGGGTTTGTGTCTCCAGAAGTCGGAAGTGCAGAGCCCACACAGTGGGAAGCATGCAGGAGGGAAGCTTGCCCCCTTGTGACCTCTTCTGCAGAGGCTGCATGGCAGGAAACGTGCAGGAGGCTGTCTCAGGTGGTTGGCATGCTCCACCGGGGGCCTGAAGGCTGTCTCTGGTGGCTGGTGTGCACCAGAGGGCCTCCGGAGCAGGGAGAGCGCCAATAGAAGGTGGCGTGGGCAAAGGCAAACTAACAGAAGCAGTTTGCCACGTTGCGAGGAGCCACAGTAGCAGAAGTCCTGTAAGCGGCGAGGGGAATGGAGGTGCGCGTCTTACTCAGTGAGTTCTCAAGCTGGCAGTGACCCTGGAGGGCTGCGTCCCCACTAGCATAGCAAAAGCAATGCGTTTGTTGAGTGAGCAACGCTCGCGTATCGGTAAACATAGTTCAGAAAATATTTTTTAATACCGGACTATTGCAAAGCAGCACTTGCATATGAGTGAAAGTATTTCCCATGTTGATTTTGAATACCGAACAATTGCAAAGCAGCACAAGCAGCACTCGCAGGTGAGTGAAATTGATTCCCAAGTTAATTATGAATACTGAACTAGAGAAAAGCAGCAGAAGTCTATTATAACTTAGCCAATTGACAGTAACCTTAAACGTTTGAGTCTGCGGGAAAACCCAGCCACAAGAGGGGGCAACGGTATTGAGAGTTAATACCTACAAGCATTGCCCAAGCCAGGAGTGACTAAGACCAAGGCAAATACAATCCAGCCAATATTGCCAACAACAGAAGGGGACTAATGCAAGGTCTATCCGCTCTGAAGCGTATTGCTCATACTTTGTACAGCATATGGTACATGCTGGGATGAACACACATTGCCAAAACCAAGGGAGAAGCAGGATGAGATCAGGTCCCTGTCAGTCATTGGTTACTTGTATAGTGGGGAAACAAGAGTGGTAAAAAGGCTGCCCATCTGGGAAAAGATATCCATAGGGAGAGGAGCATCATTACAGTGAGTATTAAAGAACACCAATGTGAATCTTGTTTTCCCTGAAAACTTGTTGAAAGTTTTGAAGCTGCAATTTGTTGAATACTGTGAAGCTGTTGTGAACCTCTTGTCAGTTCATCTGAACCACAAAATCACTTGTTGTGAAATGCTGTTCTGGCAGGGGAGTATACCTGGATGGCAAATCTTTGACGTTGTAGGCCTGGCATGGCAGTAGACCAGGTGAATTTTGAAGAAGTGCTACTAGGTGGTCCTGACAAAGACAATTTATGTTTGTGGTGCTAAAGAAAGAGTGGCGTAGAGCTGTTACAAAGAAGCTATATTTCTTTAGAAGCTATCAGCGTGGTAAAAATCCTCCTGACCAAGACAATTATTGTTGCTATTGATGAACAAAAGAACCTCTTCAAAGAAGAGGAAGAGCCTTATATCTTCTGTGTTGGAACTTTCTATTGACAAGTTGAAGTTGCATCGAACTGTATTAGAACTTGGTTGCAAACCAAGATTTCCTTGTGTTCTTTTCTTGAATTGTGAAACAGAATCACGTTTAAACCTGGGGAAGGGGAGTTTGCCCAGCTTATCAAGAGAGACTGTGGTTGCATTGTGAATTGAATCATATTTCAACCGCCATGTATTTCATTATTCATTTGTTATTTGTATAAGTATGAGGGACAGATATCCTTTGCTGGAGTGTTTCCTTTAGTTTATTTTAAGCAGGGAAATCCTCGTCAGGGTAGGGATAGTGAGGCGTTTATCAAACCTTTTATTATAATAAAATGCCATTTGTTGAGAAAACTTCACAATGTGGTCCGCCTCACATTTCTGACCCCTCGCACTATGTCTTGTACGCTAGGTGTGGGCCTCTCTCCCACTATACACGATTCTCGGATCTAGGTGTAGCCTCCATCTCTGTTTAATATATGCGGATACCTGCTACAGTATGAAAGCTAGGCCCATTGGTATAGGACTCTCAATTCTAGACCTGGACATATATTGCCAGAGTCGAGCAATCTTGGAGCCTACAGTACGTATATCTTCACACAACTGGTGTGGACACAGGCCGCAGGCACAGCTAAGCATCCATGCACGATAGAATATGGCTATGGCCAAGCACATCCGGTCTAGTGCACACATAGCCATCCAGACACACACCTGACGTACCTGAACACCTCTGCCACTAGCATACAGCGACCACAGCCCGAAACGAAATTGGTATAGCTGGCCTCACATAGACTCTCTCAACAATAGCAATCTATCTCCAACCCTCAACAGCACCCACCCATGTGTCTGACTTCTCTTGGGCTACTTCGTCGAGCCTTGCCAGCCACCCAAGTCCTAGAACGGCAACATGCACACATGCATCTCCTAAGCTAAACTCCCTAGAATTTCCAACCACATCGACTACAGTCATCAAGGCCGTTCAACCGAGGAAAAAGCACATTGAGAGCACACAAGTGGGGAAAGAGTGCTATCTAAATAACCAAATACAATACAATACAATGCACAAATTAGATGGGTGACATTTACGATGGGCTAAACAAGACATCTCCTGGTTGGGGAGGGTTACGGCAGTAAAGATTACCCTTTTACCTAGGCTTTTATATTTGATGCAAGCCCTTCCGGTAATAATCTGAAAAGGATCCTTCAAGATCTTCAAACGCATATTTTTTGGTTTATATGGGTCATGAAAACACCCAAGATTTCCCACCACACGATAATGGCAGAGAGGGCGAGAGGAGGACTAGGAGTACCGTAATTGGAAAGTTATTTCTACGCAGCCCAGATAGCCCCATTTCATGATAGCTGTTCATACTGTGATACCAAACTATGGGTCGGAATAGAGCAGCAGGGATTGGGAATGGCGATTCATGATTGCTGCTGAATTCCCCAAGGATGAGGCAGCATCCTAAAATGATAAAATGCCAGTCACAAAGACATCGAACTATTGCTGAGATAGAGGAAGGAGAAAATATAACACAACTATACTCCCTTCACCACTCGCACCATTTGGAGGAATCAAGAATTCTCCCCAGGCTTGAATCCAAACACATTTTAATCTTTGAAAGGAGGGAGCTCTAAAGAAGATGGGCCAACTATTTGTAGATGGGAGAGCTATGACATTTACTGAATGCAAACAAACATTTACCATCCGGGCGACAACCAAATATACTTTTATAAAGCTGTGGAATTGGATCTGTAATTCTAAAATAACTGGGGAGGGAAGTATGGACACCACAAAATTTGAGGGCTTGTTTATTGGGGACTCACCAGATCGAAAGAGCTCTACCCTATACAAGATACTTAATGGCAACCGCTTTAAGCCCCCCATGCTTATTATGACTAAATGGGAGGAGGATATTGGTGCCCCTATAGATGATTTCATCAAACCAAAAAGGTGATGGCTGGCAAGTTTAGAATTAATCTTAAACTCTGGAATTGCTCTGGGCAACCCTCCAGACCATCATTCTTCACCTGCCAAGCCATTACAAAAGGAGAAAGACAATATGCAAATCAGGCTTGGTCCCACCCCAAAAGGGGCAGTCAAGCCGAACTGCTTGGTCACATCCTTTCTGCATGAGCCACAAGCATCCCCAAACATGTTTCGGCCTTCTTGGATGATTTGACATGGTGGAATATCTGGAGCAGAGCGTCCAAATCTGCATGATGTGTACAAATGAAAGAAAATAGCTATAAAATGATGTCTACAACTAAAAGAAAATATGAATCCATTGGCATCCCAGAGTTGTTGGAGATGCGACCAAGCTCGCGGTACAGTGTTTCACATTTGGTGGTTTTGTGCTCTCATTTAAGAATACTGGAAGAAGGTACTTTCTCACTTTAAGAAGATAATGGGGGTTGACCTACCATTAGATCCTGTGGTAGTCTTACTGGGAAATAAGACTTGGAGGGTGGCTATAAATTATCATGTGAAAGTGGAGGACTGGTAACCCACTTATTGGTCGCAGCCAGTATTACAGTAGCCCATAGCTGGAAGGTAAACACAGCCCCTGATATTCAAGAATGGTGGTCTAGGATATGGTGTGCAGTTGCCATGAATAAAATTGAGGTTTCCATTCGGAGTGAGATGCCAACACTCCAGGATACCTGGTATTCATTTATTAGATTTGTTCAATAAAATGGCTTCCCGAATGTGCATCATAAACCCAATGATATGCAGGCATATACGTTGTTTTAAAGTGATCTTGATGTTTGTAAAGGTTATTGTGGAAATGGTCTGTGGCAGTACAGAGGGAAAGTCTATACTCTACTCTTCATAATATTTTAGACTAGCAAAAAGTACCCGTTCTCCTTACGGATTCTGTGGACCGGCATGACAACACTCTCATCAATTGTTGAAAATCAATGATCCTGTAGGTCACTGTTCCAATTTGCTTATCACTTGATGTGCTTCGCACTCTGAAGTAAACTGCACTGAGAATGGGCGTGTGTGGCTGACTGACATACCCCAGAGCAGACGTTGGGGGAGGCGAGAGTTAGCGTGCTGCTGCACAGTGGGACCTACCTTGCTCTCTACCCACCTTTTGCCTCACCCTGGCGTGGTGCAGTTCGTTGCGGTGCATGCAGTGCAAATGTCCCAGAAACCGTGCATTCTGGGACCACATTGATATTTTGCCAATTTCAGACACCCGACATATGTGTGAAGGTGCTAAAATCCAGGTAAAAGGTATGGGGTGTCTAAATGTCATATAACCAGTAATGTCTGAAGGGTCCTAACAGGTAACTATGCAAAATGTGGTGCATATTGGTGAAATGGTGAAACAGTGTGGAATTGTATAAGGAACAAGGCTTCGCCAAGCCACAAACCCAGCCACAAACCCACAAATGTTCACTTTTATAACGATAGATAGATAGATAGATAGATAGATAGATAGATAGATAGATAGATAGATAGATAGATAGATAGATAGATAGATAGATAGATAGATAGATAGATAGATAGATAGATATACAGCCTCAAAGTGGTTTCCTTTTTTGTGTGCATTTTTTATGTTTTAGTTTTGTTGCTTTTGTTGTGATGGATCGCATTGGGGTGACCAGTTGGGGGTATTAATCATAAAATGTTGAGGTTGTATCATACAAACCTGCAGTAACTCTTGATGGCTAAGTTGTTATTGGTGCAGATCCAGATCCAAGATCCCTTTGTGGTTAAATATGTGATGTACTTATAGTTTACATAAAATCAATAAAGAATTATTGGAGAGATTTGCAAAGGAGGCAGGGGGCGGGGGGTCTGATCCCAGGACACTAATAAGAGATGGCATGAGTCCCATAGCTTCTTATTTAACTGCTAAAGCATAGTGCTTAAACCTGGCACAAAGTGAATGAGGTTTCCAAGAGTTAGTAAATAATAAGGTAAACTAAAATAACCCCTTATTCATACTAGTCAGTAACTGTTTATGCGTAACATGTATATATTTTATTAAACAGGACATGCTGCTGTTGTAGTATGCATAGAAGAAGACGAAGAGGCCTACTCCACTGACCATACAGATGTAGAAATCATAGAGTCTGTGAGCAGTCCAGCAGGTGAGTTAACAAGACTTTCATGCTATGAATTGAAGATGTTAAAGGTGCCACACTTGCTCCTCTAGTGCCCGAAGGCTCTTAATTACACTGCCATGCATCTCCTGATTGGGAGAGCTGCATTGATATTTGTTTGTCTCAAAATCACAGTCATCCACAAATAACCCTCTGGAGATCCCAAACTCACTCCTATTGGGAATAAACCCTTTCATACAGTTAGTTCATGTATGTATTTATTTATTTATTACATTTATATAGCGCACCCAACCCTTGGGCATCTGGGCGCTTGGCTTAAGAATACAGTTACATCCAGTTACAGGCTTAATCCATGTCGTAGCTTGTGCTTTAGAATATGGTTACATCCAATTACATTTCAGTCTTAGTCCAAAACATAGCATTTAATTTATAGTGTTAATACGTGCAGATTAAGTTACAATATCCTGCCGTTACATTATAGGCTAGGTTCATCATGTTACTTTTATACATTTGCATGATACTTTTCCTATTCCCCTGGGAGAGCCTAGCCTGCGGGAGCTGGGAGGGTACTTAGCGCGTGGAGGGTGACTAGGGATGATTCTTGATATCTTGGATGAAGAGCCAAGTTATTAGTTTTTTCCAGAAGGACCAGAGAGATGGGTCTGTGCTTAGTTCCGATGGCATGGCATTCCAATAGTTGTCTGCAATAACAGGGAAGCTAGAGCCTCCTGCTTTGTGTCCTTTTTGTATCTCTGCATGGTCATCTGTCCAAGATAGGCCGTTCTGGTTGGTCTGGATGGCTGGGCTTTGGAGATTTGGTTAGAAAGGTAGCGTGGGGCAGTATTGGATAGGCATTTGTGAGGAGTGAAAGTATTTTGAATTTAATGCGGTCTCTGACTGTGAGCCAGTGAATGTTTCTTCTTGTTGTGGGTATGTGGTCTGATTTAGGGATGCTGAGTGCTGCTCTGATTACATTATTGCCAAAGTGATGTGGTTTTCCACGGTTAAGTAGGGTCTGCAGGCGGTAATACATTTAGCAATATATGCTGAGGCTGAGGTGATGGCGTTGACTTGTCGGGTGAGAATTAGTGCTGAATCTAAGTAAACCCCTAGTGTTTTGACTTGTTTGGCCACCGTGATTCTGTTGCCGTCAGTGTCAAAGGATTTGTACGGAGGAGGGAGGTTCTTAAGCCTGGAGCGACTGCCAACGATCAGAATCTCTGTCTTATCATCAGGCTTGGATAGCAAGGTAGATGGAATTCAAGGATTTGGAGTCTGTTTCGAAAGTCACCTGCGATTGAGAGGAGTATTTCGGTGTCATCAGCATAATTTGTATATGTGAAACCCAATTTGTCTAGCCAGTCAAAGAGTGGTTTTGTGAATGCGTTGTACAGGGTAGGAGAGACACATGATCCTTGTGGCACTCCACATGTGACTGGGGCGGAGAGTGCTGCCGCTGTGGGAGAGAAGACTCTCATTGAGCGATTCGATAGGAATGATTCAATCCAGTTTATGGCGTTGTTATGTTAATGTTAATGTTAAAGGATATTTGTACCGTGCACTATCACCACCGGAGTGGTCCCCTGGCGCTCTGGCAGCTCTGAAAAAGGGAAGGGAGTGGTGAGTTAATGGGAATAAGCTGGAAAAGTGCAAGAGAGCAGTGATGTGCTGTTGGCAGCCTCAGCCCGGTGAGTCCGTTGACTGGGCTTGGGGTGTTTTACGGTCGGTAGTCGTTGTGTGCTGTTGTGTGAGTCTATGTGTGGTTGGTTTTGTTGTTGCAGTGTAGTGAAGTTTGTGCGGATTGTTGTGTTGTAGGCTTCTGGTTGTGTTTGGTTAGAGTTTGAGAGGTGTATGCAGAGGGGTGACATTGTTAGGGGATCAGTTAATTGGCATTGCTGTCCTTGCAGTTATGTCTAGGTGTGGTGCTTGCTATCATTCACTATTCCATCTGAGTGTGGCACTTGCTAATCTTCAATATCCTATCTAGATGTGAGGCAGGCTAGTGATCACGATTCCCTCTGAGTGTGGCACATGCTAGCATTCACAATCCTATCTAGGAGTGACGCAGGCTAAAGTTAAGAATTCCATGTTGGAGAAGTGGGTGCTTGCTAGGTGGCGGCACAAGATGTTATGGTTCACTAAATCAAAGGCCGCCGAGAGGTCTAGTAGTAGAAGGATAGCTAGGTCGCCTCTGTCTCTGATTTGATCCATTTGGATTTTTAGATCTAGCGGGGCCGTTTTGGTGCCGTGGCCTGGTCTGAAATCTGATTGGTGGAGACCAAGTAGGTTATGCATTTGAAGATAGTTCTAGATTTGTACATAGGCCACTCTGTCTACTATTTTTAGTAAAAAGGGAACTGTGGTGATGGGGCGGGAGTTGGTCGGCACATTGGGATCAATTGTGGGTTTCTTCAATAGAGGGAGTAACCATGCTTCCGTCATATTTTCAGGTACATTGTTGGAGTCAAAGGAATTATTGATTAATGAAGTGATAAAAGGGGCTAAATTGTTAGCACATTCTTTGATTAGCGTGGTCGGGCTGATGTCTCCTTGACATTGTGAAGGTTTTAGTCCCTTTATGATTTTGATGGTATCATCTATAGTAATAGGTGAGAATTCAAACCTTTGATGTGTTTTTGGCGGGTCGCATTCAGTGGTGGTAGGTTGGGCGGATGACGCAAGCTTCAATTCTTTTAGATTCATCTTGTGTTATAGGGTTGCAATTTTGTCCATGAGTGCTTTTTGGATGCTTTCACACCAGGCTTGGTCTTTAACACAGTGGTCGGGAGTCTGAGAGGGTGATTCAAGTTCCCGAAGGACAGAGATGAGTTCTTTAGTGCCAGATTTGGCATTCTCTATATGCAAGTTGTATGGGTTGCTCTTGTCTTGGAGGGTGGCTTCTTTATATTCAGTAGCTAGGGTGGTGAAGTGCAGTTTGTTGCTGCGGCTAGGGTTTTTTTCCAGTTGCTTTCTGCATTTCTTTTTCTTTTGCGTAAGTCTTTAAGGTCTGAGGTAAGCCAGTGATTGATGTGAGCTATGGGTTTGGCTTTGCGGGTGCCAAGGGGGGCGGGGGGCACCTCATTGATGGCTGCCTCCATGGCCTGATTGTAGGTAGTTACTATGGAAGTAGGATTGGTGACTTCTGCAGTGTGAGCTGTGAGCGTTGAGAGCAGGGGAAGCATGTTGGCCGGCGTGATGTTGCGTAGGCTCCTAGCTTGGGTTGCAGGTGCAAAGATAGTGGATGAGCTTGGTTGTGTGTCTGTGTTGATGGAAAACAGTATTGTGTTGTGGTCTGACCACGGGCAGGGGTCATTTTTAGAGATTTTGGTGATACAATTGTGGTCAGCAAGCCAATCCAGGGTGCAGTCTTTGATGTGAGTGGGGCCTGCTGTGCGAAGGGTGAACCCTTGCGCTTCTATGGTATTTGTCAGGGCTGTGGCTTTTGTGTCTGTGCTGTCGTTGAGACCTAGGTTAAAGTCTCCTAGGATGAGAACCTTGGATGAGGGTTTTAGATCTTATTTATTTATTTATTTGCATTTATAAAGTGCACAGCTGCCCTGGGGCATCGTGGCGCTGTTACAAGCGAGCCTACTTGGCATAGAAAGTCAGTGGGTGCTTGGTTACAGTCATTGCTAATGTTCCAAGGTTACATGGGAACAAAGAGCATGGGTACAGTCATAATGTTTACCGTGAGCAGTTTTTAGTACAGATTTACTTGAATAGGATGGTTTTCAGTGCCTTTCTGAAGGTCGTGAGGGATGTTTCCACTCTCAGTTTAGGTGGTAGTGAGTTCCAAGATTTAGGAGCTAGAACTTCGAAACGTGAGCCACCAGCTCTGACTCTGTTGAAGTTGGGGACAGAGAGTTGGTTAGTGTACGGATCCCTTTTGGGTCTGAGTGTCTGGACTTGTAGTATTCGTTCAGACAGATAGCTGGGGGCTGACAGGGATATGCATCTATGTGTAATAGTGAGGGCTTGAACTGGATGCGCTCTTTTAACAGGGAGCCAGTGGGCATTCTGTCTAGCTAGGGATATGTGCTCCCTGCTGGGTATGCCAAGTGCAGCTCTCAGTGCGTTGTTTTGGGTCGTTTGCAGTCTTTTTATGTTTCTGGCAGAGGTGCCTAGGAGGAGAACGTTACAATAGTCTAGTTTGGCACCTATGGTAGCCCTGCCGATGTTGAGGCAGTTTTCGGTAGACAGGTGAGGTTTTACTGCATTGATTATTTTGGTTGTCAGTGTGGCTGAAGAGGAGATATAGCTGACATGTCTATCCATGGACAGAGTTGAGTCTAAGTAGACTCCCAAAGTTTTTACCGCTGTGGAGACTGGGATAACAGAGCTTTCAATTTTGAAATTACTGTATTTACTGTCTAGTTTGTTAAGAGTTTCTTTAGGGCCCACTATAAGGATCTCAGTCTTGTCTCCATTGAGACAAAGAACATTAGCTGCCATCCAGGCCTGGATGATAGCATATGTGCTTTGTAGGGTTTTAAGGTCTTGCTCATAATCCCCGGATAACGGGAGAAGAATTTGTGTGTCGTCAGCATAATTGGTGAAGGTTATGCCGGATTGTTCTAAGTCGTTAAAGAGGGGAAGAGTAAATAGGTTGTCTAGTTTGGGGGAGGTGCAGAAACCTTGTGGTACTCCGCAGTTGATAGGGGAAGGGGTGGCTGAGACTTGATCTGATCTGAGATCAAGAATACCCTCATGGCTCTGGCTCTGCCGTCCAGGAAAGATGAGATCCATGTGGTGGCCTCACTGGAAAAATGTGCCGTGTTGGTAAGGTGTGTCTCTAGGATTTTGCCCTCGTCCATGTTTCTTAGGAGTTGTTTTTTTAGGTCGAGCAGTGCAGACTCTGTGCCATGCCTTGGGCGAAAACCGGACTGTCTTTTTCCCAGGATGTTGTGTAATTCTAGGTAGGCTTGTATCTGTAAATACGCAGCCTTATCCAGAATTTTCAGCAAGAAAGGTACAATTGTTACAGGCCTGTAGTTTTTGGGTGAGTCTGGGTCAAGGGTAGGTTTTTTTTAGTAATGGCCGAACCCATGCTTCCTTGAGAGAAGAGGGTACTGAACCTGTGGCAAATGATGCATTAATAAATGCTGTGATGAATGGCGCTAGGGATTCAGCACAGTCTTTGATTATATTTGCAGGACATACGTCACCTTTACAGAGTGGAGGTTTTGTTTGTTTCATAATGAGTAGAACTTCTGGAGTAGTTACCTTTCTAAAGGTAAATGGCGGTATTAAGTTACTGTCGGACTGGATGGCGGTCTTGGAAGATGGTGTGGTTTGGTTTATGTGGGAAGGCTTAGTTAGGTTGTCAAGGTTGGTTTTAAATATTTTTTTTGAGTAGCTCAATTTTGTCTAGCAAGGTCTTCTGAATGGCATTGCACCAGTTCTCGTCTTTGACCGTTTGGTGTTTGGATGTGGGAGGTATGACTAGCTCATTGAAGATAGCGAATAGTTCTTTAGAATGTGATTGGGCATTGTCAATTCTTGAGTTGTAGGCAGCAGCTTTAGCTTTGGCTATGGCGTTTTTGTATTGTTTAGAGATAGCTGGGTATGAGCCACGTGAGGACGTTGAAGGGCAAAATTGCCATTTGTTTAGAGCGTGTCTTTTGAGAGTTTTAAGGTCGCGTAACTCTTGGTTGAACCATGAGTTGGCGTGAAAGAGTTTTTTGGCTTTTTTGTTCTCTAATGGAGCAATTTATTAATCACTTCTTTAATGGTTGTGTTGTAGAGTTCGACCAGTTCTTCAGGGTTATTTGACATGGGTGATGCTAGTGTTGAAGCTTCTAAGAGTTGGCAAATTCTCTCTTTGCAGAGTAGTTTTTTGGATCAGGCTAGGGCTGCTGGCGTGGGAAGGGTTTGTGTAGTTGCTGCATTAGTTGGGATGTAGAAATGGATGAGATCTGTGGTTAGTATAGCTGCTATGTCCTCTTCGAAGGAGGAGGTGGGGCCAGGGGGCCTGTAGATGAGGTGGATTAGAAGGGATGCTGTAGCGGATAGTGTTATTTTGGCCGTCAATGATTCTCCTGATGGGAGGGCTTGGTTAGGTATTTCTCTTATACTTAGGTTTATTTTGGAGATGAGGGTGACTCTGCCTCCCTTTGAGATGGTTCAGATCTTTTCTGATGATGGAATAACCATCTGGTAGGGCAAGTGCAAGGGACAGACCAGCTGCCGGGTGTAACCCGGTTTCTGTTATGGCGATGAAGTCTAGATCATTAGTGGTAATAAGATCTGAGATGTCCAAGGCGTGCGCGGGCAGGGATATGGCATTGATGAGTGCTCCCTTGATACAAGGGGGCATATCCTTCTTTTTGGGTCTGTTAGATGGACTGCTCACTTTGGGTATAGTGGAATTCTTAGTGATCGCTGTTGGTACATTTTCAGAGGTTGAAAACTGCTGGGTAGTTGCGCCCGATACAGTGGGGTTGGTCATGGTGAGGTTGTGAGGGGAATTAGTTTCCTTGGACTGGTGTTGTATTCCTGGAGTGGGGGAGGCTATTTGTCTTATCACTGAGTCTTTCATTTCTGTGTTGGATGGTGGGAGTGGTGGCTGTGCTGAGTGGCTGTGAGTCGGGATGCCGCCTGGAGTGGTCGTGGGGGGTTATTCATTCTGATTGGCCCTCGCCATGTCCATGCCTCGCTGGGAATCCCTCGTCTGGGATTCCATTCCTTTGTCCCCGCCAGGGGGTGGGAGGGCGTGGCAGCCCCTCAACCAATACGGAGGCTCTAAACAGGGCCATTCCTGCTCCGAGTCTCCTCACGGCTGTAGGCCGCCATTCTCCCCCGCTGGGGATTCAGGTACGTTTTTTTTTCCTTCTCCGTACACCCCCCGACCCACAGCCGATTCCCCGCCCCACCCCACTTACCTTCTTATCTGTCCTTTTTCTGGAGCAAACGCGCCGGTAACACTTCTGTTCCCAGTATGTCCACTCTCGATGGCTGCCATGGAAAGGGACAATGGACTCAGTTTTCCCTTCCCCGGCAGCCATTCGCGCGGGCCTGTAACTGTGGGCCGCGGGTCATTACCTGACTCAGTAATGGCCCCACGGCTCCGGGGATATTGCTTAAATATAACATAAACACACAAATCAAATCCAAAATAAACTCGTAAACCTTATTCTATCAAGTCAGTAAATTCTACAGACTTCAATTTCATTATCATAATTATACACTTATATTCTTCTTATCCTCAAATTCACAAAAATTAAATTTTGTCGACTTGTATCCTCTGAAAATAAAGTTTGTTGCAATGAATTCTTCAATTTTTTGACAGATTCCATATGGTATAGTAGTAATGTCTTTCTTGCAATCACCATTGCTCTACACATTTTGGGTCTCTTCACCCTTCTTAGAGGAGGTTCTAATTTGTCTTCCTGTCAATCAGTGTAAATATATTTGATTTCAATCCTGCTACTTCAGAATTCAGAAAGACTCGCCCTTCTTCTAATCAATGACCTTTTATCCATATGGTTTTAAGTTCTCATCTTCAATAATTAAAGTCAGTGCTGTAATAAAAGAATTGTGAATTTCTTTTTTTAGGGTTTACAAATTTAAAACTTTGACATATAAAAAAAATCAAGAATTGTGACATATTATTCATCATAAAATCAATACGCATAATGCATATTAAAGTAAAAAACACAATCATAAATGCATTAGTAAATAAAAGCTATAAGAAAGAAAAAACAGAAGAAAAGAAAGCAATCAAAATCAATATAAAAAACACGCAATAACTACTTCAATATTTACAGTCGCTCATCAAGACTCTTAAACACTTCCAAAAGGAATCTGTACAAAGCCAAGACTCGTGAAACACTATCTCCCCACATTAAGTGTGACCAAAACATTTCACCCCAAAAAAATAATCCCTCCGGCACTACAGTTTTAAAATGGTGTGTTCCGATAGTAGTTAATTTCAGGAACTCTAGAACAATATGTTTAAGTGTTTCTGGAGTGAATGTAAATTTACAGAGTCTACAATTCAAGGTCTGAACTGGCCACATTTTCCAGCTACCCATACTTTCTAAGGTGGGTAGTTGGTTTAAGGGAAAAGGCAAGTATAAACTGCATACCTTATTACAGGGAAAGAGAGAAATATATGTTGGTAAATTCTCTTCTCCTTGGGAATTTCACTTATTCTTTAAGTATGGTAAGAATTAAGACATTAGATTGTTTCTGACCAGTTCATGGTAAATAATTTAGATTTTGTTTTAGCAGGTCTAGAAACTAGTTCTTCCTCCGAAGATTGGATATCATTTAGAAGCTTTGTCATATTCTCCTTAAACAAATTAATAGAGTGCAAAGACTTGGCTTTTAGAATTTCTCCCAAGTCAATGTACAAGGAATTAGCTGGTAGACTAATTATTTTGGCATAGCAGGACAGCTGTCTCGAGAAATCCCTGTATTTAAGTGAAATCAACCCCAATTTGTGTCTTACAATCACGTTTGGGATGGATTTAGATAACCCAGGGGTTTCTTTCCAGATTGTACCCTGTAAGGTATTTAAATACAGACCCAGCTCCGTCAATGTCATATGTAGACCGAAGAGAATTGTCAGTTCCATTTTTCCAAGTAGAATCTAATTAATGGAAGGAGCGAGTACTTGCACAATTGATTGTGTAGCCTTTTTAACTGTGATATTAAAGGTTGAGACTTTGCTCTCTGTGAAATCCTCCAATCAGATATACAGCCACCGCTGGTTAGATTGTAGCCCAAATATCTGATGGATAATACTCTTTCCAGCCTTTGGTCTCCCACTTTCCAATATATAATTTTTGATATGGTCTTACTTGCAAAGATAACAGTTTTTAATGTATTACCTTTAACCTGGAGGTTGTTATCTGTGGCATATTGGAAAAACAGGTTAAGCTTCCTGTGCAGTCCGATAGCAGTATTGTCAAAAAATATCAGATTGTCAGTGAAAGCTAACCAGTTGAGCTTAAGGTGACCTAACGTGATCGGATAAGTAATGCCAGATGACCAAAAGATGTCGATGTCGGATATATATATATATATATATATATATATTTCTGAGGCTTGTGGAATCTGCTTAGATCACATGCTGTGCATAGGCCGACATCTAGTGGAAGCTGCGGAGTATTACAGTTTGTTTTTCGAAAGTCGAAAATGGGGCGTCGACACAGGCGTGCCAGTAATACTATCCCTAGTGTGACGTCCACTGTACCCAAGATCCCTCACGCGTGTAGGATCCTCAGATTGTTTTTTTCCGCCATACTGGTCGGAAGCATCTTGCGGAGTTCCCTGGCCTTAGCCATACTTTTGCTGTTATTATAATTATAATTCTTATTCATTCCCTTCCCCACCCCAACGTCGACCCTCAACCTCGACGACGGCTGGAGAAGTCATCGACCGTCGACTGCTGCACGACGGATCTGGGCCTCGGAAGGCCGCTGGCCTCGGCCCGGGCCTAGTAGGCCGCTGGCCTCGGCCCTTACAAGTAGGGAGAGTGGGGGGTGGTACATACTCTTCACTCTTGATATATAGTTACATTTTATATATTCCTACACTTAGCAGCCCGCTGCCTTAAGGTGCGTATGGAGGGTACCCCTTTTCAATTCTGCCCCAAGTGCAATCGCAAATACCCTTGGGTCGACAGGCACGCCACGTGCAATCTCTGCTTGCCGAGGGATCACCCCGAAGCGAACTGCAGAGCGTGTAGTAGGTTTAAACCTAAGACACTTAAGGACCGTTCGACAAAGCGTTGGGCCCACCACGCCAGGCAGGAGGCCATGGCAGCGGAGGGCGCCTTCAGCGATGGCAGCGACGCCGCACTTTCGGACGGCGAGGGCATTACGGCGTCGAAAGACAGCCGACGAGCGCAGGTCCCCGACCTCGGAAGGTCGTCCGGCAGGGCGGCTATGGGGAAGACCCCCGGCGACGCAAGCGCTACACACCTAACACACACTAAACACACTAAGACCAACCGGACCTCGACGACGTCGACTTCCCGGAAAGAGGCACAAAAAGAACGGTCCGACTCGGTGTCCTCTGGGCGCTCTCGATCGAGATCGCCTCACGACGCAAGGCAATCATCCACTCTTGCCAAGAGTGCCTCGCTACACACATTAACGGAAGTTCGATTGTCGGGAGACGAAGACGACTTCCACCCCCAGGCCGCGCTCCAAGATACCGAGACCGCGGTTAACACCAGTGAGGCCCCACGCCCGAAGCACACAGATACCTCTCCAGACCCTCGGCGCCAGGCGTCGAAAGTCTCTGGGGCCTCCAAGGGACAGGGAAAACATTTTTCCACGCACAGGGAGGGGGGGAAACAGCGGAAAGCACAGCCTTCAACCCCTGTAAAGCCATCCTCTCACCCTAGGCAGACAAGCAAACACAAGTCTACCCTTGAAAAGTCCCATAAATCATCACCTGCTAAAGTAATACCCTGTTCCAGGGAATGGTCCAGTGAAGACATAGACAGGGTTATGTCTAGGATGTCTTCCTTGGCTGATTTTTATGATAAGAACCCAGAACACTTTCTTTCATATAACCCTCAAGGGGCCACACCCTCAGGCTCCTCCGATCCTATCCCGCTAAGTAAAAAGCCCCGGTTCGAAAGACCTGAACCCTTCGAGGTTCAGCCTTACTCCACTCCATATTCTACTCCACTCCCCAGTTACCAGGGACAAGTTTTCCCTGAAGAGGACCAGGAGTTTAACATTATGGAAGAACAAACCGGGACAGATTACTATGCAGAGGATGAGGACCTGGAGGAGGGAGAAGATGAGCAGGAAATTTACAGAGTAGATTCCCCAGTACAAAGCGAAGCCCCAGTTACTGACTCTCCAATTGATAACCAGCCCCTCCTTAACGAGGTTCTCGCTCGAGCAGCGGAACACTTCCACATCGACACCCACGGTGTACAGGAGGAAAGGGACTTCGCGGAGGAGTTTGTAGGAGAGAGAAGACCGGTCGCTCAGACCATCCCTATCCTCAAATCCATCCAACGAAGAATAGATCCTTCCCTGGTGAATCCGAACCTCACCAGAGCTGTCAACCCCAGAATTGAAAAGATTTTCCGGGCAGCCCAGTCTGACCCTCTGTATATAAGGGGATATCTTAAACCAGATTCCCTAGTGGTTACCAACACTAGAAAAAGGGCTGGCACGCCCTTATCTTCATCAGAAGCTCCTCCCGACAAGGAGAGCAAAAAACTTTACGGGTTTGGCAGGAAGGTAGCCTCAATGTCCGCCTACCAAGCAAGGATTGCGAATTCCACCACCCTGTTGGCTAGTTACAATTGCCATCAATGGGAAGAAGTCGCGGCGCTCATTGCCTCTGCTCCAGAACCATTAAAGGGCCAGCTGGCTCGGATCTCGGCAGAGGGGAGAGCCGTGTCTGGTTGCATTTTAAAAGCAACTTTCGACGCCGCTGACAACGCAGGGAGATTGATAGCAGAAGGTACTGTTATCAAGAGACATGCGTGGTTACGGCAGTCGGGATTCAAGACAGAAACCCAGGCTTCTTTAATAGACAAGCCAGTGGAACCCGACCTATTGTTTGGGAAAGCGGTCGAAGACGCACTTAAAAATGCCAAAGATGAATATGAGACTCTCAAATCCCTTGGCCAGCTTACCAACAAACCCCCTAACCAGAGGGGGAACAGTAATTTTCGTCGCCCACGCGGCCAAAATTCACAAAGAGGCAACTATGCCCAGGGACAGGGTACATAATGGAATAACAACCAGCAGTCTACCCAGAGTTACGGCAGGGGTAACAAGAGAGGTCGTGGAAGAGGCAGAGGCAGCCCCAACAAGGGAGGTGGCACGCCTCCACCAAAACAGTGACGCTCAGCTCAGGGTCCCTTGCCACGCAACCCCAGTAGGGGGACGCATTTCCACCTTCACCCAAGCTTGGGAAGGGATCACCTCAGACAGATGGGTGCTGTCAACAGTATCCGCAGGATATTGTATAGAACTACTGCAGCGTCCCCGGAACCATCCTCCACGACAAAGAGTGCACTCCCTAGAGCATCAAAGGATCCTTCTCGAGGAGATCGCCATTCTGCTAGAAAAGGACGCGATAGAACTCGTCCCAGGACACCAGGTAAACAAGGGTATCTATTCAACTTACTTCCTTGTGCCAAAGAAAGATTTGACAATGCGCCCAGTATTGGACTTACGGCCTGCCAACAAGTATGTCAAGCCCCAAAAATTCCGTATGACCACGCTACAAGAGGTAATCCCCCTCCTAAAAAAGGGGGATTACATGGCAACCTTGGATATGAAAGATGCTTATTTTCATATTTCCATGCTCCCAGCGCACAGGAAGTACTTGCGCTTCAAGGTGGACAGCCGCCACTACCAATTCAAGGTACTGCCCTTCGGGATAGCCTCAGCACCAAGGGTATTCACCAAGGTACTGGCGGTGGCGGCTGCACACCTACGCAGGGAAGCAATCCCGGTGTACCCTTATCTGGACGACTGGCTCATAACGGGGGAAACCCCGGGAATTTGCAGGTCAAACATTCAGAGGACTATCGACCTCCTCCACGAATTAGGCTTCTCCATCAACGAGAAAAAGTCAAGTCTGGTGCCAAGCACCTCAAAACAGTTTCTAGGAGCTATCCTAGATACTCAGAAAGGATTGACCTTCCCTTCGGAAGAGAGAATTCGGAATATACTTCTGCAAATTCCGTATTATCAGTCAGGTCAACAGATAACAGTACGCAAAGCTATGCGGTTACTGGGCATGATGGCGTCATGCATTTACCTGGTCCCCCACGCGCGTCTGCGCATGCGTCCCATGCAGGAATGGTTGGCGAAACAGTGGTCTCAGGCAAGTGGTCATTGGGACGATCTAGTGGTCGTTTCGCCAACACTCGTACAGAGCCTACACTGGTGGACAAGAGAGAATCTCGCAAAGGGGAAACCCTTTTACGATCCCGAAGTACAAGCCGTGGTGACTACAGATGCATGCCTGACTGGGTGGGGAGCTCACCATCTCCACCACACAGCTCAGGGTCTCTGGTCTCACTCAGTAGCCAAGAACCACATCAATCTGCTAGAGCTCTGGCAGTATTCCGAGCGCTAAAGGCGTTCGAGCCCCATCTACTGAACTTGTCGGTGCAGGTCAGGACGGACAGCACGACAGCCATGTTCTATCTGAACAAGCAAGGGGGGACTCGTTCGCCAAATCTGTCCAAGCTTGCCCAGAAAATATGGATATGGGCACTCAGACGGAACATCTTCCTGTCATCGCAACATGTTCCAGGGGAGCTCAATTCCCTAGCGGATACTCTAAGCAGAGACTCCCTCCCAGAAGAACACGAATGGGTCCTTCACAGAGACGTAGTAGAAGATCTCTTCTCTCAGTGGGGTTTCCCCACTATAGACCTATTCGCCACAAGCGAAAACAAACAATGCCCAGGATTTGCATCCAGGTTCCCCCAGCCAGACTCCCAAGGGAATGCCCTGTGGATGAACTGGTCAGGGATGTTTGCGTACGCTTTTCCACCAACTCCTCTCATCAGGAAGGTGGTGTACAAGATGAACAAGGAATCGATGACGCTCATCCTAGTTGCTCCCATGTGGGCGAGACAACCATGGTTTCCACACCTACGCAGGATGGCGGTGTGCGAACCCATCAGACTCCCAGCCTGGTACAACCTACTGTCCCAGCAACAGGGTCAAACAGTGCATCAGAAACCCAACTCTATGAACCTAGCAGCATGGCTCCTGAAGTCATAGAGTTTGGACATCTCAAATTACCACAGAGGTGTATGGACATTCTAAAGGAGTCCAGGAAACCAAATACAAGGCACTGTTACTTTGATAAGTGGAAAAGATTCGTTATCTGGTGCCAGAATAAACAAATCAACCCGGTTGATTGCACTCCTTCCAACGTTGTAACATACATGCTCCACCTGCTGGATGCAGGGTTGGTTTTTAACTCGCTGAAAGTACACCTGGCAGCCCTCTCGGCTTACACCACATCCCATAACAAGGTCTCGTGGTGGAAAGTACCAGTGGTTAAAGCCTTCATGGAAGGAGTAAAGAGACTTCACCCTCCTATTTCGAACCCACCGCCAGGATGGGACCTCAACGTGGTGCTAGCTAAGCTCATGGGACCCCCATTCGAACCCATGCATAAAAGTAGTCTCAAACACCTGACTTATAAAACGGCCTTCTTAGTAGCCATTACCTCCATAAGAAGGGTCAGTGAAATTCAGGCTCTGTCAGTGCAGGATCCTTTCTTTACTATCCACAAGGACAAACTGGTTTTACGCACACACCCTAGGTTCTCACCTAAATTCATATCCAAATTCCATGTAAACCAGTCCATCGAGCTTCCGGCTTTCTTCCAAAACCCGCAAAGCTCGGCTGAGGTGAAACTACACACCCTAGATGTGCGTAGGGCGGTCCTATACTATGTAAATAAAACCAGACCGCTAAGGAAAACAGATCAACTGTTTGTCTCCGTAGCTACAGGCAGAGAGGGGGATCGCGTCTCTAAGGGCGCTATCTCGAAGTGGATTATCAACTGTATACAGCTGTGTTACTCTCTTTCTAAAAAGACTCTGCCTTTTACGCCAAGGGCCCACTCTACTAGAGGCATTGGTGCCACTCTGGCTTTCATTGCAAATGTTCCCCTCGACACCATTTGCAAAGCGGCTACTTGGAGCTCTATTCACACTTTTACTCAGCATTACTGCATTGACACTCATTCCAAGACAGATACACAAGTGGGACAAGCGGTTCTAAGACACCTGTTTGCTCATGACCCTTCTCACATCCCACCTCCTTCTTCTGGTACTGCTCGCTAATCTATGCACAGCATGTGATCTAAGCAGATTCCACAAGCCTCCGAAGGGATACATTACTCACCGTAATCGTATTTCTGATGCTTGTATCTGCTTAGATTCACATGCGACCCACCCTTCCTCCCCTCCGAGAGAAGGCGCATGATTGCTTGTAGTCTTACCTTTCTGTCTATCTGCTTGGATTATCTGTACTCACGCTACTCCTCATGCTTCCTCATGTCAGAAAAAATACAATCTGAGGATCCTACACGCGTGAGGGATCTTGGGTACAGTGGACGTCACACTAGGGATAGTATTACTGGCACGCCTGTGTCGACGCCCCATTTTCGACTTTCGAAAAACAAACTGTAATACTCCGCAGCTTCCACTAGATGTCGGCCTATGCACAGCATGTGAATCTAAGCAGATCCCATCCTGCAAGCAAGACAAAGACAATTTCTTGCCTGGAGCAAAAGGCTTCCATTTGGGATAATTTGCATACACACAATGCCTTGCTAATGTGGCTCTGAACTTGAGGTGAACTGCCACCAATGGCTACTAGGTGGGGTAGTGGCATGTGTGATTTGGCTCAAATGAATTATCGTATATATATATATATATATATATAAAAGCGGCGAGTCGGCCGCGAAACGCATTAACGCCTCTATTAAGGAGGAATATTGCACTTGGGAGGACCCACCTTGGGGTCATTTTCTATTTTGGAGTTAATATCCATGGTTTTAAATACGTTTGAAATTTTCCCTGCTGAACAAATAAAGGAAGCTAAGTCGAATAAGAAAACGTTGGTGTGGACTCCAGATTTTCTTTGATCAAATTGGGCGAGCATGGTGACAGTGGAGAGTGCAGCTCGGACTTGCTACCTGTAGGTAGAATTACCAATATATATATGTGTATATATATATATATATATAGAGAGAGAGAGAGGGAGAGAGATAGAGAGAGAGAGAGAGAGAGAGAGAGAGAGAGAGAGAGAGAGAGAGAGAGTTTTAATACCCCTTCCAGGGAATACCCTGCCGTCTGATAAGCAAAACGGCTGAACAGATGTGTCAACACCACAGCCTTCCTCTTTTTGATGGAAACAATATGGTAATATGTATTGTTCGCACTCATCTCCAGCCCAAGATAAGAATAGTGTTCAACATATTTGATATCACCAAGATTAGTGGCAAGTCTCCCGCCACCAATAGTATTTTTGACTTGACAATGTTTACCACTAGATCGTTCTCCCTGGCATACTCTGCCAGCTCCTCCAATATGGCTCGACATCCGGAGAGGGTATGATTAAACATTACAAGATCATTGGCATATGACATACCAGCGATTTTAGTCCCTCCTATCCAAGTGGGCAGTTAGAGTTCTCCAGCATTCTTTTCAACAGGTCAGGCAGGTATAGGTTAAACAGCAGAGGAGCCAGGACGCACCCTTGCCTGACTCCCCCGCTGAGTACCACAGGCTCAGTCATTCTAACATTATAATCAAGGTGCACTCTAGCACGCGTGTGTCGTCATGCAGCTTCCTAACCAACATCAGCAGCCAATCCAAACAACCCAGTAATCTCAAGTTCTCCCAGAGATTATCTGTTTACCGAGTTGAAGGCAGATCGAAAATCGATGAATGACACATAAAGCACTGGGGCATCCTTCCAAGAAGCATCTCTTATCAATCGATCTAGCATGCAGATATTATGTACTGTGGATGAGCTTGGCCTAAAGCCCGTTTTTAGATCATGCAATCTCTTTTCGGAGATTAACCCATTGCTGGAGTTCCTTCAGTACCAAGCCTGAAAACAGCTTACCCGTGACGTCCAGCATGAACAACAGCTTGTAATTTTCTGGCTTGCTCCTGCCCCCTTCTTATAGACAGGAACAAGCACAGACTGCCTCCATGTGGACGGGACTGTTTGTTCGTGACACTACATCGAACAATGCTTTCAAATAAGGAGTCCCTCGTACAATGCTTTCAAATAAGGAGCCCATACCGCAGGGTCTCTTTTAAGGACCACATTTGCTAACCCATTAGGCCCTGGCACCCTAGATGATTTAAGAGCTTTGTTGGTGGCCAGCAAAGAGATAACTTGACATATCAATTGGCCATCGCCCACTTGGCACAAAATTGTCAGAAGTCAAGGTAGTTGGTTCAACTCCCTGACTTTTACCAATGTGTTTCAACCAGGCTGCCTCACCAATAGGATTCAGCATACACTGCTCTTTAGGGCCTTTGGCTGCAGATAATAGTTGCCAGACATGTCTTGGATTATGGCTATTAATAATATATATATAAACATATATGTGTGTGTGTTCGTACATATAAGCGTTTTAATTTGATGTTGATAAACAGAAGTGATGTCTTTGTTTGGTAGTTGTGATTTGTTATTACAAAATAGAAAAAGGGTCATTCCTCTGAGAAGAATGCATGGTAGTTCTCTTTAAAGTTTCTTGAGAGGCATTTACTTTGTTTAAAAAATTTGCCAAACATGTCATTCCCTCTTCCTTCATTTCTTGGTTGTTGGATTCAATCTTTTTCCATGCTGCTAATCATTTGCTAGACAACGTCCCTTATGTGGAGGGACTTCCCACCTTCTCATATGAATGTACTATTTTTTTTATATTGTTAACTGCCACTGACCTGTGAGTCATACACGTGAGGAGGTCTGAAACCTTTTTCTGAATTCCAGCAGGGCTACATTTTATGTCGAGAGTTTCATGTGATTCTAGAAGTGCAGGAGTCCTAATAGCAGGAGCTATTCCCATCATTATTGTACTCTATTTATTTTTATTTTATTTGATATTTGTAAGCACCTGTACACCAAATGGTGTTTCAAGGCACCACAAGACAAAAAAGTGGGCAACAAGGGAGAAAGATAACAATAACGGTCCTACTAGGCCTTGTGACATTTGGATCATGCAAGTGCAGTAACAAGAAGTGCGAGGGAGGTGGGGGGGGCGCCAGTCTGCAGGAATGAGATGTTCTAGGGTGGGAAGGGACATGCAGGGAAGAGAGGAGACCATGGGTGGGTGGAGGAGGGTGGGCGGGAGAGGGTAACTGGGACTGGGCTAGTGCTCAGGAGAGGACAGGAGGGCAAGTGCCAGGGAAATGCATGGGGTGCAGGGAGTGAGGGACCAAATGCTAAGTGCAAGGAGGTGGGGTGGACTGGGCAGGTGGGGGGCTGGTGCCCTGTATAGCTCAGAAGGAACCAGGCAGCCAGTCATTGCGGTAGACAGGGGAGTTAGCAGGTAAGGGGGAGAGGGAAGGAAGAAGAGAATAGGAGGATCTTGATGAGCTTCTGGAACTTAAGGAGATCCCGCTCAACCTGAGAGGGGCAGGGAGATCATTCCAGCGGGAGGCTCCTGCGGACGAGAGCGATCGACCCCCCACACTCTCTGCTTTGAGAAGCGTCTGATCTGCAGAGAGTTGGAGCTAAAAGACCTAAGGGTTCTAGCAGGGAGTTATTTAGGGAGAGTAATTTGGATGTAGCAGGGTCCCAGGCCGCAGAAAGCCTTGTGGATGATGCAGAGGGTCTTGAATTTGATCCTTGCAGCAACCAGGAGCCAGTGGAGAGATTTTGTGGCTGTAGAGATGCAGTCCCCCGGCTTAAATAAATAAATAAATAAGGCCAAGGATAAGTCTTGCAGTCCTATTCTGGATTAGTTGAAGGGGGAGAAGGGAGGATAAAGGAAGATTGAGGAAGAGGCTTTTGCTGTAGTCCAGCCTAGAGAGGACCAAAGCTCTGGAAATATTGAGTTTCTAGGGGAAGGTGAGGAAAGGGAGAATGCCTCTGAGGAGGTACAGCTGATAGTGGGCCTTCTTGGCAAGGTCAGCGATGTGAGGAAAGTGCTCTTGCTGCATTTATATCCCTTATTACAGTTGTAGCATGATGCTTTGTAATCTACCTGGTTTTTATGACCCACTAGTCACATTAATTGTAAGAAGAATTGTTCCATAAACAGGACTGCTTTCAATACAAATAATTCTGCTCTGTATCTTCATTTCAATAAACAAATCTCCCCTTTTCTGTTCTTAATTCAAATCATGTTGATCAGTAGAGAACACCACACGAATGCTGACACCCCTATTAGTAAACATTAGACTGAAGCTCACGGACATAAGCATGTAGCAAATGATTTGATAAATGTAGGTTTGTGAAGGATTGGTACATACTTGAAGACATACGCTGGAGTCAGTGTCTCTTTGGGTTGAAGTCCCTCTTAGAAAACTGAACTTGTTTTTTCTGACCTTGTATTGGTGAATAATATGGGGCAGGGAACGTTGAGGCTGCTGTAAGCCATTAAAACTGAATAACTCAAATTATAATTGATTTTGCTAATGCCATGGAAAGAAGTAAAGAATTGCCGAGTAAAAAGTGCCTTTTTTAGTCAATAAGGATATCATAAGCTCATGTCCGGAATGAAGGTTGTATTCTTACATGTCAGTAAGAGCTCTGTAGCACATATTGAAGATGCAAAGACAGATAATAATCTAAGAACCCAAGATAAAGAGAGCTTAATGAAAAGAGAAGGATTGTCAATGCTCTTCAGTTCTGAGGTAACTCTCTCATTGAGGAAGCACATAGAGGCACAGAGATTGGCTCCCTGGGCGTAAAAGTAAGGTTAAATAATTGTCATATATCACGGGTGTGACAAATAACTGTGAACATGAAAGACAGTCCAAGGGCCATTATTCAAATGGGTGGGCTGCGGTAGGTCAGAATCAGGGCTCAGCCAACAAGGCATAATTGTTATTGTTTTTGTGCAGCCCTGAGGAAGACCCTGAATAGGTCGAAGCACGTGTTGACTGGCTGTATAAAACGTGTTAATTTTAATGAAAACTGATTTATCAGGAGTAAAAACTTGTGATTATTAGGGTCTTGAAATCGGTAGGGTAGGGGTGCGCGAGGCCAGTTATCTTAGTAAATTGTTTGCATTCTTCTAAGGCTTTGGGTTGAGTCTTTGATTAACTTAGGCCCCTGTATGCCTGTCTGCATTATACATTGATAGTAGTGCAATATATAAAAATAGCTTACAAGGTAATTAGCAGTGTGTTGTAGATAGCTCAGCCTGGTCAACCCATTCTTTCAATTTTACAAATAGTCAAAACACCCTACTCTTCAGAGGTCCATCCCTACGCTACTTTAGCAAACAAAATGGTTCTTTTAGGTGATATTCTTGTAGTGGTTACTTGCAGTCTGGATCTTTTTTCTAGTCCTTTCTGCTTTCAACCTTCCAGATACTGTACTGAAGCCCTCTGGTCTCGCCAGTCCTGTGTCTCTCAAGAGCTCAGAGAGGTGCTACCAAATCCTCTGCAGAGCCGTGGGACTGTGGGATCCCACATCATCTACCATTGGCGAGGCACATCGGGGCATGGCCAAACCAACTTAGTATCTGGCGTCCCACTACTCCCACAATCAAGGATGGTGAGCTTGTCAAAATGTTTGAGGCCTCATTGTTGTGGTCTTCCCCCACTTTGTAATATATGCACTCGATAAGCATCCCACCTGCATGTCCACTTTTATGTCCCTCCACCCCTGCCCCCCTCGCCTCCGAGAGCAATTACATTCAAGCAGGGTGGTTGGGGTGAGGAGAATTAGTATTTTCCAGGTTACATGTTTTATAAAAGCATGCATTTACAATGTTTTCGCCCCCATGTTATTATATGATTTCCATATCATTGCAACAGTGCCAACTCCATCTGTACATTTGCGCATGAGTATAAAGGCATTTCGTTTGTAAGTACTCTCTTTTACAAGTATTTTTATTCCTGCTAGTCAGAACTTTACTCCTTCTATGTCTCCACCAACAAAACAAATCATGTATTTTGGATGGGTTCACTTACAATGTGACTTCATTTAAATGTCTCCACAGCCACATGCCGCTCCTTTGTGATGCTCTGGAGGGCCACCTCATCTGGCTTAGTGCTGTACAAAGTTGCCCTTTGCTACACATTTCTTGTGGCCTCCTTTTTCCGGACTCCCACCCCAAATCATTTTATTGGGATCTCCTACAGGCACCCCACAGGCGCACACCTCACCACAGCAAACCCAGATAGGAGACTAAGAGGGGACATAGGCTTCCAATTTCGTTCAATGACTGGCTCATTACCAAACTATGACTGGAAGGTGATGGGGACAGACATTGGGACAGTACAGGCAGGAGGGTCAGAAGCCTATCACCTACCCCTCAGTTATGCATTATGACTTTTCACCAAAGCTGTGCTTTACACCGCCCACTTAACATATCAGTTGCAGTTTATTCCTCAGGCTGCACCACCCAGGATTTAGAAGAAGAAAAAAAATCTGCTTGGAGCTGAATTGAAAGATGGCCCTGCAGTTGAAGATATTGAGGAATATGTATTTGCATCCCACTTTCTCTCCTTTATGTAGTAGGACAAAACAGGGCTGTCTGTGGTGCATGTCTTAAATAGAAAGGATGTAAAAAATAATCTCAAGGATGCTTTCTGAACATTGAGCCACATTACAAGTTTGGAGGTATTTTAGCTGTAAATCTGCCCAAATACCACCAAACGGATTTACTGTTACTGCCACTTGGTCCGGTGGAATTACTGCAGGATTTCAAGTGGTGGTAGGCGCTGGTATTCCCCCATTTATTGGAGTCCATAGAACTCCATGGGGATTTTGGCGGAATCATTTTGGTGTTTGGGCGGTAAGGTGGTGATCCACCACCTTTGCCACCAAAGTTATAGTACAGCAGTGCGATAATGCACTGGTAACACAGTTACCACTGCATTACCATCATTTTTACCCACACTGCCGTACTTGTTATGAGGCCCATTGTGTTTAGTTAGCCATAGGTTACTTTATTATGTTATGTGATGTTATTTTGCATTTATATAGCGTCTTATGTACTATTGGTATGGTCTCAAGGCGCTGGTAGGTTGAACGCCCTTGGAAACCGAAGTTCTGGTCAGTAGAGAGAGACAGAGAGAGTCATAAGGTGCATGTGAGCACCGGCTATGTGGCCTTTAATACAATATGGAAAAGGACCATATAAAATTGGTCAATATATCCACCTCATTCTTTTCCAATTCTGGCTTCACATACTCAAGCATGGATAGGCTGTATGGCACAGGGAGCCCCAAACACAATTGTGCTTAATGTGTAAATATGATAAAAACCTGAAGGTTGACGAGTACAAACATGAGTTTTCATGATCACATAAGGATCCATGTAGGTAGATCCAACTAATGACTTCATAGGGTTGTATAAAGAAATCAGTGTCTTTTATAGGGAGGTAAGAAGTGCTCAGCATACCTTATTCACCAAACACTGGATAGCACTGACGTAAATCTTAATCACCATTATATAAAGTATTGGACGTGATCCCAGCAGGGAACTACAAGTGCATACCTATATGCTAAAACACTAACGAAGCAGTGGTGTGCCCATGGGCATCTTGTTTATTGGCACATTAATAACCATTCAGTGCACCTATACGTGTCATGTACATAACCAGATGCAATTGTAATCTAACTGCTACACTAAACACAACCCTTTGTTTTATAAGTCGTTTATCTATACTGCATTCCTGATGCCTTGTTCAGCTGAAATGTGAATTCAAATATGAGAAAAAACCTGCAAAGGCAGAATCTTTCATGCCAAGATTGCAAGCACATGCACACATGTTGCAGGCAGTTCTCCCAAGCAGGTGCATTGACTCACTAGTGCTTCTTACCAAAACTGTTATCCTTTTCCACACATCTATTCTGAGATATACCGTAAGTTAGATGAACATATTGTCTCTCTAAACCTTTCTAAGAAAACAATTTAATGACCAATTCTCCTTTAAACCCAACAGGGGCTGAAATCAGAAAGCGGCAAAGGAAAGCTGGAGCATCTCTTCAATATGCAAATAAAAACCCACCCTATGGAGCATCAACCAGAAACGCCAACATCAAGATGCTACAGAACTGTCAGAAGGGAAGCAGGTCTAAAAGCCACCTATGGTCAGAAGGCTACAAGGAGCCGAAACGAGAAACAAATATCCAATATGAAAGTGACTTCAGCAAATTAGAACATTTCAGATTACAGCAGCGAAAGCTCAAAACAGGCATACCACAGAAACCTAATCAAAGCAACAATAATCTGAAGAATTCACATTTTCTTAGCTTCCGTCCAAAAGCACAGGCCGGTCAGACCCAATATACATGTACTCAGTGCAATAGAATGTTCAGGTTGAAGAGAGAGTTTATTGCACACATGGAAACACATTCCAGAGAAAGGTCATATGCATGTCCTGACTGTGACAAAACCTTCTTTCGTAAAACCAATCTGATGACCCATTCCAGAACACATACAGGTGAAAAGCCATATGCATGTCACTTCTGTAACAAAAGATTCAGTCGGAAAGATAATCTGAATGGACATATAAGAATACATACTGGAGAGAGGCCGTATAAATGTGCTGAATGTGGGAGAAGCTTTACATGGAAAGGAGATCTTAATCAACATAGAAGGAAACATACTTGATAAAAGGCCCGGTCAAGAAAAACTATGTTGAAGCAGAAAAATAATACAAAGGTTAGGACAGGATTAAACGGCACTGATAAATGGCAATTAGAAAATGATGTACTGGGAAGTCTGAGATGTAGGGAATATAGCAGTAGAATGTTTCAGAGGACCCACCACACTGAGGAAAAGAAACAGCAAAATAAACCTGCAGAACAACATGATCCCTTTATCAATAGTTTGCATCGGTACCAGTACAGGCAGAAGGGCCATTTTGTTTACATCACCCCGCAAGAAACGGAGCCCTAATCTGAAATAGTCTAATTTCATCAATGAGCATTGACATTAAAATAACCAAACTATGTGCTATCAGAGGCTGCTCTTTTTGAGAAACCACTATGTAACACACCACTGTTTAGGATCTGCATAGAAAAACATGAAAGGATAGCTCACAAATCTAGTGCTCAAGTTGTTTTGAGGAGCCTTCCAAGCGCTGGATCATGTTTTTATCTTTTACCATTTATTCAGTGGATATGATAAAACTGGAACAAATCATTGATTTGTGGGCTACGATACTTCAACAACATGTCCAGCCATGCATACACCTTGTTGAAGTGTTGAGTCTTGCGTGCCATTTACATGGCCAATGTAAGCATTTTTATCTCTCTGTATGCCGAACATAGATTCTAGCTCTCTGATCACTTACTACAGAAATATCCAAAATGTAATGGTCTCCGTTTTATTTGATGGCCAGATGTTCACTTAAGTCCAGACTCAAAAAAAGACAATAGTCTCACATCTCCATGCTGTGATCCTTAACCTCAAGTAGAGATTGCCAAGTGCACCACACCTACTTTTGGAAACTGCTACAAGTTCCATGCAAACATTTGCATGGCATATCCACATGTATCCATGAAACAACGTCTGGCAAACCAATCTTCTATAAAAAAAAAAAAAATGAAAGGTACTACTTCCTCTTTATGCCGACCATTAGATCAGCTTCACGTAGAGTGGGGCGCATGCTAGCTACTTCTAGTGGCCATGGCAATCTACTGTGAAATTAACCAATCCACTAAAGACACATCCTATAATGATGAAGTTAAGGGGCGAGGATGCAAACCACTAATATGTCCCAGAGAAATTCCATGTAATTGGAGTGCCCTTTGAAATGGTAAAGGAATTGGTGGCTACTCTAACAGAAACTCAGATGGCATGCATATATTGAAAATGGCACCAAAGAACTGCAGATAGAGCACAACCTTCTCATTATAACGTGACACTAGTATGTGGGGCTTTCTGGACAGAATATTTGAAATCCACATTGGTCCAACCAATTGGATGGAAATTTAGGTCCAGTCAGTTCACACAAGAAAGCTGAAGACCCTTGATCACATTTTTAAACAAGCGCTACCTCTGACACAAGGGACTGCTTATACACTACGAAAAGCTGGATTGTGCTGTATTAAGATTAAAAAGACCTAATTGTTTCATACATGGAAAATATCACATCTGCCTAATAAAGAACTCATTTATACATGCTGGGCAGCAGGCAAGAGAGACAAACATGAAAGACCTGATAATACAGTTTATCTGAGATAAGATAATGGGACTATTGCCCTTTTCAATGTACCTCTGAATCCAAATAATCTAATGCCAGAAAATGCAGGCTGTCGGGCCATAAAAAAGAAATACAGAGGCAATGAGTGGACACCTAAGACAGAGCATATAGAAAAGCCCAGTCCCATACTATAGATAGACCTATTTGTGGTCCATGCAAATTCCTAAACATTTCTGCCTACGTTTGCAAAAGCGTAGACATTTCAGGTTGTATGCCTATGTTAAATATATCCTCCTCTCTTGTAATCCCAGCTTCAAGAAATGGAAAAATGCCACTCCATACAAGTTTGATGGCTCCACAGGAGATGGAATCCCTGTCTTCATCTGTGAATGTCCTATTCATGACAATGGATATCGTTCCATGGTAACAAGCTAAGAGACATCGACACCAGTCATCGCTCTGACATTCACATCCTTTTCACTGACCACGATGCAAAAGTGACATCTGCTGTGGAGGATTCACGAGGGAGAGCTGGAAAAGCAGGAGCGAAAAATGACCCAAGCGTCAGCTAGTGAGTAGCCAAGGATAGGATGTTGGAAAGCCTTATGAAATTGGTCTGTTGAGCTCATTGTCACACTGATGCAGTGGTTACCCCCCCTCTCCATTAATGTATGTCTCGCTCCCTCTTTCAATCTCTCTCGCCCTCTCACTCTCATGGCTCACAGCTCGCGTTACACCACTTGGCAGCCAAGGGCTGTTATTCTCTTTTTTCTTGTAATCTTCTGTGGGCTTTTGTTACATATCGATTTTCCATTCCCTTATGATGTATTGCACAGAGCTCACATAATAATGTTCCCAAGCAGTGGTTTAATAAAAACTTGAAACATGATTGAAGCACTTGTGGAGTACCTCCACATTGGCAAGCATTTCAACAAACAAGAAAGTACTAAAATAAAGTGATGCACAAAAGAAGGTGGTTGTGGTTTTTATTTCTACAGATGAATCCAGTCTTTGTGTATTGAAAAAAACGCTCAACCGAGTAAAGTGAAGTAAATAGTATTTATAGGTTTACCCAATTTATGTGGAAAAAGTCAGAAAACCTCCTTCAACTAAGAGTTGCACTTTGTTGGGTAAAGGTTGTATTCTCTCCTCCTCTTTGGTGTGCACGCGATGACATCCTCCCCTTTACACTAAACGTCATTGTGCACATACCAATGTTCTATATTTGACAGTTGGAACCGTTCCAATAACCATCAGTTGTAACTTGCCTCTCGGCACACCCCGTATTTGGGTCTTCTTTCCCTTGAATAAAACTTCAATGTCCACGCCTTTGCATTTTATATATTCCTTGGATGCTACTCTGATACAGCATTATATTGGCGACGAGGATGATGGGACGAAGAGTGACGACGGTGAAGGAAGTGAAATATCCATGTTTCACAGGAGTAGGCAGTTGAAGACCCCAACACTGGTGAGGGGATCTAGAGGTGACGGGTGACGGAAATCATCGGTGCCACAGTGAGCTGTTATACGGGTCCCACTATTATGGGCTACACCTTTTGGTGAGGTTTAAGGAGATGTCAGACAATTACCTTTGATTGTCTAGTCTAAAAAACAAATGTTTTCAAAATAATTGGACTGGGCGCAGGCTAGCTTTCCCAGTGAGAGCAAGTTCCCTTTCGGGGCTCATATCGGGACACGCTGTCATGCACATCAGGGCCTGTCACACTTACAGACTGGCACTCCCAGTGGTGGGCAAGTTCCCTTTCATCGGGGCTCGGAACACGCAGTGATGCGTATTAGGGCCTGTCACGTGCCACAGTGCAGCGATCCGCAGTGTATACTGTAGGAGGGATTCGGGGCTTGGGAGTCCCAAAAAGGTTGCATCCACTTTCTTTACAATCATACTGTCCTTGGGCATATTTCCAGCACCTCGCAGGTCACCTTTACACTTTTGGCACCTCATTATTGGAGCCCACGTGTGAGCTAGGGATCATATCCCACTGGGACAGTCTGGAAACAGTTGGAATTCACATAGGGCAGAGCAGACAGCGAGGTGTACGGCATCATCTCATGGATTAGCCCTCCCACGGATATGGTAATCAGGATATTTACAGGAAACAAAAGGATTTCATGGGTGATTGACAGTGGCACCGTTGAGACAATCTCCTGACTCAAAGGAGGACTGCATCATCTTCTGGCCAGGAACTGTACTGCATCATTTTGCTGGCTGAATCCCATTCTACATTTTATATTCTAAACCTTGGAAGGTGTTTCATACCTCTCGTTTTTGGGTACAGTGTGATGGGGACGTATTATACCGTCTCTGTCATATATTTTCATACACAAATTAGTGGAAGAATGCAGAGCTTAGAGCCTCCCCCAAAATGTTTGGCAACTCTGGGGGATCCTCCTATTCCTTGGGAGGATTGGAAAGATTTGTTCCCATTTTACTTAGTTGCGTCTGAATTTGTTAGATTTTCAGTTGAGAGGAAATTCATGTGCTGTGTGGGCGCCGAAGCTGTGAGAGTGAAAAAAAATGACCAGATGTGGAAGTGAGTGATGGGCAGGGGGGTTGGGGGGTGCAGATGGTCCAGGCATATACGGAAAAGCCATGAGAAAACTGGAACTGCAATATGGTAAACAATTTAATGTGGTGTTTGAGAGATCCACATTTTTCTCGAGGAAAAAGTGTTGGGGAATCAGTAGATGGTTTTGTTGCTGATTTAAGGGGGTTACTAATGTCATGTGAATTTACTGGAACAGAGGGCCAACTTATGATGTACACATCAAATTCTGAAATATAAGAGATGCTCTGGCAAGCAAAGAATCCGCCTTTGCGGGAGGCGTTGGCCACTGCAAAGGGTATTGAACTCAACAGTAAGTGTCTTAAGAAAGTGAATGGGAAAAAAAAATTTCAGTTGGTGAAAGGTGAGGATGTAGATGGACAAAGTACGGAGGAAACATTGAAGGGTTGCGCTTTAAAAAAGTCTTAATAGGTATGGCAGGAAAAATAACAATATTCAACAAGGTTGGAGAAAGGGACATTGTCCCCGTTATGGGTTTGTGAAACACGGTTTGAATCCTAGGGAATGCCCAGCAATGAGGGGCAAGTGCAGGAAGTGTGGGGTTGTTGGAAATTTGGCCAGGTTTTGCAAAAATAACACGCATACCACAGTGGGACAAACTGGTGGGAATTTGGTGATGGAAAATAAATCTGAGGGCTAAGAAAGTGGTTCACATAGTAGGGGAGGTAGGAGATGATGATCATGGAGAATATATTCCACCCGAGATTGACATAGTATTAGCAGGTAACATCACAAGAGTATGATCAGATTCAGGGTCACCATATACAATCATATCAGAAGACAAATACAGAGAGATATGGGGCAAAAAGAAACATACATTACACAACACAGATATCAGACCCAGAGCCTTTTGGGGGAGGAAAAATAGATCTTAAAGGTTTTGTTCAGTGTTATATTGCAAATGGAGACAGACACATACATGCAAATGTTTATGTAGCTACCAAAGGTTACTGTCTATTGGGTTGGAAGCATCAAGGGAAATTGGGATTAGAATTACATCCAGGAAAAGATCAGCAAGTACAGACAATTACAAGACAAATGTCAGAAACATTTAGTGATGACATGACTAGGACATTTTGAAAGGTTTTTCGCAGTGGTATTGGAAGACTAAGAGGTTGTGTACAAGATCCGGTTGGCAGAAAATGCAAAATCCAGGTTACACAAGGTGAGGTATCTTGCCCTTAGTGTGAGGAGCAAAGTTAGTCTGGAACTGAGAAATCTTTTTGAGCAAGGGGTCATTGAACCTCTAGAGAGTAGCGAAGGCAGGATTAGGCTGTGGTGGATTTACGTGATTTAAACAAGAATATCCTTGTCAACAAGCATCCGTTACCTAGAGTGAGCAAAAATGTTTCCACCATGGGGGAGGTGGAATGGTATTCTTCATTGGATTTATGATTTGCATGATTCATCCAACGCCTTCACTCCATTCATTACACCCATGGGTTCATTTCAATTTAAAAGATTACCATTTGGGTAAGCATCTGCAGCATCAGTATTTCAAAAAGTCATGAATGACATATTTGAAGGATTGGAGGGTGGCAAATGTTTACAGGACATCTTGGTGGGGGCGAAGAGTGAACTGTAACACTCACCTGATATCCACGGGGCGCCACAAAGTCTGGTTGGACCACTTCCAACCTCAAACCCTCTCCCTTGGACTCTTGTTCGGCCGAGGACCGAGTCTGAAAACACAGGAATTTGGGTTTATCTTATTGTCTCTTCCTGCCTGGAGCCAACCTCCCTTGTGGACCCAACTTCCCCCCTAGTGCTCTCCTCACCTTGCTTTATTGTATGGTGCGCACTCCGTCCTGCTTCTCTTTGCAGGGGTGCATTGTTGGATGGGCGCGTCGGAACCAAGTTACCTCACTGGTGCGGGCCCTCTGAGTCCAGACCTGCTGAGACTTCAGTTTGTCCAGGTAAGATTGCTGGTTTGGCAGTTTTGTCCTTTACTTTGCAATTTCCCCTATTAATGTCTCTCCTTCCTTAGGTGCAACAAGAGTTCTAGTGGTGCCGTGCTGCTTGGGGCTGCGCACAAGATGGTGAGTGAAACAGTGATGCGCAGCGCTATGTGCCTTTTCTTAGGTTGACCTGTTTGTTCTCTCTTCCTTGCAGGCCGCTGCGATGTCCCTGCAAGGATGCTGCTGAGAAGATGGAGCGCAGTGAGTAAAGCGTAGCCTGCGCCGCCTTCTTGATCTTTTGTGTGATAATCAGTGTTTATTCTCTCTTGCAGGTCGTTCTTATGTTCCGAAGTGGACGTGGGCCAAGGGCGATTTAAACCCAGGTAAGCGTGCACTATTTTGGCTATTTCCAGTATTGAAGAATAAATGCTTACTAATGCTGTTTTTTCGTTCTCCGAGATGTAATATTCCCAGGACCCAGGAGCAGAGGACAGGAGCAGGATTCACTCACAGGTAAGTGTAGACTAACAGTGTTCTTGTTCTTGCAGGTAACCGGCTCTGGAATGCTGGTGAAGATCCGAGCTGAACGTGGTGAGCGTCACGCTGCAAAGTGCAGAGTAACGCGAAGCGTGTTTCTCAGGCTGGGCGTGGCTTATATAGCCCCCAGGTATCCCAGGTACCCCTAGGTCTGACCACACCTAAAGGACTAGACCGCGTAACTCGGTTCGAGGACTGAGCTATGCAGGGGCATCCATGTTTTGCCAAAGGCTATTGCCAAGCCCAGTTCTCAAGTTCTTTTGCTTCACACATGAGCCTGGCGCCAAAGGCACCAGGACTGGCTCCAAGAGAGCCTTGGGCGCGATGGTGAGGCCTTTAAGGCCATGATGGAAGTTCGTGGCGCAGCCCAAATGGCTTGCCTATTAGGATCAGGGGCAGGGCTCATGACAGCACTCCCCCCCAAGGCCCCTCTCAGAGTGGTTCTTCCGTCTGGTCCTGGCTTGGTGGGATGATCGTGATGGAACCGCTGTATCAAACGTGATGCATAGATATATTTGCAAGGTTCCCATGTCCTGTCTTGCGGGCCATACCCCTTCCAGTCCACTAGATAATATAGTTTAGATCTGACATATTTTGAGTCCAGGATGTTCTTTACCTCAAATTCCGGTTCTCCATTGACCATGACTGGTTTGGGTGGTATTGTAACTCGAGTTCCAAGTTGGACAGGTTTCAAAAGAGACACATGGAACACTGGGTGAATGTGCATGTTGGAAGGTAAGGCCAGTTTAACTGCTACTGGGTTTATAATAGATTCGATGGTGAAAGGACCTAAATATCGTGGGCGGAATATCCAGGTTCCTTTTATAGGCACATGCTTTGAAGCCAACCAGACTTCATCTCCAACCTGGTAGTTGGGAGCCCTTTCACAACCTGGTCAGCGTATTTCTTTTGGCGATCTTTAGCCTGGTGTATGTCATGCATAGACCGCTGCGAGATGGGTCCCGTGTTCTTAGTTCAGTGCAAACAACAAGGAGACACAACCGACTAAACCTTGGACTACGGGGTTTATTAACAGGGAGCGCGCTCGCCGCAGTGAATGGAGGTTACCATGGAAGCTACGTGACTCGTTGCTAAGGGGAAGCTACGTGCGTGTGGGATCACAGCGTTAGTCATGTGATCTTGGCTATTTAGCCACGCCTCCACCTGGTTTTAGTGCTTCTGATCAAGCTTTTTTGGCGTTCGGTTTTTGGCCTTTTTTCTTGTTCTGACTACGTTACCTCTTGACCCGGCTTTGGACTTGACTTGCTTTTGAATTTCCCTTGTCTGCTTAGTTGCCTTCTGTCTTCCTGGTTACGAACTCTTGCTCTTGTTCCTTGGTTACATCTGGTATCTTCTCCTATTGTTCCCGTACTGTCCGCTTGGTTTTCGACCCTGATTGAACTTGGATACTCTTTTGGTTTACGATTCTATCTGTTTAATAACTTGTTCGAGACAGTGTTCACATCTCCGCGTGACAACTTCTGCACCGTGGGACAGCCTCCGCTGCTCCGTGGGGCAGCCTCCGCTGCACCGTGGGTCAGCAACCGCTGCACCGTGGGACAGCCTCCACTGCACCGTGGGACAGCCTCCACTGCACCGAGGGAGACCTTCCATTATAACGCCGGAATCTACACCAATCTGCGTTATCACAGCCCACCAAGAACAGCACCTGTCTCTAAACAGTAGAACAGTTTTGAATCCAATCCTCCAGCTGAATAAGGGCGTTCCACATTTTCGTGTCTAACCTAAGTAATATTTTGGGTAAGCAAGATTTTTTCTTCTCTTGTTATATTTCGTCTTTCTCTATCTGATTCAGGGAAATAGGATTATAGTGTTCAACTTTCTTTCAGAACATCCTTTGGATATTGCCCTAGAACCAGTTGTGTTAGTCATTCCAAGTCTGTTGTTATTATTCAGGTTAGTGTGATTAACGTTTGAGGAACTGTTTTCTGAAATCTTAATCAGAGCTGTTCTAATCACATATCTCTGTTGTTTATTTTCTACAGCCACGAGGTCTTGGTGGGAATCCAATCTTATAATTAATAGATTTCTTTGTATGTTTCATTTTACATTCAAAGTGGTACATTAGTGGGAAGAATTCTTCTTCTACACTACGAGTTCAAATCCAAGAAGAGGAATTCTGACATAATCATAAGCCCTCTAAAATGGATCCCAACGAGACCCTGGCTAATCTACTTCAGCTAGTGGCTGACCTAAGAACCGACATGGCTACTGCTCATGCCACCACTCAACAACAAATCTTAGAACTACAAACCGCCATACAGCCTCTGCCCCAAGTGGCACCGGTAATGCCTAATGCTCCTGCCGTTGAACCCGCACAGGCGGAGGCCGGCCCAATGTATATTAGATCACAGTTGCCTTTGGCTCCACCAGAAAGATTTCATGGAGACCCAAGACTCTTTAGGACCTTTTTGAATCAATGTCGACTCCATTATTTGTGCCGGCCAGGTTCTATTCCTGACTCCGCTACCAAGGCTGCATTTTTGTTGTCACACTTTGGTGGTACTGCTGCAGCATGGGCTAATCCTCTTTTGGAGGAAGGTAGTCCTTTATTGTTTGATTACGATGCATTAATGGATGCCATGGGCAAGGTGTTTGACACCCGATATAAGACTCAAGTCGTGGAACTGGAATTGTTGAATTTACAACATGGGGATTTGACTCTTCTAGCTTATTTAGCCAAATTTAATCAGTTGGCTGCTGAGACAGGGTGGCCTGATGATAAGAAGGCGTCTCTCTTCTACAAGGGATTATCGGTTTCTTTGAAAGACACACTTGCTATGGTACCAGTAGTTCCGGTTACCTTTCCGGAACTACTTGAACTAGTGCTTCAGATTGATGCTCGCAAAGCTGCTAGAAAAGGGGAGAAAAGGGGTCTTGCTCCCGATCTTCAACCCATTCCTACTCCAGTTATGGCTGCGTCTGAACGAATGCAGATAGGAGCAGCAATGCGGGGTCCTCTTTCTCAAGAAGAAAGAGAACACCGGAAGAAAAACAATTTGTGTTTTTATTGTGGGTCTTCAGAACACCTACTAAAAGCATGTACTAAGAAGCCTACCAAGAAACAGGGAAACTTGAAAGCTCGGCAATGAGAGGAGTCCGATTGCCGAGCACTAATGTTTCTATGGACTCTAAATTCAATCAACCTGTAGCAGCACAGGTGAGCTTTCGACTACCACAAGGTCGGGTTGTTCATGCCACAGCTATTCTGGATTCCGGTGCTACCGGTAATTATATTGATACCTCTTATGCGAAGGACCTGGGGTTGGCCATTGTTGAAAAAGAAAATCCGGTGGTTGTTAATGCTGTTGATGGTTCCACTTTGATATCTGGTACGGTGGTTCAGCAAACCGTTGATCTGATTATGGAAACACTCCATGGACATTCCGAGAACATATATTTCAATCTAATCACTGCCCCGCAGTTCAAGCTTATTCTAGGAATACCATGGCTTCGATTGCATAATCCGTCTATTGATTGGCACGCAGGTACCATCGAATTCTTGTTGGAATATTGTGAGACTAAGTGTTTTGATAGGAAACCCTTGACCAATAATCCTTGCCAACCTTTGATGGATAAAGCATCTACTATCGGGGCTGTTGTGACAGGTGATTTACCCAGTGAATATTCCGAGTTTCGGGATATGTTTGATGAAGGGAGAGGTACTGTGTTACTCCCCCACAGCCCATACGATTGTCCCATTGATTTGGTTCCTGGGGCTAAGATCCCATCTGGAAGAATACATTCTCTAACCCACAAGGAGGATGTTATTCTTAAGAAATATATTGATCGGTCCCTCAAATCAGGCTTCATTTGTCCTTCTCGTTCACCTGCAGCCTCCCCGATATTTTTTGTGCCCAAGAAGGAGGGAGATCTCCGTCCATGTATTGACTATAAGGCCCTTAACGCCATCACTGTGCGCAATCAGTATCCCATACCTCTTATTTCTGTGCTTTTGGACCAATTAGGATCATATGTAATCTTTACTAAATTATATCTCTGCGGGGCTTATAATTTGGTAAGAATCTGTAGCGGAGATGAGTGGAAAACCACCTTCAAAACCAAATATGGGTTAATTGAGTACAGAGTCATGCCATTTGGGCTCTGCAATGCACCCGCCACTTTTCAATATTTCATCAATGATGTATTCCATGATATGATGGACCAATTTCTAGTGGTTTACCTGGATGATATATTGATCTATTCGGCATCTTATGATCTCCATGTGATTCATGTTGCTCGTGTCTTACAGAGGCTTCGCGATAACAGTCTGTGTGCAAAATTAGAGAAATGTATCTTTCACGTTTCAGAAGTAGAGTTCTTGGGTTATGAGATAACCAGTAAGGGAGTACAAATGAGCATGTCTAAAGTCAAGGTAATTTTGGACTGGCCGGTACCCACAACTGTGAAGGCCCTACAATCATTTCTAGGCTTTGCAAATTTCTACAGGAGATTCATAAAAGATTTCTCGCCCTTGGTCGCTCCACTGACCGCATTAACAAGCAGCAAAACACCATTCCTTTGGGATAAGGTCTGTAATCAGGCTTTTCAAAGTCTTAAATCTGCTTTTACTAGTGCACCGGTACTCCAACATCCTAATCCTAAACTACCATTTGTGGTAGAGGCGGATGCATCAGACATCGCTCTTGGTGCCATTCTGTCTCAAGTATGCCCGGATACTGAAGGGTTGCATCCGGTGGCTTTCCATTCAAGGAAACTTACTCCATATGAAAGGAATTACACAATCACAGAAAGGGAGCTGCTAACAGTACGTGACTCATTTTTGACTTGGCGACATCATTTATTGGGTTCAATCTTTCCAGTTCAGGTATTCACTGACCACAATAAAAACTGGTGGCCTTACAATCCGTAATATGTTCCACGGCTAGACATGCTAGGTGGCATGAGTTCTTTCCAATGTTTGATTTCACCATTACTTATCGGCCCGGTTCTTTGCACACTAAAGCGGATGCACTTTCCCGTATACATGGAGATTCATCCCCTCCTAGATTAGACGAACCTCTTCTCTTACCACATCAGGTGATTTGTGGATGTACTCTCCAGCCTACGTTATGTAATGATTTACGAGAATGGGTAAAGAACCATCCCGCAGAACATGCGAACTCAACCTCGAAATAATAAACGGGTTACCCCATATCAACGGTCTGTTGTTTCTTCCGGACAATGAAACCAGGAAGAAAGCTATCCAATGGTGTCATGATTTGAGGTTGGCTGCTCATCCCGGTAATAAGAAGACTGTTGATCTTTTACAACGTTGGTGCTGGTGGCCTTCTATGTTAAAGGATGTTTCTGTTCATACTGCTCATTGCTATGTATGCGCCCTGTGCAAAACCACGAATACCAAACCTGTTGGGCTGCTGCAGTCCATGCCAATTCCTGACTATCCTTGGTACATGATCTCAATGGATTTTGTGGTGGAATTGCCACCGGTCTCTGGGTATGACACCATATGGGTGATCATCGATTACTTTACCAAAATGGCACTTTTTGTACCTTGTCAAGGTGTGCCTTCCGCCCCAAAGCTGGCGGATCTATTTCTCAAGAAAGTGTTTCGTCTTTTTGGTCTCCCGTCTGTTATCATCACGGATAGAGGTTCCCAATTTACATCTCATTTTTGGAAGTCGCTTACTGCTTCCTTTGGTATAAATGAGAGGTATTCTAGCGCTTACCACCCTCAAACAGACGGGCAAACGGAACCTCTCAACTCCACCATGGAACAGTATCTTCACTGCCTTACGCAGCAGTATCAAGACTCCTGGCTGTCGTTACTCCCTATGGCGGAATTCGCGTATAATAACTCTTTGCATATGTCTACGCGTTCTTCCCTGTTTTTTGCTATGTACGGACGACACCCTAGATCTTTGCCTGTTTCTCCTGTCTTGCCCGCACGACATCCGGCAGCATCTTCCTGCATTCAACACATGTGTTTAGTACATAAACAGATGAGGGACCATTTGGAAATGGCACAGGATAACGCTAAGAGGTTTGCGGATGCCCACCGTTCTCCGGCCCCTGATTATGTGGTGGGAGGAAAGGTTTGGTTGTCAACTAAGAATCTGCGGATACCTGGAGGGAAGAAGTTTCTTCCACGTTTTGTGGGGCCATATGTGATTACGGCTGTAATTAATCCTGTAGTGGTACGTTTGTCTCTTCCTGCTAAGTGGAAGGTGCATCCAGTGTTTCATGTCTCTCTCGTCAAACCTTTTTTGCCTGATACTGCTCTCCCTTCGTATCCTCCTCCGGTCATGGTACAGGGGGAAGAGGAGTATGAGGTTAATAGGATTTTGGACACCAGGGTCTCTAAGGGGGTCAGAATGTATTATGTGGATTGGAAGGGGTACGGCCCGGAAAAGAGGACCTCGGAACCTGTCCAACATATTCAAGCTCCCTGTTTGATTTCTGACTTTTGGGCCTCGAGAAGACGGGGTCTGTCTTTAGGGAAGGGTACTGTCATGCATAGACTGCTGCAAGATGGGTCCCGTGTTCTTAGTTCAGTGCAAACGACAAGGAGACACAACCAACTAAACCTTGGACTACGGGGTTTATTAACACGGAGCGCGGCTCGCCGCAGTGAATGGAGGTTACCATGGAAGCTATGTGACTCGTTGCTAAGGGGAAGCTACGTGCGTGTGAGATCACGGCGTTAGTCATGTGATCTTGGCTATTTAGCCACGCCTCCACCTGGGTTTAGTGCTTCTGATCGAGCTTTTTTGGCGTTCGGTTTTTGGCCTTTTTTCTTGTTCTGACTACGTTACCTCTTGACCCGGCTTTGGACTTGACTTGCTTTTGGATTTCCCTTGTCTGCTTAGTTGCCTTCTGTCTTCGTGGGTACGAACTCTTGCTCTTGTTCCTCGGTTACGTCTGGTATCTTCTCCTATTGTTCCCATACTGTCCGCTTGGTTTTCGACCCTGATTGAACTTGGATACTCTTTTGGTTTACGATTCTATCTGTTTAATTACTCGTTCGAGACAGTGTTCACATCTCTGCGTGACAACTTCTGCACCGTGGGACAGCCTCCGCTGCACCGTGGGACAGCCTCCGCTGCACCGTGGGTCAGCAACCGCTGCACCGTGGGACAGCTGCCGCTGCTCCATGGGACAGCCTCCGCTGCACCGTGGGACAGCCTCCGCTGCACCGAGGGAGATCTTCCATTATAACGCCAGAATCTGCACCAATCTGCGTTATCACAGCCCACCAAGAACAGCACCTGTCTCTAAACAGTAGAACAGTTTTGAATCCAATCCTCCAGCTGAATAAGGGCGTTCCGCATTTTCGTGTCTAACCTAAGTAATATTTTGAGTAAGCAAGATTTTTTCTTCTCTTGTTATATTTAGTCTTTATCTGATTCAGGGAAATAGGATTATAGTGTTCAACTTTCTTTCAGAACATCCTTTGCATATCGCCCTAGAACCAGTTGTGTTAGTCATTCCAAGTCTGTTGTTATTATTCAGGTTAGTGTGATTAACGTTTGAGGAACTGTTTTCTGAAATCTTAATCAGAGCTGTTCTAATCACATATCTCTGTTGTTTATTTTCTACAGCCACGAGGTCTCGGTGGGAATCCAATCTTTCAATTAATAGATTGCTTTGTATGTTTAATTTTACATTCAAAGTGGTACATTAGTGGGAAGAATTCTTCTTCTACACTACAAGTTCAAGTCCAAGAAGAGGAATTCTGACAGTGTAAATGTTCAACTGCCTTTGTGAAGGTCTGGGAAATTATGGTGTGCAAAGTCTTAATGGCTGGCATTTCCAGAGTAGTGGGAACGTCCAGTTCAGAGGTGCGTGGATGTCTGCTGTATATTGTGTAAAAAGGAGTCTGTCCCGTACTGCTGTGCATATATATAGGCATATTCAGCTATCCACAGCAAGTCTTTCCAACTTACTTCCACTTGATGTAGCATACTGCGTAGGTACTGTTCGAGTGTTTGGTTTGTTCTTTCTGTCTGGCCATCCGTTTGGGGGTGGTGGCTAGTGGATAGTCGGATATCGATTTGAGCCATGGAATAGCATTTCCTTTCAGAAGTTGGATACTAATTGGGTACCCCGGTCTGAGATTAATACCGAAGGAAACCCATGAAGTCGTACGATGTGTTCGAGGAATACCTTTGCCAGGCTAGATGCATTTGGGAGACCTTTAAACGGCAGGAAGTGTGCCATTTTTGAAAATACGTCTACGACCACTAGAATGGTATTATATCCTTGACTGGGCGGTAAATCTGTGATAAAGTCAAGAGATAATGTATGCCGGGGCACCAGTGGAATTTCCAATGGCCTAAGGAACCCACCTGGTTTTTGTTTTGATGACTTATTTTGCGCACATACGCCGCAGGAGAGGATGAATTGAATGACGTCCTTACACCACGTGGGCCACCAGTAGCTTTGTTTTACCTTGGCTAGAGACTTAGCTATCCCAGGGTGGCCCTCAATCAAAGAGTCATGATACCCTGAGATTACCTGTTCCTGTAGCCCTTTTTGGGCAAGAATAAGTGGTTCCTGGAATACAGAAGTTGGTCCTTGATTGTATAGTGTTCTCCCCGTGTATTCCACTCTTGTAACAGCTCGGGATTCATCAAATGTCAGATCTCTTGTTGTAGTCCATTCTGAATCATTGTTGTTGTAATGCCCAGGAGCTTGTCGTTTGGAATGATGGCCACTGGATCGGGGGTCGTGTACACCTGTTCATCAATACCCATACGGGAAAGGGCATCGGCTTTTCCGTTTTTGACCCCACGCCGAAACCTGATTACGTAATCATACTCCACGAAGAAAAGGGCCTAGCGTAGCGGTCGTGAGGATTGAGCCTTTGCTGTTTTTAGATATTGTAGATAGCAATGGTCACTTATCACGGTGATGGTATGCCTGGCACCTAGGAGATAGTGTTGCCAGACCTTAAAGGCTGATTTGATGGCTAGGAGCTCCTTATCCGTGATAGCGTAATTGAGTTCAGGTGGTGAGAATTTACGCAACCAGAAGGCTACGGGATGCAGCTGACCGGTTTTTGGATCCCTTTGCGAGAGGACAGCACCCATTGCTATGCTTGAGGCGTCTGTTTCCACCATATATGGAAGGTCTGGGCGAGGATGTCGTAGGATCGGGGCAGAGGTGAACCTCACCTTCAGTTCTTGGAATGCCTTTTCTGCTTCTTCCTTCCATTGGAATTTTTTGTTGCTTTTCCTTAATAGTGATGTGGTCGGATGCACTATTTGAAAAAATCCCGGGATAAATCGGTGGTAGAAATTTGCAAAACCCAACATGCTCTGGATTGCTTTGAACAAACTTGGTGATGGCCAGTTTAGAATGGCATCGACCTTGTGCACATTCATTCGGATTCCTTTTGGGGTGAAGACGAAGCCGAGGAACTCTACCTCAGTCACGTGAAATGTGCATTTCTCGAGTTTGGCATAGAGGTGATGTTGGCAGAGTTTCTTAAGAACGGAACGGACATGCTGGAAATGGTCTTGTTTTGAAGCCAAGTATACGAGAATATCGTCAATATAGACTAGGGCACAGACATCAATTAGTTCTCTTAAGACATTGTTCATGAAATATTGAAATGCAGCGGGAGCATTGCAAAGTCCAAATGGCATTACCTGGTATTCATAAGGACCATATTTGGTACGAACAGCGGTCTTCCATTCGTCCCCCTTTTTCACTCGAACGAGATGGTACGCTCCTCCAAGGTCCAATTTAATGTAGATTTGGGCGTCTTTGACTTGATCTAATAGTTCTGGAATAAGCGGCAGAGGGTAGCGATTTTTAATGGTGATTTGGTTCAATACGCGGTAGTCGATGCAAGTCCTCAAATCTCCTTCCTTCTTCGGTACGAAGAATAGGGGAGATGCTGCTGGTGACTCGAAGGGTGGATGAAACCATTAGCCAGGTATTGATCTAAATAGGACTTCAAATGTTGGTTCTCAGGTTCAGTAAGTGCATAGATTCGACCATAAGGGATTTGTGCAGCAGGTACCAGGTCGATCTGGCAATCATATGGCCTGTGCGGTGGCAAGGTGTTAGCTTGTTCCTTCTGAAGCACATCTTGAAAGTCCTGGTGTTCATTTGGTAGGGTACCGGTCACACCCAGAGTTATTGTCGCTGTTCCATGAACAGATGGGCTTGAATTCGTTGACTTCTTTCCTTTGTAGTAACAAGTGTGAGTACAGCCTTCAGAAAAGACCAACTCCCTTGTACGCCAATCTATATGCGGATTGTGAGCTACCAACCACGGCATCCCTAAGATGAACCGAAACTGAGGCGCATTGATGAGGTTGAAGGCAATAGATTCCCGGTGACCATCCTGACACAGAAGGGTTAAGACTGTAGTGCATTGAGATACTGGACCGGAAGCTATTTCCGTACCATCAACGGTGGTGACTGTTTCAGTCGTCGACTTAGGGCATAGAGGAAGCCCCATCTTTGCTGCGAGATCCTGGTCCATATAATTCCCAACTGCTCTGCTGTCAATGTATGCTTCTACGGTATGCATCCTAGACGGTTGCTGGTGGTTGATTAGGATCACGGGCAACGCAAAATGGGAGGTCTATAGTTCACTTTCTTCGCTCGACAAATGGACCCCTACATTCATTTGCTGTGCTTGGTAGTTTTCCGACTCCTCATTCGTATTTTCTTTGTCAGTGGCTCCTATGATTCTCCTCAGCGGTTTCACTGGACACTCTTTGAGGAAATTACCTGATTTTCCGCAGTATAGGCATAGCTGCTGCTCCCTTCTCTGGTCTCTTTCGGCTTTGGTTAAAGGGGGCCTTACCCCTCCTAACAGCATTGGTTCCACCGAATTGTCCGTTACTCGTGGGGCATTGTCCCTTGACCGAACGTACATAGGGCGAGTGTTCAGTCTACCCTGATCTGCCCTTCAGTCTTGCAACCTGTGATCTAGCTGAACCACAAGGTTAATAAACTCTGCACAGTCTTTTGGTGGATCAACCACTTGGGCGAGAACATCTGTTAGCTCTCCCCGTAACCCCCGGTGGATTAGCGTAGTTCTCTTCTCCACAGGCCACCCTGCTTCAACCACAAGCCTGTTGAAAGTCGCTATATATGTTAATAGGTCTTGGTTTCCTTGACGAAGGGACAAAAGCTTGTTGTCTAGTGCCTGTCCATGGGTACGACGAGCAAAAAGTTTTTCCATCTCCTGCTGGAAGCTCAAGAAGTCACGTAGCAGTGGATCATCGTGACTAACAAAAGGTACAGACCAGTCCGCAACACTGCCACTCAAATAAGAAAGCACGAAAGCAACCCGTGACTGGTCATTAGGGAAGGCCCCAGGCCTACAAAGAAAATGGAGGCGACATTGGTTCATAAATGTTGCATACCTCCTGGGGTCTCCCGTGAAGCGCTCAGGTGGGGCTAAAGGAACTGCTCCTGGAAGGGTTATCTGTACCGGATTGGTTGATGGCGCTGACATAGATGAGACGTTCCCAGGCAATGGGGCTTGTCCTGTCTATGACTGGATAAGTTGCCTACTCAGGTCATCAGTGTGTTCCTTAGCCACTATCAATTCTCTCTGCAGGGCATTGGTCTCCTGTCTGGCTGAATGCACCTCATCACTTAGCTGCCCCGACATCTGAGCTAACTGGTCAGTTTCTGAAGTTTCCATGACACCCAGGTGGATTATATTTTGTGAGGCTTCGCGTTCTGTAACGCTCACCTGATATCCATGAGGGCGCCACTCAGTCTGGTTGGACCACTTCTGACCTCGAACCCTCTCCTTGGACTCTTGTTCGGCCGAGGACCGGGTCTGAAAACACAGGAATTTGGGTTTAGCTTATTATCTCTTCCTGCCTGGAGCCCACCTCACTTGTGGACCCAACTTCCCCCTTAGTGCTCTCCTCACCTTGCTTTATTGTATGGTGCACACTCCGTCCTGCTTCACTTTGCAGGGTTGCGTTGTTGGATGGGCGCGTCGAAACCTAGTTGCCTCACTGGTGCGGGCCTTCTGAGTCCAGACCTGCTGTGACTTCATTTTGTCAGGGTAAGACTGCTGGTTTGGCAGTTTTGCCCTTTACTTTGCAATTTCCCCTATTAATGTCTCTCCTTCTTCCTTAGGTGCAAGAAGAGTTCTCGTGGTTCCGTGCTGCTTGGGGCTGCGCACGAGATGATGAGTGAAAGCGCGATGCACGGCGCTATGTGCCTTTTCTTATGCTGACCTGGTTGTTCTCTCTTCCTTGCAGGCCGCTGCGATGTCCCCGAAAGGATGCTGCTGAGAAGATGGAGCGCGTGAGTAAAGCGTAGCCTGCGCCGCCTTCTTGATCTTTTGTGTGCTAATCAGTGTTTCTTCTCTCTTGCAGGTCGTTCTTATGGCCCGAAGTGGACGTGGGCTGAGGGCGATTTAAACCCAGGTAAGTGTGCGATATTTTGGCTATTTCCAGTATTGGAGAATAAACGCTTACTAATGCTGTTTTTTTGTTCTCTTTCTTCCCAGGTTGCAGCTTCTTCAAGATCGAGGGAACATCGCCGAGATGGTAGATTCTCAGGACCCAGGAGCGGAGGACAGGAGCAGCATTCACTCAAAGGTAAGTGTAGACTAACAGTGTGTTCTTGTTCTTGCAGGTAACCGGCTCCGGAATGCTGGTGAAGATCCGAGCTGAACGTGGTGAGCGTCATGCTGCAAAGTGCAGAGTAACGCGAAGTGTGTTTCTCAGGCTGGCCGTGGCTTATATAGCCCCCAGGTATCCCAGGTACCCCTAGGTCTGACCACACCTAAAAGACTAGACTGCATAGCTCGGTTCGAGGACTGAGCTATGCAGGGGCATCCAAAGGCTATTGTCAAGCCCAGTTCTCAAGTTCTTTTGCTTCACACATGAGCCTGGCGCCAAAGGCGCCAGGACTGGCTCCAAGAGAGCCTTGGGCAAGATGGTGAGGCCTTTAAGGCCATGATGGAAGTTTGTGGCGCATCCAAAATAGCTTGCCTATTAGGGGCCGGGGTCATGACAGAACTGGAACATGATGCAAAGGTAGTGGAGGTATTAACGAGACTGTAAAAGGCTGGGTTAACTATTAAGAGGAAAAATTGTCAATTCAAGGTCCATCAAGTGATGTTTTTGGGACATACTCTTACTAATAAAGGGGTGGAAACTCGCTCGGAAATGGTTGATGCCATTTTGAAAATCAAGTCCTCTATGAGCAAAGATGAATGAAGATAATTTCTGGGAGTGGTGGAGTTTTATTCAAAGTTTGTAAAGAACTTCTCTTCGAAATGTGCACTGCTAAAAGGTCTATTGAAGGGTAGGCAGGAATTTGAGTGGGGCAAGAAAGAGGAGGATACATTCAACAAGATAAAAATTGATCTAGCAAATGCCCCACCCTCTATAAGTTTGACCCAATCTATGAAACCACAATCACAGTAGACCTCTTTTTCAAGAGGAATTGGGGTGGTGCTATCTCAGTGCAGGCAAGGTAAAGTTCCTGCTTTTGCTTCAAGGGCCTTATCCCTGGTAGAATCACAGTACTCAACCAATGAAAGAGAGGCTAGCATGTTACTGGACATCTAATTACTTTAAAACGTATGTTTGGGGCAAACCATACATTATAAGAAATGATCCCAAAGCTCTGGCACATCTGTTCACTACCAGAGGCTCAGGGTTAGCTACCCCAAGAATTGCAACAAGATTTCAATTTTGTTGTAAAGTTCATCCCAGGTCGGTGTAATCCAGTAGCAGATTGCTTTTCCAGGTCTTCCAATGAAGTCTGGAAGGGAGATAATGACATTGGTGATGAATGGATAGCTCAAATTGGGGACACATTAAGAGAAGCATTTTCAAAGGCAGCATGGTTTAAGGGAATTGAGGAGAATAACAAGTTGAAGGGTGCTATAAGGAAGACTGGATGTGGGTGGCGCAAAGGTGATGGCATGGATTCTCTGTTTTACAAAATAAGAGAGGAGCTGTGCATTACGCAATGGGGTTTAACAAGAGGAAAGAGACTTATTCCACCTCTATCATTGCGCAGTGAATTGGTTAAAACGGGCCCATGTGGGACATTTCTGACCAAAAGAACTTTACGAGCAAAGTTTTGGTGGCCGGACATAGACTCAATGGTTGAGAATGAAATTGGGTGTTGGATTTCATGTTCCTCCAGTGACAAATCACTCAAAACCCAAAAAGTAGAGCAAGGTAAAGTGGAAATTCCTGAATGTGCATGGGAAAAGGTAGGTGTTTATTTCCTTGGGCCCTATGAGCATGTTGGGTCCAGAACACAGATTTGCTATCATCATGGTAGACTATACATCTAGATGGTTTGAAGTCGCATTTGCATCCACCATTTCCTCTAAGTCAGTGATTGAATTAATGGAAAATGTATTTTCACAGGAGGGATATCCTAAGATTATTATATCGGATAATGGAGTACAACTAGTGTCAAATAATGTGTTAGTATTTGAAGAGTCATCACATAGAAAATCATTGCACAGCATTGTACAATCCCAAAGCTAATGGGTTAGTTGAGAGAGTGAATGGAATCATCAAAGAAACAATTCAACTGGCATTTGCAAATAGAAAGATTGTGTGATGGAAATGTTGAAGGCGCATAGGGACACATCTAATGGGCTTACATGTGTTTCACCTTTTGAGAAAATGAGAGGAAGAAAATGTATTCACAGATGAGCCCACAGTGGCTATGTGTGGAAGAAAAGCCGGTCCCTAAAGGGCCGAAAGGTAAAGGTCAGGTGTGTGTTGGGGACCTAGTACACATTAAGGAACCATTTAAAGTTCCAAAGGGATGTTAACGGTTCTTTGATCTGTTAAGAGTAATCAAAATTGGGAAAAAACACGTGGTAACGAATGACGGTAAACGATGGAGTATGGACAGTGTTGCCTTGTATTCTGGGGCAGACATGTTGACATTTGAAAATGGTGAACATGGCTACCCTCATAGTGACAGTGCAAGTTCTATGTGCTATCAGGTACAGGAAAGGGATAAGGACGTAATTTCAGTGGAGAACCAACAGGATGAGGAGATGGGTGATGAGGGAGAAATGTTTTGGAAAAAAATGGAGGAGGAGGAGGAGGAGGAGGAGAAGGAGGAGGAAAGTGCAAATGAGAGAGTGGGGCATACCAGATGTCGTTGCACTTTAAGAGTATCTAGGAAATTGTTCAACTATGAAATGGCAAATATAATGTTTTCATAGAAATGTATGTACAGCTTATATTTCCAACACATGCGATTGTTATTTTATACGTGTTCTTACTTGTTACAGACTTGATGGTCGTGCAGAGTATGAACAACCCCTCCGTCCCCAAGCACCACACAGACAACACCAGAAATACTGTCTGTATGTCATGATCTCTGCTTCCAAAAGGTCAGGGTTTTCCCAACTCCCTTGGAAGCAGATCCATAACCCAGGTTCCGAGTGGCACCAGGCTCATAAATATGCCCAGTCCCAGCGCTGGAAGCGCCGGGCTCATAATGCTTGGGTGGACTTACCTGCAGCAGACCATGCTGCTTACTTGCCTGCCAGTTGAGCCTCTGATCCTCTTCTGTTTGGAACTACTTTTCCTGTTGGGTGGGGCTGGAGCCACTCCCTAGATTTAGAACACTGGAACTCTTCTGGAAGGCAGGAACTCTTTTCTTACCAGGAACTCTTTTCTTACTTAGGCGTGGCTGTGGAAGGAGACACCTAAGCACTACAGGAGGCTATTTAAACCACACCCGGTGGATGAATCTTGCTTTGCGTTATTCTGCACCCTCTGCAGCAGGACGCTCATCGTGTCTTCTGCATCCAGTCCTGGGCCTAAGGAAAAAGGCTTACCATCCTGAATCCAGTCTTCAGCAACACCTTTAAAGACAAGAAAGAACAGGTTAGCATTCCAGCATCTGAAAGGCAAAGGCTTACCTACTCTTCCTGCGCTCCGGAGGTCTTCATACTGCATTCCGGCATCTGAAAGACAAAAGCTTACCAACTCTTCGCACGCTCCGGAGGCCTTCGGCGCTGCATCCGCATCTGAAAGACAAAACAAGGTGCGTTTAAAGACATTGGGGAACTTTAATACTCACGTGCCATTACTCCTTTCCACATCTAATCCAGTGGGTATTCCGGCACCCTGCAGCCGCTCCGAACTCGTACCTGCAAAATAAAAAGACAGTTAGAGCGCATCGTGAAACAGGCAACAAGCGCTTACTCACGTGCTTCCAGGCGCTTCTATTCATCACACGGGCTCCATCTTCAACTCACTTCAGCCCGTCATCCGCCATCGCCGGAACCCTGCAAAACAAGAGACATCATTACTAAAGACTTTAAAAAGACATTTGAATGACTCGAAACTAACCGTTCGTGCAGTAAACGACGGACAGCAGTCCTCTGAAGTCAAGAGGCCTGTGCTACCTATCCAGTGAAGAAACTGGCTACAGCACCCTGCCCCGAGGCAGATGGAGAGCTTGGCATTCACTTACCTAAGACATCTTACTCGACGCGTCAGGCATACAGTGCACAGAGGTCCAGCCCAAAGAGCCAACCGGGTGCTACACATCACCTTTGAAGATACGGTAGTCGCCCAGTCAAGACCGGCGCCTCTGCGAGAATCAGGTGAGCGTTACACTGTATGGTCTTTAAGTCCGTCTAGCCTGGGTTGAGGGACAGCCGGAAGAACCCCTGGAGCGCTGAAAAGCAAGTTGTAATGCAGTTATAATCAGGGCAGGACAATGAAGCAGAAAGTAGGTATAAGAATACTGTTTACCTGTGAGCGTGAGGTAGACCCAGACGATGGAAAAGGAACAGGACCCCAAACCGAAAAGCCTAAGCAGGAGGCAGGGATAGGTAAACACCTAGCGTGGGACCAAAGATTCAGAGTGACACATGGTCCGTAGAATGAGAGCGTAGGCAATAATGGTCCTTAGAGCACCACGTGGTCAGGCAACAGGTAATCCAAAGTCTGTGGCAGTTTATAGGAGTAAGCGCAAGCAATCCGTGAAACAAAGCGGGGTCAGGCAACAGGTGATCCGAAGTCCGTAGCAGTTTATGGGAGCAAGCACAAGACAATCCGTGAAACAAAGCGTGGTCAGGCAACAGGTGATCCGAAGTCCGTAGCAGTTTATGGGAGCAAGCACAAGACAATCCGTGAAACAAAGCGTGGTCAGGCAACAGGTGATCCGAAGTCCGTAGCAGTTTATGGGAGCAAGCACAAGACAATCCGTGAAACAAAGCGTGGTCAGGTAACAGGTGATCCGAAGTCCGTAGCAGTTTATGGGAGCAAGCACAAGACAATCCGTGAAGCAAAACGTAGTCGAAAGCAGTTCCAGTAATCCTTAAACCATAGAACGAGCGACACGTAACCCTGGTGAGACAGCTGTGAAGCAACGCTTTCTGTTTCCGGGCATCCTTTATCCAACCGGCAGAAGTCACGTGATGTGTGTGGAACAGAAGCGTTGCGTCGTTGCTAGGAGACAGGGAATCACGGGATCCGTGGCGCGCAGTGACGCGCGGTTCTCCGCAAACGGCGCAAGCCGATGCGATGTGGAGACAACCTCCAGTTCAGTTGCCGCAGACGTGAAGGGCGGTAAACGCCGGTCCTAACATGCTGTGACCTGCTGTGACGGAAGTGAGGGGTACGTGTGCCAGATTGTGTATGTCGGGTAGCAGGACGGATGGAAGTTGTGTGCGGGGAGGGGCGTGACCTTGCAGGGAGAACACTAGATCGCGTGGTCTGCGTGACATTACTGCATGATAGGTTATTTAGGTTATTATTTTTATTTTTATTTTTTATTTATTGTCACTTGCCATGTAAAAGGAGGGACATATGTCGTATTCTCTCCTCTTTGGTGTGCGCGCAATGATATCCTCCCCTTCCCCCTAAACGTCACTGTGCGCATACCAATGTTCTATATTTGACAGTTGGAACCGTTCCAATAACTGCCAGTTGTAACTAGCCTCTCAACACAGCCTGTGTTGGAGTCTTCTTTCCCTTGAATAACATTCAATATTCACGCCTTTGTGTTTTATATGTTCATTGGATGCTACTCCGATACAGCATTATACAAGGGGAAAAACAGGAGGCTAGTATCGGAGGTGAGGAAGGTCAAAGATGGGGGAATAGATAAAGGGCAGGAGAAGTGACAAGTTGGTTAAGGATGTATGGGAAGAATACACATAGAACCAGGAATTAGTTGTATGTACTGAAGTGAAAATATGAGTTATTGGAAATAAAGTTAATAGCATACTAGATTAAAGTCCTCTGCATTGAAAGAAACTTCAGTGTAAGTTGCATCATTTTGAGTAGAATATTTATTTTGAATTATGAAAACTCCATAGCATATGATAAAGATGCCAATTACTTACAGAGGTTACAGAAAGGGTATGGAGATGAAGCAGCCTCTGGCAGCAACTGAAGGAGAAATCAAAATGGCCTCCAACTGGATGGTCTCAGATCCAGGTGCTTTTACGAAGTTCCTGGTTCAAACAACGTACAGCGTTAGTTGGAGGAAAACATATATCAGAAATCACCTGTTCAATTGTCCTGCATTCACACTAACATACATTTTTAACAGGATTAATCCTTCTTCCGAAATAGAAACCCACAAACATCACTCATTAATATAAGCTACAGACCCATTGCTTGTTTGCCTATTGAGGGCCACATCACGAGTTTGGCGATAGCCCTTAAATGCGGCGGTAACAGGGTTACCGCCGCATTTACCGCTCTGCCCAATCTTGAGCCCTGCATCTCTACCCCCAGCTCAGAGCTGGGCGTAAACATGCCAAGAAAATTACAATTTTTGGTGAAATTACGGCCGGCGGTATTACCGCGTGGTAATTGCACCAAAAATTCCCCATTGAATCCAATGGGGAACGGGGAGTAACGTTTAGAGCCCAACCCATGATCCGGCAGTAATATCGCCGGACTAGTGAGCACTAACGCAAATAAAGTTAGGCGGTATCCCAGTTGGTTTCGACCTACACAGTAGTAGGGATGTATTTATAGAGGTAGGAGAGCGCTGTTGATCCTCACAAGACTCATTTTATCACCTCCAACGGGCACCAACATCCGCCTAGTATCCAAGCCCGGTCTAGCTTGGAGGTACGACTTAGACGTAATGGCTGGAGTAATAGACCCAGACTACAGGGGCAATGTAAAAATCTTAATTCAGAACAATGGGAAACAAACATACCATGTGAAAACTGGGGAGAAGCTTGCCCTCTTTTCCAAACCCGTAGAAGTGCAAGAACAAGAGCTTACGGAGAGAGATACTAAGGGTTTTGGACAGGCTGATGAAGAACCCAGATCTAATGAGACTCGAGTAACACTGAGAGCCACTGGCAAAGAAACCGAGATCATTCTCGACCTAGCTCTAGATCGCTCTGGATCAACGAAATGATCGTATTCTGTCGAAAGCCTTCCTAAAGGTAGTTCCCGAAAAAGAAGGAAGGTCTAAAGATGACAATTCTTTTTTCTGAAACAAGGTGTTCTGTATTGGCCAGATCTTACACGAGCAGGGATCAGTAGAACCCAGATTTTCGTCCCTAGAAGCCATAGTAGGATTTTCCTGGAGATAGCTCATTCCCATTTGACTTCAGGAAATTTAGGAACAGCAAAAACACAGGGGCAGATTGTCAACAGGTTTTATTGGCCCAGGGTTTAGACGGTTCTTAAGAATTTCATAGCCACGTGCCCCGTGGGCCAGAAAACTGTTCCATGCTCCCCTCTTCTCGACCTGTTACAACCTCTCCCTATAATTGAGGAACCCTTCTCTAGAATTGTCATGGCCATAGCGGAACGATTAGAACCATCCAAACTTGCGAATAAGTATATTCTGGTGCTAGACTGCAGATGCTCCAATTTTAGGTCACTCAAAGAGCATAAGCCACGCCCGAGGTGATATCCAAGTTCAAAGGCGCTAGTAGCCAGAGGTGCCCCAAATGTAACAGCGAGAATGCTGGCATGACACACATGTTTTGGAAATGTGATGCTATACAGGAATTTTGGAAAAGTATTGCAACCAAAGTAGCTTGGGGAGGTATAACCCTGGACATAATATCCCCTGAGGCATGTTTATTGGGCTGTTCAAGAGGGGCACTAAAATGAAGGTGTTGGCTAAGATGAAAGACCTAATTTATGTATTAGCAAAACGTAGCATTACAATGCGATGCAATGCTACAACAGCACCAAGTATCCACAAGTGGTGCGAGGATCTGCGGAAATGGTTGACAGCTGAAACAGGTGTGTGGGAAAGGGTGCTGGGTGAGCAAAGACTCAGAACCAATATAATACAATGGATTGCCGTCACCATTACGTTGTTCAGCCAAAACACAGTCAACAACTTGGACTAGACCCAGTCTATATGATAGGGTGTACAGTCAAAAAATCGAAAACATTTAGTCGAAAGTCATAATATCGAAAACAAAAAGGTAGAGAAAAAAAAAGTCGAATGCCCTATTTTTTAAATTATATATTTATTTTGGGGTCCGGGAATAAAAGAAAATGGGTAAAACAAAAAAATAAATAAGAAAAAGGGAGGTTGGGGGAGGAACCCCTCCCCCCCCATTTCGAATAAAAAGCAATTTAAAAAAAAAATTAGACATTTTTGTTTTCGACTTTTTTTTCTCGATATTATGACTTTAGAAAAAATGACATTCGATTATATCACTATAAACCATATGATAGGGCTTGTGTATTAGACTACTATGAAAGTGGACTATATTATCGGCAGGCTTGGGGCAGGTCAGAGGAAAGTTGGGCGTTAAACAAAATTTAAGTTGTTGGAATTTAATGAACCGATGATCCTGCAAGGCATAATTGTAATGTGCTTAAAACCAATAAAACATTTAAATTTAAAAAAAGTATATTCTGGTACCTCTAGATTATGCAACGCGGTATACGGAGGCCTTCCCGATGAAAAATAATACATCACAACAGATACGTAAACATATTATCCCTTTTCTATCACTAGTGGGATTTCTGAGAGAAATATTGACTGATCAAGGGAGTACCTTTATGTCAAAATGTATGGCAGAAGTGAAGGAGATCATGCAGATCAAAACTGTATGCACCTCTGATTACCATCCTCAAACAGACCGTTTAGAACATTTTAATAAAACCCTGAAAAATGTTCTGAAAAATTTGTGGAAGCAGGATGACGCTCTTTTTGCCATCAGAAAAGCTTCCCAGGCTTCCCTAGGGCTTTTGAACTCCTTTACGGACGTGACCGCTGAGATGTACTCAACATGCTCCCAGAGACCTGGGAAGAAAGGGTAGAGGCAGTGTTACCTGTGTCCCAAACTGCCCAAAGACTTAAAGAGCACATGACTATCTTGCGGGACCTGGTCCAAAAATATCTAGTGCTGGCCCAAGAAAGCCAAAAGATCCATTATTATAAGAATGCAGTATCACGGTCATTTTTCCATCAGACAAAAAGTGTTAGTCCTCTTACCCACCTCAGACCACAAAATGCTTTCACAATGGTACAGACCTTAAGAAATATTAGAGACAGGTCCCTATAATTATAAGGTCGCCCAGCCAGATAGAAGGCTCATAACCCAAGTATACCAAATAAACCTTCTAAAAGAGTAGAAGGAGGTCCCGCTGAAATCCTTTACTGTCCTAATGGGCACCTTATTCACCAAAGAAAAATCTGGTCCCATTTGAACACCAGACAATGCGACATCAGGATCTCATAGATCAATTCCCAGATGTCTTTAATAGTGAACCCGGGCAAGCGAAAGGGATTAAACATTACATTTGCACACCCCAGGCAAAGTGATTAACCTGAGGCATTACCAAATTCTGGAGGCAAGGAAGGAGATAGTCTCCCACAAGGTGGAGAAAATGCTAGCCGCAGATATAATTGAACCTTCACAGAGTCTGCGGTCATTACCAATAGTCATTGTGGCCAAACTAGATCAATCATGGAGCTTTTGTATAGACTTGTTGAACGCTGTATCCCAGTTTGATAACTATACGATGCCTCGGATTGACAACCTCATTGATATACTGGGATCGGCTGTCTATTCCTCTACTATTGATTTTACCGAAGGACTATTGGCAGGTGCCAGTGAACTCCTCTGATAAAGAAAAGAGGGCTGTCTCCACCCCCAGAGGGCCATTTCAGTTTAAAATCCTTCCCTTCAGACTTCACAGGGCCCCGGTAACCTTTCAGCGGCTGATGGACCAAATGCTATGACCCTTTACCCACTCTGTGGCGCGTATCTGGACGACATCGTAGTCCACAGCAAAACCTCGGAGGAGCACCTGTTTCATTTATATGAAATCACCCACGCTCTGAAGCAAGCCGGCTTTACTGCTTATCTCAAAAAGTGTCACCTAGCACAGAGGACAGTCAAATATGTTTTTTTGTGGGAAATGGCCTAGTCCAACGCCAAGTGGAAAAAGTCAGGGCTTTACAGGAAACACCTCCTCCAAAGACCAAAACCGATCCTAGAGCCTTTTTAGGGCTTACCGGTTATTACCAGAGGTTTATTCCCAATTATTCAACCATAACATCTTGCCTCACAGACAGCCTGAAAAATGCTGAACCACAAAACTTCGCTGGAAAAAGGAAGATCAAGCTAGCTTTGATACCCTGAAGCATATCTTATGCAGCGAGCCAGTCCTCAAGGTTCCCAATTTTAATAAAGAATTCATCCTTCAGACGGATGCTTCTAAGGTGGGGGTAGGAGCTGTTTTATCCCAAGAATATGATGGGATGAATACATCAGTCAGAAGCTCTTCCTAAGGGAGAAAAATGATGCAATCATCGAGATTGACACCCTGGCAATCAAATGGGCAGTGGTTTACTTGAAATACTATCTGACGGATCGAAAATTCACATCAGTGACCGACCACTCTCCACTCACCTGGCTCCGTCTAAGTAAAGACCCAAACCCATAAATAATGCACTGGTTCCTTGATTGCAGCCTTTTAAAAAAGAAATAGAACACAGAAAAGGCAAAGAACAGAAAAAATGTTGATTTCCTTTCCCGATTTCCCTTCGAGGCAGATGGGGAAGCCAGCCATATTAGCGGTAGGGTATGTGATGATTCGCTAGGCATCGTCAATCCTCCCCAATGGGGAGCCCTTTCCCATGAGACTTCTGCGGTGTGGCTGCAAATAGAACACAGAAAAAGGCAAAGAACAGAAAATATGTTGATTTCTTTTCCCAGTTTCCCTTCGAGGCAGATGGGAAGCCAGCCGCATTAGCGGAAGGGTATGTAATGATTCGCTAGGCATCGTCACTCCTCCCCAAGGGGGAGCCCCTTTCCCATGAGACTGCTGAGGTGTGGCTGCTACCCAATAGTCCACCTAGGGGTGGTATAATGCGGAAGGACCTCATGGGGTCATGTTACATAACTACACTCCCTCACATGCCTTCTCCCACCCCTATCGCCAATCAATGTATTTCTGTAGTCCCAGAAGTACAACTAAGATAGAAAGTACTAGGGCAAAGAAGAACATAGAAAACTTAAGTATTGCTGAATTTCCTGTTACTGAGACGAGGTAGATCACGGGAGGCATGCAGAATACCAATGAGCCATTGAAAACAGTTGCTTTAGTTACGTCAGGGCAGAGCAAGCCCCATAAGAAGGAAAGTGAAGAAGGGCTCAAGGTATTTGCCTTTCTCCCTGGAGATTTGAAGTCCGAGCTGGACCTGAGGGAAGGGTTCTGCAGAGGAAATCGGTGGGTAGCTGAGAGAGTCTTTGATGGGTCCTGCGTTGGTGGGACCGAGATCCGCTGCAAATAAGCGAGGCAGTGGCACGACCTCTAGGAGGAGGTGCACTGCGTGGACTCCGAACAGTGCTGAGACTGCAAGAAGCCTCAACACACAGACCCGCCGCAGAAGCAGAGAAGAAGGTGATGGCTACAGGAAGCCGGAACAAGACCACCCCAGTCCCTGGAGAGACCGGCGCTGTGCGAGCATGTCCCAGAAGGTACCAGGAAGCACAGACAGACCGGTAGTGACATGGGGGGTGTTAAGAGGTCTCAGCTTCAGGCCAGGTCAAGTGCATCAAGGGTCTGGGACCCGAACAAAAGTAAAGAATGCATCTTAGGAAATCTTCCTCATACCAGTGGTGGGGATAAGACCACTGGCCACCAGAGAAGGGTCTGGGACCCGAAGTAGAGAGTGCATCAGAGGACATCTTCCTTGCACCATTGGCAGGGATAAGAGCACTGACCCCCAGAGAAAGGTCTGGGACCTGAACAAAAGTAACAATTGCATCCAAGGAAATCTTCTTCTTACCAGTGGCGGGGATAAGACCACTGACCAGCAAAGAAGGATCTGGCACTGAACCAAAAATAACAAGTGCATCTGAGGAAATCTTCTCGTATCAGTGGCAGAGATAAGCCCACTGATGACCAGAGAAGGGTCTGGGTCCCAGAAAAAAGTAAGCTTGTTGATTCTGTGAAAAAGTGCCAAGGCAAAACCTAAGTGAGAAAAGAACTCTCAAACACCAGGGGAAGGGAGGCATGCTCCTGTTGGGAATAATCAAAGCCAGTCAAGTACGCTGAGCGGGCACCAGGGGAAGGGAGTCATTCTCTATGGCATTGATGAGTGCTGATTGATACCAGGAGAAGGGAGCCATTCTCCTGGTATCAAAAGTTTAACTGTACAAAATTCTGGAGTTACCAGTCTGGGGAAGTGAGTCATTCCTCCTGGCATTTGTGTGCAAGAGGACAATTTTGGGAACATCATACCTACACCAGAAGAAGGGAGTCATTCTCCTGGAGAAAGAACTATCTGTTGGACAATATTAGTTGTTGTTATATTGTGAGGGTTAGAAGTGGGTTCTGACACAGGACAGTGGACTGTCACTTGGACAGACATTATACAGTTCCTTGAGATTTAGTTTGAGGCAGGGAAATACCTCTTAGAGATAGTGAAGGTTTCTTTTACATTAATAAAGTGTTTAACCACAAACATTCCACCGTTGTGTCAGTTTCCTTCTTTGACACCTTTACAGTGTGCATTTCAAGACAAGCAGTATCTCTCTGATCTTCGAGAATGCTGAATTTGATGCACCATAGTGGCTTCAAATCTACAGCCACTGCAAGAACACAGTGACAGTTTTCAGGTCCTGCATCTTTGAGTACGCTAAGCATGGACCTCACTTTTAGTCTAATTATCTTCGGGATCCTATCTCGCAGAGCAACCAACTTTAGAATTTCCTGGGTGGTGCGGGTGTCCAGATTTTGAGGAAGTTCTATTGAAAGTATAGGGACACCTTGCAAGGATTGTTTTTCTCAGCAGATGGTCAGGCCACTGAGCACCTGCATACTCAGTGCCACTGCATAAGAGTGTGTTGGCACATTGCGCCTGGCAATATTTTGGCCATTTAGGGCAAGTACAAAGATTATCTCTGTATCTAGGTGCTTCCCAACTAGATCTTCTTTGTGTGGTTCGGTTAAGTTTTTTGGTTTTTGCAGGTCAAATCCAGACCAAAGTATGCACATGTGTAGTGTTTGTTCTCCCAGTAACAAGGGGAATGGCCTGGAGATTTTGCTTTGGTCTTTAATGTATCCTTGTATGTTTATTCAGTTTGCTTCCACTATTGCCATACTTCTAGGAAAGGGACTCTGCACTTTCGACGGCTATCGAAAAGACTCCAGTACAGGGATTCATCACTTGCCTGCTAATACACTTTGCTTCCAGATGCAGGTGCTGGGCTAATGCTACAATGCCCTGCAGTGCATTGTGCCCGCAAGCAGAAGCCGACCGTATCCCTCACCCAAGGAATCACTACTGCCTGCATGTTACAAATAAGTTTGTAATGTACATGCTCTCTGGCCTGCCCAACGCCAAATAGGGAAGAGGTGTCATGTGTTGATATATGTGTGAAAAAAAAGCTAGTTTCATGTATCTCTTTTCTGGATAGCTAGTATTGTGTCTAAAGGTTGCCTTATTCTTGTGCTAAAGAGCATCCATCAGGGAAAAGCTGCATAAGCAATATATTTATAACATTATAACATTCTGCTATCTCATGTGCTTTTATTAGTTCTGTTGCCTTCCATTGTTTTTAGTTCGCTTTTACTGTGCATTTATACTCTTATTTTTAGACCGTCTCTTTTACCTCTTAATATTGTTTTTTACGTGGGGCTGCTTTTAATCTTGTATTCACAGTCTTCACTTGTGTTTCATTGCAGTCCTGAGTGATTTGAATCAGCGTGAGTACGCTGCACGCTTGAGGGACCACATTTCCCAGCATCCGTGTAGTTCACAAATTGCTCAAATCACGCCTCCAGGCGCAACTGCGCTGGCGCGACTGCCTTGTTAGTTCTGGTGCGTGTAGGTGCGGCGTACTCTGCGCTGATCTTCCCGGTCGCCTCTACTATCTCTGATAGGTCCACCCAGACCTATGGATATCCCTAAAGCTATTCTGTCCCGGGTGGATTTAATCAGGAATATTCAACATAGTAGACAAGCTAGGCTTGCAGCCAGGCGTGGCAATTCATTAGATACCGATTTGCCCCTTATTCAGCCTCTTAACCCAGCTGAGCCTGCCAATTCTTCTGTTAACCTACTCCCTGCTGGCAATCCTAAGATTCTGGTTTATTCTAAGCTTCATCTTTCTGATCAACCCCTTATATCAACCACAGCCCTAAAACCTCATGACATATCCAGCACTGCTCTGTTGGAGCCCTACAGATCCATCGATCCTAAGGTGGCTTTACCGCTACATATCATGCACCCTACTACTCTATTTACAGACCTTAGCAGTAGTACTTCTGCTCTCCAAGCAGGACTTCTAAACATCCGTTCACTGCGCCTGTGTGGAGATTATTGATCTTTTATTATCCACCAGTCCTGATATACTTGCTCTTACTGAGTCCTGGCTGGATCAAGCCACACCCTCGGAAGCACTTCTTGCCACTCCGAAGCGCTACTCTCGCCTCCGTGCTGACCGCGGCAGAGGGGGTGAAGTAGCTCTGTTCTTAAAACAGAGTTTTCAGTTTCACATAATTCCACATGATTCCCCCGTGGACTGCAAATCTATTGTGGTTAAATTAAGGATTACAGAGAACACCTCACTTACTATCCTCGTTATTTACAGACCCCCAAGAGCCCTTCCCTCTTTTGAGGAGCAGTTTTTAAATCTCTTAAATAATATTACTAAGGTCCAGACACGAGTTTAAGTGATGAGTGATTTTAATCATTGGTTTAATGCTCCCTCGGACGCCATTACAATCTCATTAATGTGTGCCATTGATTATGTTGGTTTTTCACAAATGTTGGCTCCCCTACTCCTACTGCGGGTCATACCCTCGACTGGCTTCTCGTTCACTGTCTGTCCCTAATCCCTGAAAACTTCTTCCCGTTGCTTCGAGAGAAGCTGGGTGTCTTGGAGAAATTTGACAACGCTGATGACTTGAAAGTTTGTTACATTAAAAGTAAATCTGTTCACAAACCCTGGTTCAATGACAACATTATATTGATCAGGCAAAAAAAACTCTGCAACAACATTGGCCAACTACAGAACTTTGGTGAAAAAATACAAGGAGGCCATTATTATGGCCAAATCTGCCTCATATAATGACAGGAGCCTGAATGCTAAATCAAGTTCCAAGGAATTTCTTTCAATAGTGTGTGACTTTAGGGGTAAGCCTCCCTCCTTACTGGCCCCAGTGAAAGACAAAGACTGCTGTCAGTCTATTCACAATTCATTTATTAATAAGGTCCTCTTCCATCAAACTAATATTCAGTCAAGTAGGGATGCCCGTAATATCCTGGCTCCGCCTCATTTGGATGGTACAGAAGAGGTTTTTACCTTATCTTCTGCCACTCCTTCTTTCTTCACCCTCTGTTCTGAATCTTTTACTGTGCAAACCATCTCTAGTATGCAGCCTACCTCGTGTCCGGGGGATGTTTGTGTTCCCCTACCTGTCACGCTTACCCAAGTCTCTACAGGAGCAATGGAGTCTTCCAGTTCCTTCTCTGGTTCTACACCACCCCTCCGTTAGTGGGAAGTCTGACCTGCCAAAAGAGTGAATGGTTAGGGTTGAATTAAAGGGATAGCCTACCCTCCTCCTCCCTCCCAACCCACCTAGATACTTAATTCACTATAGTGGGTGTCTCACCTGTGTGTTTAATTTGGTGCGCACTCCATCCTGCTCATGCAGGGGCGCTATTTCTTGGGAGCTGCTCCGGAGTTGCTGTCCTTGAGAACTGCCTCCAACAGTTTGCTGCTTTAGTTCCACAAGTTTGTGTTACCCAGTTACTGCACTGGGATTTCAGTTCAGGTAAGTTCTCAGGTACGTTCAGGTAAGTAGAGTCACCAAGTCTGTGACTGCCCAGTTACCTCACTGGAGTTATTCAAATATGATGTCTCTGATCTGCTGTGGTGCTTGCTGATTTGCGTGCCAGTTCACAGCACTGGACTGCCGCAATAGCGGTGAGCGGAGATGGCGGAAGAGTTCTAATGACTTTTCTCTTTCCTTGCAGGGTACCCGAGTCTGGTGAAAAGGGTGCGAGATATGATGGACAGCGGGTTCCTGTTGCAAGCGGTGCGCGAGGTAAATTTTACAGTTCTGCCTTAAAGAATGCTCTGCAGAGATTTGCAGGCGCGTGAAACTCACTGTCCACTAACTGCTTTCTCTCTCTTCTTCTCGTTGCAGGACTGATGAAGCGAGCGCTGTCTCCGGCCGCCGGAATAAGCCGGATCAAGAAAAAACTAGAGACTGAAGACCAGGCTGCAGTAAGCATGTGCTCTCGAGCTTACAGGAAGCACATGAAGCACGGACTGATCTCCGGGCATGCCTTTTAAAGGCAGCCACGCCCAAACACTCGAATGCACTGTAGCTTCCAGGATGCCAGGATGTTCCACAATGTCCATATTGGAGTGGCAGGAAGTGATGTAAAACCAGGAAACAAGTGTGCAACTTCCTAAGTGATGGGAGTGTCTGTTCTGAGTGACTGCTGTGAGTGTTTTGAATGTCAGGCTTTTACCCACTTGGCCCCTACCTGATTTCCCCACCTGCCTTCACTTGACAGAGCTAAAGGGGGTAAAGGTTTACATGAAAGCCCGGGTTTAGTAGTCATGACACTACCCAACATGTCTGAGATGTTGGCCACTGTGGGGAAAGCAAATATTTTTTTCAAAATTAGATATGTCATCTGCGTACCATCAGATCAGGTTAGATGAGAATTCCAAGAAACTCACTGCATTTGTGACCCATGAAGCCTCTTCAGTTTTCCAAAAAGTCATGGACAAGTTATTGAAAGAACTACCTGGAGTATGTTGTTTTCAGGATGACATACTAATGTGTGGTAACGATCAGGAAAGTCACAATGTAAATCTGAAGAGAGTGGTAGAAGTATTAGATGAGAGGGAAGCGACACTGAGGGTGAAAAAGTGTATGCTCAGAAAGGAGGTTATAGAGTATCTAGGTCATGACATTTCCGGCGAAGGATTGAGACCAAAGAAAGATATGGTGGAAGGAAATCTCCGAAGGCAAAAGCATAGTTGAGGTTTTTCCTCGGTATGGTGGAAATTTATCAAAAATGTGTTGGCGGTTTTGCTGATCTGATAAAATGGTGAAGATGAGACGTTTGTTGAGGAAAGGAGTAGAGTTCACATGTGATGTGGAGTGCGAGAAAGAGTTCCAGATGATAAAGAAAGAGATAAATATGGCCAAACTCCTTGCGATGTTTGACACCAAGAGGAAAAGTGTGATATCTGTGGATGCAAGTGATTATGGTATTGGGGCAGTGTTATCACAAGTAGGAGAAGGGAACACTGAGTTGATGGTCAACTTGCGTCCAGAATGTTGAGAGGGTCTGAAAGGAATTATTCATTGTTGGAAAAGGAGGCTCTGGCCTGCCATTGGGCTGTAGAAAAATTCAAGAATTTTGTATGGGGATCCGAATTTGTGATTAGGAGTGGTCGCACGCCTTTGAAAGATATATTTGAACAGAAAGGGTTGGAAAATGTGTTGAAGAGTAGCATACTGGGTTGCGAGAATGCAGGGACACAAATTCTGTATGGAGGTGGTATCCGGGAGAGAGAATGTTTTTGCTGACCATGTTTCCAGATTGGTTGTGGATGAGCAAGGGAAAGGTGATGAAGGGAGTGATGTTGTTATTCCTGATACTGTATTTGTCAATCATGAAGGAATAATTACCAGGGAGGAGTGGATGAGCGCTGTGAGAGAAGATGAGATCTTCTTGAGAACTGTACAATTTGGGCTTGAGGGATGGCCTGAGAAGAGGTTATTGAGCGGAGAGGAGAGAGCCCTGTGGGAGGTGAGAATGGAACTAAGAGTTGAGAGTCATATCTTATACAAATATGATAGGGCTGTGGTACCAAAGGTTCTGAGGAGAAGGTTAGTGGAGGTGGCCCATGAGGGCCACATAGGTATATTGAAGATCAAGGGAGTGTTAAGAAATGACTATTGGTGGCCTGGATTTGATAGGGATGTAGAAAGGATGATTGGAGGGTGTATTGAATGTGAGACATCAGGTAAGAATGCAATGGCAAGGGAACAACCCATGATGAAAGTGAATGACCGGGACAGAGTGTGGAGTGAGCTGGGATTGGATATATTGGGCCCTGTGGATATGGGGCAAGGGCGTGGTAGTTTTATGTTGGTGTTGGTGGACTTGTTCTCTAGATGGACAGAATTTAAGATTGTGATGGATATTTCGTCCCAGAGTGTGATTAGTTTTCTGCAAGGGGTGTTTGAGAGTAAAGGTTAGCCAGATTCAATTTTAATGGATAACAGAGAACAATTTGTGAGTACTAATTTTCAGGTTTATTTGAGATTGAGTGGAGTGAAGCATAACAAGACTGCTTTGTACCACCCACAGACAAATGGTATGGTTGAGAGGGTAAATAGGTCCATAATGGATGCTATGTGGATGGCAAAGGCGTGTGGTAGGGACAGAAAAACTGCGGTCTGAGACAGGTTATATGCATTACGCTTGGCTCACCATTCCAGTACGGGAGTTAGTCTGTTCGAGCTCATGAGAGGAAGGAAACCAAACACTAAGGTGGTACCGCCATGGTTAGGAAGAGCTTGTGAATCTGATTGTGTGGTAGGGGATGTGAGGACCAGAATGGATGACAGAAAAGAAACATACATTAAGAGCGTAAATGAGAAATTCAGAAGAAGAGGAGCGAATGTAAAGGTAGGAGATTGGATTAGAATAAAGAAGGGAGTTGTGGGAAGTAAAGGAGAATCAGTGTAATAGTGTTCCTGTTCAAGTAAGATCATGGTAGCACTAGGCGTAGCAAACTTGGAACAAACAGGAGCGGCAAGATGGCAGCTACCTACCCCCGATAATTAGTAGTAAGGCGGCCATTAGGGCACCTTCACCCTGCTGAGCCGCGAGTACAGGCTTTTGCCAGAAAGGGCTAGATGCAGGGGTGCCTGAGATCCAGGGATGGAGCTGGGCAACAGTTGGGGAGGGTGTTGTTGGGGAAAAGCAGGGAGGTGGCAGGCGGGGAGGTGGGGGGGTTGTTGTGTTTATAGTTAGAGGGTGTTTGAGTTGGGGTACGAGCTTACATAGAAGAGTTAAGCAACTGGAGTTGGACTGCATGGGTGGGGGGGGAGGGACATAGATGTACCATGGGGGACCTTAAAATAGTCACCTGGAATGTCAAGGGGCTCAATAGTTACCTGAAGAGAAATAAGGTTATGCTATACCTACAGAGACAGAAGATAGACATTGCCCTGTTGCAAGAGACGCACCTGACGCGAGACAAGATGGAGATGGTCAGGAGGAAATGGAAGGCAACGGTGGTGGGTTCGTCATATTTGGCTTATGCCAGGGGAGTGATCATTTGGGTGGCGCCACACGTCCCGTTTCAGCTGTTACAGACGCTGGTAGAGACGGACAGGAGGATGGCCGTGGTGAGGGGATTGGTGGAAAATAGGGAAATAAGTATTATAAACACGTATGCCCCGAACCAAAATACTGCAACATATTTTAAAACGCTGTGTAACAATCTTAGCATGTGTGTGGGGAGTGCAGTGATTTGGGAGGGGGACTTTAATTGCGTTCTAAACCCTAGAGTGGATAGGTTAGATGGGAAATTGGATAGACCTGCCCCATCGGCCAAGGCGTTACAGACGCTGCTGAATGATTTTGGGTTAGAAGATGCATGGAGGGCGCGTCATCCTCACGAAAGGCAATGCTCGCATTATTCTGCCTCACAGCAACTACATACAAGGCTGGACTATGTTTTCGTCACTCCAGAAATATTGACAGAGATCACGCAAGTTGAATATAAAGCGAGGGTCCTCGCCTCTGATCCTTGGATGGCAATATCGTCCCCCGAGAGCAAGAATCCTGACATGTCGCCTCAGGGCAGAGGTGCTCAGAGACCTCCCTTTTTAGGGAAGACATGAGAGATGAGATAATTAGCTACTTTGAGACGAACACGGGCAGCTTAGATTCAGCTGGCACATTGTGGGAGGCCTTCAAAGTTGTGATAAGGGGAGTGGCTATAGCAAAATCCAGAGGATTGCAGGGAGGGATATTGGCGGATTTACAGGAAGCCGAGGGAGAACTGGAAAGGGCACTTAGAGGAGAAAACGGTACCAACCCAGACAGTGACCTGATACTAAAACTGCAGCAAAAGTGCGCAGGGCACTGGGAAAGATTGTGTAACCTCAACTATAAAAAGTATATAGAGAGGCAGCTAGCTGGAGGAGATAAACCGGGAATGATTTTGGGATGTTTGTATAAAAGCGAGACCCCTAGACCCCTGATTAGATCAATAACGAGGGAAGACGGAAAGGTGGTGGATACCCAGGAGGGAATTAATCAGGAGTTTGCAAACTATTATGGGCTGCTATATGGGGATGAGGGGAAGGATAATCGCGCGATGATAGTAGAAACGCTGGAAGACATAGGATTGCCACTGATCAGTGCAGAGGACAGAGAGGAGATGGACGCACCGATCACTTTGGAGGAGCTAGAGGAGGTGGTGAGACAGTTGCCAACTAGTAAGACCCCGGGGGCTGACGGATTCCCAAGTGAGTTTTATAAAATATTTAAAGATGAGGTGCTCCCCCCTCTGTTAGACATGTTGAATGAGGCGTATGAGCTAGGCAGACTGCCAGAGTCACTCAGAGAAGCGATTATAATACCACTTCCCAAACTGAATAAGCCAGGGCATAGCTGCAGTTCTTATAGACCCCTGTCAATGTTGAATCAAGACAGTAAAATTTTGACTACCGTTTTGGCAATAAGATTAAGGAGAGGCATAAGCAAGTTGATACCTCCGGACCAGACAGGATATGTCCCTAAAATGAACATATCCAATAATCTTAAAAGGCTCCACAGAGTCATTGAATACGGAAATGAAAGTGAGGACGAATTGTGTCGCTTGACGCAATAAAGGCCTTCGACTCGGTCAAATGGCCATGGTTGTTGGCGTCCCTGGCTGGCTATGGGATGGGTCTGGGGTATCTACAGTGGGCTAAAATGTTGTACAGTGAGCCGCTGGCCAGGGTTAAAACAGGGTCAGTGGTATCGGAAAGGTGGAAGCTGAGTAGGGGAACCAGACAAGGCTGTCCATGGTCCCCTATGCTCTACATATTGTCTCTGGAACCCCTAGCGATCTACCTAAGGCAACAATATGACATGATAGGCATTCCTGTGGGTGGGGAACGACACCTGATATCATTATACGGAGATGATATACTACTGTATTTGCGATACCCAGAAGAAAACCTCCAATATGTTTTGGAGGTGATGGGTAGATATGCGGGAATGTCCAGAATAGCGGTGAACCCTCAGAAGTCCAGCATGTTCCCATTGGGTGGATACAAAGGGATCCCCCTGAAACAATTACCGGTGTTAGAAGTACCATGGGCAGCTAGCACATTTCACTACCTAGGAATAGATATTTACCACACGGTGGGGGAAGAGCATAAGCGCAACACAGAAGTAGCCATCACCAAAATAGAGAATTGCATGCGGTTCTGGGTAAAACTGCCCTTAGCAATGATGGGATGTAGTGCAATGTTAAAGATGGTCGTCTTGCCTAGGCTCCTGCACTACTTTGGGAATATCCCGTTTATGATACCAAAGAAGTTCTTTAGTTGATTGGCCAGCATGTGTAGAGACTTCCTGTGGCATGGGACACGGAACAGAGTGGCCCTCTGGAAACTACAGAACACTTCCGAGAAAGGGGGTATAAAATTGCCTAATTATGAAGTTTACTATGTTGCCAGTCAGCTACAATATGTAGCCAAATGGCTTTCAGAGGATGTGACCCCAGAAACCAGTCTGTTCAGACATGATTGTGTCCCATTTTACCTGAAAGAGATTATGTGGTTGACCCAGGCTGTAATGGATGGGCGCCCCAAGATGTTGTTACTAGGATGGAAGATGTGGCGAAGGGCATGTCAGCTGATGGGGAACCCAGGCCTGTGCTCCCCTCAGGTACCGCTGGTTGCACTGGCGGGTGGGGAAGAGCAGCTAAGGATGTTAATCAGGAATCATTGGGAGCCGGCTGGAGTAGTGACAATGGGGGACATCTGGCGGGAGGGCGCTATAACAGATTTTGGGGAGTTGGGGGCGGAAACTGGGCTACACACCGGCCAGTATATCATGTACCATAGATTGGTGCGAAGGATCCGAATGTAGAATGGCATAGTGGAATGCCAAACCTCTCTGCCATGCAGAATGTTGAATAGCAGTGGAATGTTTTTCCTTGGTTACAAATCAGTTAGATGCCAAGGATGCGGTGAGGGATGTGCTGGGGGTCTTAAGGATATTACTTGAAAGAATAAAGACTTTATTCTTCTGCAACTCAATTGTGTGAGCAGCATCTTTACAGTTTGTCCATCCAGTCTTTTCATCAAATGTATGGATGCTCTCTGTCCATGGGTCACAAAGTTCATCAACTTATTGTTCTCGGAGGGGACTGTCCTGCTTTTTCTCAAGGAAGCCTGGGTCAAAGGAGAATCTTGACACGTTTCTACTGGAAAATTAGCGCCCCTTCACCAATGCGCCATTTCTTCAGTGGCTTATGTGCAATTTCAGAACTTTGTTGAGGATAATGATATTCTGCTGCCACACCAGCCCGGTTTCCAAAAGGGGCACAGCACTGAAACCGCTATGTTAGACCTTAAGGCCTACCTGTTGCAGAGCATTAATCAGGGGCAACCTGCTGTCCTGATGTTACTGGACCTATCCTCTGCCTTTGATCTTGTTGACCATGTGTTGCTAGAGGATAGACTCTGGACAGTAGTGGGCTGCTCGCCCAAGGCAACTTAATGGATTTCCTCTTTTCTGGGCCCTAGGAATGCCAGAGTGACTGTGGGTGAGGTTTCCTCCAAACCTACCCCAATTACATGCAGCGTACCACAGGGGTCCTTTATTTCTCCTGCGTTGTTTAACGTTTACATCATTCCGTTTCTAAAACTCCGTGACAGCCTGGGTTTACAGTATGCGAATTACGCAGACGACACCCAGGTTGTCATAAAACTCTCTGGAACTTACTCTGTGGACTCAGTCAACCTTCATACTATTTATGCTTCAATAGATACCTGGGTGGCCGCCAATTCTCTAGCACTTAATGCTCAAAAGACTGAGCTTGTGATTGTTGCCTCCAGTTCTAAAATGAAGTCTCTCACCTGAGTACAAAAGCTTCCTTATTCTTGGCTCTACGATTCCTGTGGCCAAGAAGGTCAAGACTCTTGGTGTAATCCTGGACGCCGAGCTTACCATGAATGACCACATGGCCTTGATCACATCCTCCTGTGGCCTGATCAATAAACTTCTGTGCAAAATCCGACCACTTTTGACCCACGTGAATATAGCGACATTGGCTTCAGTCCTCATTAATTCTCGTTTAGACTACTGCAATAGCCTCCTTAGTGGCTGTTCGCAGTCTAATATATCTGCCTTGCAGGTCACGCAGAATGGAGCAGTTCAGGCGGTTTCTGGTCTATCAAGACAAACTCGTATCACTGCAGCTATGCAGGATCTACATTGGCTGCCAGTCAAGCTCAGAATCAGACACAAAGTTCTCATCTTGACTCACAAGTGTCTCCTGAACATGGCCCCTAAGTATCTGGCGGCACGTCTTCAGCCTTATGCTCCTGCCCGTACACTCAGGGCTCAGAACCTACTCAAACTTGTTCAACCCAGATTCAAACTGTGAAGGCTGGAGAGTGCAGTTGCAATGTTCAAAGCCCTACCTCCTGAAATCTGCTGCCTCTCTGCCTCAGAGCTATCTTGACTCCGGTTGAGTTTAAGAGAAAGTTGAAAACTCTACTCTTTGATCTGCCACCTGACTAACATTTGTATCCCTTTCTCTCTGCCAGCTTCCATGTTCTGACTGACGGCCTTCACTTACTGCCTGTAGTTTTCTTTGTTTGTTTGTCCGTTGTGTGCTGCGCCCTGAGGCCCTCGGGAATGTGGTGCAGTTTACAAGAATTTTTAATAAATGAATAAATATTCATGTATGCTTTTTTGCATGTGTGCTTGCGCAAATAAAGTAGTAGTCTACAGCTAACTCGCATTACATATTATAATCAACTGCGTTTGGCCACCCAATTATATTCCCTTCTAATATTGCAATTCCCATTTCACTGTGAAAGCTCTAAATGTTACAAATCATGATATCCTGCTCTCCCGCCTCACAGAACCTTCCCTCCAGGCACTTAACTATCTTGACTCTTTAAATATCCCTCTCTTAACAGGTGTCGCAGCTGGGGAAGAAACGCAACACTCAAGACAGTTGTTTGGTTTACTCATCTCTATTAGTAAGTAGCTTGTTGGGAGTAAGGACGCCTAAAAGGCTGGATTCTCTGTGGGAGGTTAACCGAAAGAGGAAGGTATCTAAACAGTGTCTAAGTCTAGGAAGACATCAACCAGAATGATTCCTCTGTGATCAAGAGGTTATTCCAAGTGGGCATTTTGTTTAAAGTGGGGGAGGTTTTCATGCCAAAAAGATGGATTATGCAACAGGAGTGCCATAGTTGAAGTAGCATGACTCTGGTTAGGTGGACCTCCAAAAAAGAGAAGTCTAGAGTGAAACATTGGATGCAGTTTTGCAGACCTAAGGTGCCACCTCATCATTAATTTATATACATTTCTTCTGCTTGGGTGCATAGGGTGATCTTGCCGGCTCTAGTTCATATTCTACCACAAGACTTCATCCAACTTGGTTTGGAAATCTTGCTCCATGAAGTGGTGCCTGAATGACGTTTTGACTTATATACATAACTGGAAAACCCCACACCTAGCCTGTTCATTCCCTAATCCAATTGCTAATTGTATAGCCGGGAAGCTGTAGATCTTAATTACAGTTCGATAAATTCCTCACCGTAGGGTGGGAAAATTAAACACATTTTTTTAGAAATGTGGACCTTGTTTTCACATACAATGGTCTCAACCAATTCAAGCCCCAATCATTCTAGTGTTTAAATGCCATCTGAGCCCAGTGTAAAATCAGCATTTCACCAGAGTGTATTGAGAGTGGAATTGTTGCACCCAATTTTAGCCTCTGTCTAGTGACATCCCAATAAGGTAGAAGTGTCCTGAATGCTGTTAGCCCTGCCCTAAGAGGGCACCATAACATTGTTCCTAAGGGAACTGAAATATACACCTGCTCCAGGCCTCAACTTCTTATCAGAGGTGACACCCAGCCAGTCTAACCTGAAACTCAGTTGTACCACATGAAAATATCGAACAAGGTCTGGAACCCTCCCAACCCACCATCAAAATGATTGTCCGTAAGCATAATTGAAGCCACTCTAGCATGCCTGATCCCCATATGAAGTGAAAACGTTTGCATTGAAACCTTAACAGGTCCGTACAAGGAAAGCAAACTGGGAGAGCCTGAAAAATCTGCTGTTATTTTGAGGACTGCTAAAGCATTAGCAGAGGTCTGAGGTGGGGTAGTAATATTGAGAAAACTGCAATTGCTATACTTTATTGTATCACCAGATGTTGATTGGAAGCTTTTGAGTTCCAACATGAGGTAGGGAAGCAAGGACCACAGACCCCTCCCCCCCAGTAAAAACATGACCTTTTCTGCAAATAATGCCACATAACGATGAAAAGCTGAAACAAAATAATCCTTGTATTCCCGGGTTATCCCAGATCCTCTGAGACCTAGGATCCATTGAGAGTGCATAAACAAGTGGGGAAAGTGGAAACAAATTCTATTTGGGAAATAAGATTATGCACAGAATGTGTATGGTGTTAGACTTTCTAAATGAAAAGGTCGGGTCCAGATTGGGTAGAGCTGCACCTGAATTTGAAGACAAGAGACAAGCTTACCATCGTGCCCAAATGATGCCATATGCAATTGAACTTCAAGTGAAAAAGGATCTTACCATTCCCGCATTTACCAGACAATTTACAGTAGCATTAAAATACAGGAAGGGACAACAGATGAAAGATTCTGATGCAGTTGTGTGCCTAAATGAATCCATAAAGCAGCAAGGATTAGAATGCAAATATACACCATTGGTAGAGATTGGGGATGGACCCATTCAAATCCTGTCAAGACATTCATTTGGAAGAAAATACAGTGTTAGGAATGGCAGTACTGGAATCTTACTACACTGCTGATTTCAGTAGCCCAGTGATCGGGAATATTCCTGAAAGCTATGTAACTGCCCAGGGTGAATTACCAGAATCATTGGATTCTAAGCCAAAGGGAATCTTTAAACTTCAGTCTGTGTATCCTTATGACCAAGTGAAATGATATGCTGTCATCAGGATGATTGTGAATTGGGTAATCTAAAAGAGAAAAGCAGCATATTGAAGTGGGGGTCAGTATTCCAAAATATTTGAGGGTAGCAGCTCTCCAAAGAGACACTGCTAAATGGTTAGAGGAAAGCACAAAGGTCCTTCCTTTCGAGGATTTCCTGGAGTTTTCAAAAATGGTAGAGCAGATTCAGGCTGCAGATGCTTGCGCAAGTGAAGAAGAAAAAGACTAGTTGAGGAAAATATTTGAGTTCAAACAGGTTTTTGCCAAAGATGCCTATGACTGTGGGCTGACCAATTTGCATGTTGCCACACTACTAGAAGGACATGGTAGGGAGCTGGTATTTGTGCAAAAATATAGGTTACCCTGGCATGTCTGAAGTCACTGTCTGAAATAATCAAATATTTTGAATCTAGAGGATTCATTAGGCCTATTCATAAAGACTTCCATATTAGGTGTGCTAAAACCCAATTGCCAATGGCGTTTGTGTGCAGACTTAAGAGAATTGAACAAGAGGGTACTTGTTTCGTGATGGCCACTTCCATTTATTGATCAGGGCCTTGTACAGGTTCATGGGTCAATGGTATTTACCACCTTGGATCTTACAGCTGGATACGGGTGTGTGTCACTAGCTGAAGATATACAAAATGTATTTGCATTTTCATTTGACAAATCACAATATGCATGGTCCCGGACCCCTTTTCGATATGTCAATAGTGGGAGTGAGTTTGGGATATTCCTGAGTAAGGCACTCCTGGATGCAGCTGAAAGAGGAACAGTAGTTTATGTAAATGATGTGCTAATCAAAAATGAAGACTTGAAAAGCCATTTCAATGAAATTAGACATGTACTCAGCCAGCTACAGAAGGCTGGGGCAAAAGTATCTCTACAGAAAGCACAGTGGTGTATAAAAATAGTACACTTGCTAGGCCATGAAGTGACAGAACATGGGTTAAACCCACAAAAGAAAAAGGTGGAAGCAATTCAGAAACTAAAAGATCCCACTAATTTGAAAAGTTTAAAAACCTTGTTAGGAATTACTTTGTATTTGTATTTGTATTTATTGATTTATTAAGCGCTTTACGCCAAAGCGCTGTACAATTGAACAACAAATTACATAAACAACCAATAACAGTAGAAGCAAATAATTATGAATCAGTCGACTAAACAATGAAAAGAGCAATTAACTGAGGGAGTTAGGTTGGGAGGGGAGAGGGAGTGGATGGGAGGGGAGTGGTGAAAAATGGTAGGAGGAGGGATGGGGAGGGTGAGAGGGGGGAATAGTTAGGGGAAGAATAGGGAGGAGAGGGGGGAAGCAGGAGGGGGGGGGTGATTCAGGGAGGAGAATGGAGGAGGAGAGATTTAAGGGAAGAGCGGAAGGAGGTGAAGGTGGCTGTAGAGCGGATGGCAAGAGGAAGGGAGTTCCAGTGTAGAGGTGCTAGGAGTTGGAAGGAGCGGAAGCGAGAGGAGGCACAGGGGGAGGGAGGTACAGTGAGAAGGAAGTGGTCAGCTGAATGAAGGGAACGGGAGGGAGAGTAGAAGGAGAGAAGGGAGGAGAGATAAGGGGGAGCGAGACCATGGAGAGATTTAAAGACAAGGCAGATAAATTGAAATTTAAGTTTGGAATGGAAAGGAAGCCAGCCAAGGGAAGAGAGAGAGGTAGAGATGGAGTCACGGGTGGTAAGTAGACAGAGGGTTCGAACCGCAGAGTGGTAGATGGATTTAAGAGGGGCAAGGTGAGAAGTAGGAAGCCCAAAGAGTAGGGAGGAGCAGTAAAAGAGGCGGGAGAAGATGAGGGAGGAGATTAAGTGTTTAGTAGCATGGAAGGTGAGAGAAGGACGGATTTTGCGGATATTGAAGAGGTGGTAGCGACAGGTGCGAGAAGTGAGGGAAATATGTTGAGAGAAGGAGAGAGAGGAGTCAAATAGAACCCCTAAATTACGAGCTTGAAGAGAGATAGGAAGATTGGAGGGAGGAAAGTGAATGAATGGGGGAGGGGAGGGAGGTGGAAGAGAGTTGGAGGGAAAGAATAAAACTTCGGTTTTGTCTGGGTTAAGAGAGAGAAATCGGGAAGACATCCAGTTTTTAATAGCAGTAAGGCAGGAGGAGAGTTTTTGGTGAAGGTCAGGTGAGAAGGAGGAGAAAGAGAGAAAGAGTTGAGTGTCGTCAGCATAAAAGTGGTGGGAGAAGCCAAATGAGGAGATAACAGGGGCAATGAGGGAGGTGTAAAGAGAGAAGAGGAAAGGACCAAGTACCGACCCTTGGGGTATACTGTATTCAAGAGGATAGGTAGGAGAGGAGCGGCCTCCCCACGAGACAGTAAAGGAGCGTGAAGAGAGGTAAGAGGATAGCCAGTTGAGGACAGAGTCTTTGAAGCCAAAGGAAGAAAGAGTGTGAATAAGGAGGGGATGATCAACAGTGTCAAAGGCTGCAGAGAGGTCTAGGAGAATAAGTATGGAGGATTGTTTGGCGTGGCGGGCAGAGAGAAGGGAATTGAGAATAGAGGTGAGAGCAGTTTCTGTGGAATGTTTGGGACGGAAGCCAGATTGGTAGGGTGGAAGGAGAGAGGAGTTAGTGACAAAGGATGAGAGTTGGGAGTAGGCAAGGCGCTCGAGAAGCTTGGAGAGGAATGGGAGAAGAGAGATGGGTCTAAAGTTGGTTAGAAGAGGGTCAGCAGAAGGTTTCTTCAGAATAGGGATGATTGTAGCATGCTTGAAGGCAGAGGGGAAAGTAGCTGAGGAGAGGCAGATGTTGAAGAAGGAGGTGAGGTAGGGGATAAGAAGAGGGTAAATCTTAGGGATGAGAAGGGAAGGGAGAGGGTCAGAAGGGGCAGCAGTGGGGTGGGCTTTGGATAGTAGGGTGGAGACTTCAGAAGGGGAGACAGGAGAGAAGATGGGCATGCAGGATGAGGGAGGGGAGGGCGGAGGAGTAGAAATGAAGCCAGAGGGGGTTTGGATTTTTTGATGAAGGGTAAGAATCTTAGAGGAAAAGAAGTTGGCGAAGTCAGAAGGGGAGAGTGTAGAATTGGAAGAGGGATCAGGAGTGGGGGGAGAGAGAAGTCGAGAAAGAGTTTGGAAGATATGGCGAGGGTGAGTGGCTTGAGATTGGAGTAGGTTAGAGAAGTAAGAGGATTTAGCCGAGGCAAGACAAGAGTTGTAGAGTGCATGGTAAGAGAAGTAAGAGGTTTGGTTAGAAAGCGAGGGAATTTTGAGCGAAAGTCTCTCGAGACGACGGAGAAAGCGTCGCATGGAGAGGAGATGAGGAGTAAGCCAAGGTTGAGAGGGTTTCCGGGTAGGGCGGAACAGAGAAAGGGGGTGGAGTCTGTCAAGGGAGGAGGAAATAGCAGAGGAGAGAGAGGCTAGAGCATCATCCGCAGATAATAAGGAGAAGTCTTGGAGAGTTGGAAGGAAAGAAGAGCAAGTGTCAGTAAAGAGGGATGGGTCAAATTTGCGGAAATCGCGCCGAGAGTAGGTTGGAGGGGAGGGGTTAGGAGGGGAGGAGTGTGGAAGATGAGAAAGGGAGAAAGAGAGTAAGGCATGGTCTGAAAGATAGATAGGAAGAGAAGAGACAGGGGAAGAGGGGTAGGGAGAATTGAAGATGAGGTCCAGGGTGGAGCCAGAGGAGTGGGTGGAGGAAGAAGGAAGAGGGGAAAGGAGGTAGGAGTCAAAGATAGAGAAGAGGGGAGAGGATTGAGAGGGAGAAGGGAGATGGAGATTGAAGTCACCAAGCACGGATAGAGGAGAGGGGGAGGGAGAGATGAGCGAGAGGAGGTGATCCAGGTCTTCATAGAAGGAAGAGAGGGGGCCAGGGGGACGGTATATGATCAGAAAAGAAATAGGGTGGGGTGAGGAGAAAGATTTGTAGAGGAATTCAAAGGTAGGGAAAGAAGGGAGAGATGGTGAGGAGGAGGAGGAGGAGATGTATTTGGGGTGGTAGAGGAGGCCAACGCCTCCACCACGGCCAGTAGTACGTGGGGTGTGAGTAAAGGAAGATGAGGAGGTGGTTAAGGAAGCGGGGACAGACGTGTTATGGGGGAATCCAGGTTTCAGTAAGACATAAAAAATGGAGGTTAAGGCGGAAGAATAGGTCGAGAACAGCTTCGGTTTTGTTGCAGATGGATCTGGCATTCCAGATTGCCATGTTCAAGTGGGAAGAGTGATGGACGGTAGGGGGGTAAAGAAGGTTAGGTCGGTGAGAGAGGGAAGGAGAGTAACAGGAGGAGTGTGGGAGAGGGTAGGGGGAAGGGCTGGGCATTAGGAGGGAAAAGGAGAGTAGAAGGGAGAGGAGAAGATGGGAGTAGGGGAAAGGGGGGGAGGAGGGAAGGAAGGGTGGGGAGAAGGAGATTTGCAGAATTGCATAACAGAGGACTCGATGAATGGGCGAGTGCGTAAGGGTCGATCCTTTACTTTACTTTATTAATTTATAATGCGCACCACTGACTCGGAGGTTTAGGGCGCAGAACACACACAGAAACAGACATAAACAAGAGCAGCTACATAGAACAAAAAGGCAGGTCCGGATCCGCCATCATCAAAGAAACCAGTAGAGAATCAAGGGGGAACCATCTAACTGAACAGACATGTCTTTAGTTTCTTTCTGATCTTTCTGAAGACAGTAGTTGAGGTTTCCTCTCTAAGATTCAGAGGAATTGTGTTCCAAACATGTGGAGCTGCAGCAAAGAAAGCTCCTTTCTTTGCTTGCGACAGTCTACAGGCTGGAGTTTTTAATTGGAAGGTATTATTCGATCTTAGGTTGTGTGCATTGGAGTTTAATACCAACACGTCCTTGAGATAGACTGGGGCTGGACTTTTCAAACATTTGTGAGTGTTTAGCATAAGCGGGAAGATAATTCTATCTTTTATGGGAAGCCAATGTAGGGTTCTTCTGGCCTCAGAAAAATGGTCTTTCCTCTTGAAATCCATGATCACTCTAACAGCATTATTTTGCATAACCTGAAACCGATTAATGTCGGCTTTAGGCAGTCCAACTAATAAGCTACTACAATAATCAATTCCTGAGCCCATCATGGTCCTAGCAAGTATCTCCCAGTTCTCCTTAGAGATAAAGAGATAAATGGGCAAGCGTGTGTCATTAATTTAATGTAATATGAGGCTGAGGAGACCAAGCTGCTAACTTGTGCTTTCATATTAAGGTTATGGTCAAAGTAGAACCCATGGGTCTTAACTTTATTTTTTGTTTTAATCACACAGCCATCAATTTGGAGCTGGGCATATTCTATCTCTGTTTTACGAGTTTTTGCTTCTATGCCCACTAACATCAGCTCAGTTTTACTTGTATTAAGCGTAAGACCATTATTGCACATCCAGATTTTAATTAGGCCATATATCCTATTGATATTAGTCACGTCCTCCAAAAAGTTGCCAGAGAATGGGACGACACATTGTGTGTCGTCAGCGTAGTTTGTGAACTTTATTTTATTTCTTTCCATAAAATCCAGAAAAGGGACGGTGAAGATATTATAGAATATCTGGGACACACAGGCCCCTTGTAGTACTCCTTGCATCAGTTCAACAGGATTAGCATCCGCCGTAGCACTGCTTACCCTACATTGGCACTCGCTAAGGAAGGATTTGACCCAATGAGCTACCGACATTGAGAACCCCGCCATCTCCTCCAACCTGGTGACCACGAATGCATGGTCCACCAGGTCGAAGGCGGCGGACAGGTCAAGCAACATAAGCATAACCATCTGACCATTGTCCATATATCGGAGCAACGTAGACTTAAGATCCAGCAGCGCTGTCTCTGTCCCATGGTTCTCTCTGAACCCTGAATGCCATTTATTCAAAACATTATTGGATCTGAGGTGAGTCATGACTTGCATATAAGCGACTCGAACCAGAATTTTGAGAAGAAATGGAGAGTTATATGTGGGTCGATAGTTCAACGGATTAAGTGGGCAGCGACCAGTTTTTTTTAGCAGGGGGGTGATCCAGGTATTCTTAATACCATTGGGGACACGGCCTTCGCTGAAAGAGGCATTTACAAACTTACATAATTTAGGGATTATTATAGAGGAACAGGTCTTAACAGCCATTGCGGGACAGACATCCCCTTTACAATTAGTTGGTTTCAACTTTTCTATTATCAATGCGAGCTCAGGTCCACTCACTGGTTTGAATGAAAATTGCTCTTCTAATTTCCAAATTCTACGGGTAGTGTTCATAGTTTCAGCATCTTTTAAAGTTATAGCTTTCTTAGAAAGTTCAATTTTGTCCTTAATGGTATTTAATTTAATGCACATGACATCTTGTAATGAAGTACACCATTCAGAGTCTTTGATGACTAAATCAGTATTGCCATTACATGGATGTTCCAACTCCTTCACATTACTACAGGAAGTTTATTGACAATTATGCAGAGATTACACAATCTTTGATGAGGTTACTGAAGCAGGGTGTACCCTGGAAATGGGAGAAGGAACAAAGTGAGGCAGTGGCCATGTTAAAAGGCTGTCTGATGAAGGCGCCATGTTTGGCTTATCCAATAACAAAACAGGATTTCTTTGTAGAAATAGGATTCACAGATCAATGTATGTCAGCAGTGTTATACCAAGAACATAATGCAAATAAAACCATTGCATATGCCAGGAAGGCATTGTCACAGGTAGAGACCAAATTTAGTGAATGTGAAAAAGCACTTCTCACCACTGTCTGGGCACCTGAAAACACAGAATTAGAAACAAATCTTAGGTGAATTTGAGGCTTCCCCACACAAGGCCTTCAATGAAGAATCATGTAAGGATCTCCCAACCGTATATGTAGATGGATGTGCATATCACGTGGAAGGTGAATCTGAAAAAGAACTAGTGGCAGGAATAGGAGACTGGTGGATTAATTGAGATAGCATCCCGAGAGTGAGCATGAGGCTAGGCCCAAAAAGCAGTCAAGTTGCTGAATTGGCCGCCATTTATAAGGTAAGGTTATATCTACAGCAGTGGAAAATGAATTTAAAGAAATAGTTTTAGTCACTGATTCTGATTACGCACTAAATAGTTTTGTGGAATATTTACCTGGCTAGAAAGTGAGGGGAACTCTCGCATATAACAAGAAACCACTGAAATGGCAAAATGATTCAAGCTATAGACAAGCTTGTTTCAGAAAATGACATGATCATGCATTGGAGGAAGATAAGTGGTCATTTGAAAACACTAGGGAAAGACAAAGCAGGAAATGACAAAGCAGATCAATTAACCAAATTTGGGGCTGTGATGGGTGAGTTATTTCCCATTGAACACCTGGTGGGTGAAATCTTGGTGGATGCAATAACGCTCCAAATCTGTCATGATCTCCAAAATCCCAGTATGCAATACCGGCAGCATCTGGTCTAGAAGAGTGGCTAAGTGGCGCAGAAATAGACCTCTGCCAGTATTTTCCAGCAGTTGCCTCTTCCAAAATGGCCCCTGGGACAGGTGACCCAGGAGGATCCAAGATGGCCCCCAGTGGGCCTGCAGCACAGAATCCTTGGTGGTCTAGTGGTGCTGGGTGGGGCCTAGGGCTATATAAACCCCGCTCTGGGCTACACCCAGTGCTTAGCATTTTCTTTGGCTGGGAAGCAGCGTGACGTTTGCCTTCTACGATCCGTATGCAACGGACCCGGCTTTTGATTCAAGGACCCAGTGCTGTCATCTTCAACATTACAGAACTTACCTGATACTCACCTCAAACTCCCCGGAAACAACTGGTCGCCCTTCAGCTCCGTCTGCACCACGGGATCCAGCGTTTGATGCCGCTCGTCTGCAACACCAGGAAGGTACGCCCGCAGCTCCTGCAAGACAGAAAGGACACGGGGGTAAACTGGAGCTAATCCATCACCTCCACCACACCCACATCATTGTACTTAATTCGGTCCGCTCCACCCACGCAGCGGGGCTGCGCTTCTGGCTTTATGCGCCATAGATGCAGGCATTCAGCGGACCTGAAAAGATGACAAAAGAACAGTGTTGACATTGGGCACGGGTGCTAAACAGCAACCAATAAACATTTACTTCTTTGGACAGCAACAGAAAGCGTGCCTCTGAATACAAGAAGGCACGCAGGCACTAAGCTCAACTATGTAACATCACATGCGCTATAGTGAGACTTTTACCAGCGTGGATTCTAGCGCCCATAACAAAGAGACACTCCCTAGGGCAGACAGGTGTGCCGCAGCTGGCCTGGGCCACTGTGATCCAGTGAAGTAACTGGAGTAGACTGCAGAGAAACTGTGATGGACTACACCTACAACATACCAAGAAGTTCCCAAGAGACCCGCAATACAGAGTGATCCGGAATCTTTCTCCATCAATCCAGACCACTCTCCGTTCTCTGTCCACTGGGTGATTAACTCAGCAGTGAGCAGAGAGGAGGGAGTGTTTAGGACGAACTACAAAAGGGCCAGCATTATACGCTGACAGACCGGACCAGTATACGCCGACAGATCGGACCGGGCACTCCTGCAGGGCCCGAGAGGTAAACGTTACAGAATGCTAAGCCCACGTTACTGCTTTGCCCGAGTGCCATGGCGTCATAGATTGACCAACTAACTGCCTTGCTGGGTGAATTATGGGCTGAGGTGCACGCCGCCCGCTTGGAGACTAACGCAATGAGAAAGGAGCTAGTTGTGAACAGAGAGAGAACGGAGGAACTAGCAAAACGTCTTACTAGAACTCAAGCAGGACAAAGCCCTCTGCCCGGTTCATTGGATGGAGCGACAGCATCAGTACCTCAGATACAGGTGACCACTCCAGTCGCCGTCCCTTTGGCCCCACCAGAAAGGTTCATGGGGAATCCCCAGAAATATGCAGTATTCATGAACCAGTGTCGGCTCCATTTCCTATGTCGCCCGGGGGCATTCCCGATGGATCAAACCAAGGTGGCCTTCGTCCTGTCCTACCTAGGGGGGCATGCCGCAAGCTGGTCAGTACCAATAGTTGACCGGGATTACCCTGTCCTATATAATTTCACTAACTTCCAGCAGGAAATGGACAAGATTTTCTCTCGTCGCACCCGGGGGCATGCCTTGGATGGAGAGCCACCTTGTTCTACCGGGGGCTACGGAGCGAGTTGAAAGATTTTTTAGCACAGGTTGTGAATCCACCAGACCGTTGTACGGACTACATTGATCTAGTAGTACAACTAGACCACCGCCTAGAAGAAAGGCGGTCTGATCGATCCCGTTTTGAAAATCGACCCTTGTATGTACACCCCCGGGATACACCTCGAACCACTGACAACACGCCCGAACCAATGCAATTGGGAAGCAGAAGAGGCCCATTAACCAAGGAAGAAAAAGAACGACGCAGAAAACAACAATTATGTTTGTACTGCGGTAAAGCAGGGCATTTCCTGAAAGACTGCCCAAATAAGACACCTCGGAAACCACTGGGAGTCATGGAAACCACCACAGAGCCGCAGGAGCCACCAGGAACTGCATGGCTCGGCAAGAATAGAGACCGGCTTGTCGGGAAAAGAAGAGACGTCAGCGGTCTCGCATCTTACAACAACAGTCATTCTACTATGCCCTGAGCAGCCTCAACGGATGCATGCTCTGGAAGCGTACATCGACTGTGGGGAAGTAGGTAATTACATGGACATCACAGTGGCCCTAAGGATAGGCGTGTCCATTCAGAAACGGGAAAGAGTTGACAACATCTTATCTGTGGATGGGTCTCAATTGTCGTCTGGGCCAGTGACCGAATGTACTGGAACTGTTGTATTGCTATGCCATGACGGCCATCAGGAACAGATTATCTTTGATCTAATCAACGCTCCCCAATTCCAACTAATCTTGAGAATGCCCTGATTGGTATGCCATAATCCAGCCATAGATTGGCGAACCCATTCGGTGACATTTCCAGCCGAATGCATCCAAACCTGCTACCCTGCTTCAACCAAAGCCGATGAGGTCCAAGTGCCAGTAGCCAAATCACCAGGAACCATACTTGGACTCATAGGTTAACCTCCTCCGGAGTATAACGAATTCCAAGACATTTTTCACAAGGATCAAGCTAACAGCTTGCCACCCCATAAACCCTACGACTGTCAAATCGACCTAGTTCCAGGAGCGCAATTCCCATGTAGTCCTATTTATGCCCTTACTGAAAAGGAGAACCAACATCTACGTGACTACCTAGATCAGTATCTGGCTAACGGGTTCATTCAGCCATCTAAGTCTCCTGTCTCTTCAGCACTCTTCTTCGTCCCCAAGAAGGGGAGGGATCTCAGAACCTGTATAGACTACAGAGGGCTCAACAAAATCAGCATAAAAAACAGGTATCCCTTGCCCTTAATTCCGGTAATATTGGACCAGGTAAAGGGGGCAAAGACTTACACAAAACTGGGACCTCAGGGGAGCCTACCATCTGGTTTGCGTGAAGGCCGGAGACAAATGGAAGACAGCCATCCGCACTAAGTTCGGGCTATATGAGTATACCGTTATGCCCTTTGGACTGTGCAACGCGCCGGCAGCGTTCCAGTATTTTATGACTGATGTGTTAAGGGAGTTGCTGGACGTCTGCGCAATGGTGTACATAGATGACATCCTGATCTATTCTGAGTCAGTAGAAGAGCATGTACACCACGTTAGAGCAGTTTTGGAGAAACTACGCCAGCACCATCTGTTCGCGAAACTTGAAAAGTGTGCTTTTCATGTTATTATGGTGGAGTTCCTTGGATACATACTCAACCCTCAGGGTATCCAAATGGATAATCGCAAGGTGGAAGCAATACTACAAGGGCCTTCGCCCACTTCAATCAAAACAGTCCAGAGCTTCCTGGGATTTGCTAACTTTTACAGACGATTCATCGCTGATTTCTCAGAGACTGTTCATCCCATAACATCGTTACTCCGTAAGAATCGTACTTTTAGGTGGACCGCCGAAGCCGAGGAGGCTTTCCAGCGACTGAAACAGTGATTTACCACAGCACCAAGACTCAGTCATCCGAATCCAGAACTCCCATATTTGGTTGAAACTGTCAGGAGTGTATCTCACCTGTATCTCGGTGTCTGATTCACTGGAGGATAATTCCGATCCAGATAGTTCTGTTGTCTCTTCGGAAATTCCTTTTTTAGAGAAGAGATAGGGTCTGTTTCGGGAATGCGCCACAATGGTTGCTATTAGGAAACAGACTGCAATAATTTATGGCACTTCCCTCTACAGCCCAATATGGGGGAAAAAGCCAGTGGCATAAAAAACCCCAGTAGTATTCAACTCCGAGACCGAAGGAAGAGGAATGTCCGAAGTCTTGGTCTTGAGATTCCGCAAACAGTACTTAAACAAAGGTTGGGCCGGAGATTTCCAAGAATGTCCTTAAGCAGAGGCTGGGCAGGAGCCCCCCAAGTCTGCAGACTGTATTACCAGGGGCTGAAGCATTCAAAAACCACTCGGTATCCAGATGGAAGGCAAGCCGGTGACAAAGGAAGCTTAGGAGGAGGGGCTTCAGGTAAGCAAACAGGCGAAACGAGTATAACAGAAGAAATTGCGTAAGCAGAAGAGAAAAGAAAGGAATAAGGAAAGAAAACGGACTAAGAGAAAGGATACCCCCAATCTCCACGGAAAAAACTCACCGAGCCGTGATGAAACCGGAGCCTTTAGAGATAAGAGTGAAAACCGAATGTCGTGAAATACTTAAGCACAGGAGAGAGAGCAGGGGGAAAGAATAGGAGGTGGTAAAGATGGCAGAAAGATGCCGGTAAAAAAGAAAAGCTATAGGGATAGACCAAACGCAAGCCTGGAAAAAAAAAACAAAAAAAAACGGAAGGTAACACGGAAAAATACAGATGAACGAATGGAGCTGAAAGTCTGGTAGGCAAAGTGGGAAAGAATCAGATGGGAAAGGAAACACAGGAGGAAAGGAGAATCCGAGGCTGGAAACGCTAGGAGCACTCAAGTAAACGGCTTCAGTGGAGCGAGGAAACGAAGATTGATGCAACGCACTGAGGGGGCGTGGCTAACCTTGTTATGAATGCCACAAAACGTAACTACTAGAACGGCGCAGGAGGCGCCGTAATGTGTATGTTAATGGTACTTCCATCGGGACCAAAGCTTCCAGCCTCCAGCCCCCATGACAGTATGCCTCCTTCTTGGGGTACCGACCCCAGGCTTACCCGGATAGAGGGTATGAAACTGTCGTACACATCTGGGAGCTGAGAGATTAGTCACAGGTTCCCAAGAGTCCTCAGCTTGAGAATATCCTTTCCACCTCACTAGGTACTGGAGTCGACCTCTGTAGTATCTCGAATCCATTATTCTCTCCACTTCATATTCATCTGCGGGGGGATTAGTATCTTTTAAAAGAAAGGTTCTTCTTTTCCTGTGGTGTGGGTCTGGGATGAACCTTTTCAACAGGGAAGAGTGGAAGACCGGATGTATTCTGCTGAGCTGAGAAGAGAGTTTCAATCGGAAAGCCACAGGATTAATGGGAGCAGTGATGGTATAAGGACCCAGATATTTGGGAGAGAATTTGGAAGGATGTGTCCAACGAGGTAAGTATCTGGTTGAGAGCCAGACTCTATCGCCTACTTTCCAATCAGGATTCTGGATCCGATGAGTATCTGCTTGATGTTTATATCGAGCTCTACTCTCCTGTAGGTTGATAAGAGAGTTCTTCTGTGTTCTGGTAATGTTTTCCAAGAGAGAGTCTATCGTGGGTAGACATGAAGCCTGGACATTATTCAGGGGAAAAGAACGGGGATGATGACCAAATACACAAAAAAAAGGTGTCATTTTAATAGCCGAGTGAAGGGTATTGTTATAAGAAAATTCGGCCATAGGAAGAAGAGAGACCCAGTTATCTTGTTGTTCGTTAACAAAACAGCGAAGATACTGCTCCATAGTGGCGTTGAGACGTTCCGTCTGTCCATTAGACTGGGGATGGTAACCTGAGGTGAGGGCCCGTTCTATTCCCAGTAGATCACATAAGGTTTTCCAAAAGGTTGAGGTGAACTGAGAACCTCTGTCCGAAAGAATAGTTTCTGGGATACCATGGAGTCGGACGATGTCCTTTAGAAACACCTGCGCCATCTCAGGTGCAGAAGGCACTCCTTTCAGCGGTGAGAAATGGCCCATCTTACTGAAGCTGTCTATGGTTACCATGGTTGCTGAGTATCCTTGAGACTTTGGGAGATCTACCACAAAGTCGGTAGAGACATGTGACCACGGGGTTGTTGGAAGTTTTGGTTGGTGCAATAAACCAGCAGGTTTTGAAGTCAGACCCTTGCTCCTGGCGCAGATAGGACAAGAACATACATACAGTTTAATGTCAGACAGCATGTTAGGCCACCAGAACATTCGTCTGACTAGGTCGGAAGTAGCTGTTAAGCCCTTGTGACCAGCGATCCGTGATTCATGACCCCAATGAAGGACTCGTGACTGTAACTTGGTGTTGGGAATGAAAAGCTTTCCTTTGTAGAACCACAGTCCTTCTTTCTTGATTAATTGCTCCTGAACCGGCTTGGAAAGAGGTAGCATAGCAACCGGAGTCGCTTCCTTAACGTCCTGTAAAAATCTTGAGATGGTATGGACGATTCGGACCTCAGGTAACAAAAGATCCCCCTTAAAGGGTGGATTGACCCAAACTGAGGGGCTACGAGACAGACTATCCACTAGAACATTCTTGCTGCCCGGGAGGTAAGTAATAAAGAAATCATATTGGGCGAAGAAGTAAGCCCATCGGGCTTGTCGAGTATTTTTACACTCCATTTGTTGTAGCACCTTGAGGTTGCTATGATCTGTGCGAATCTCAAATGGATGTCTTGACCCTTGGAGGAGATGTCTCCATTCTGAACATGCTTGCTTAATGGCCAGGAGCTCTTTCTCTATAACAGAGTAGTTGTTCTCGCTAGGCGTAAGCTTGCGAGAGAGATAGGCTATTGGGTGTTCCATACCATCGTGTTCTTGTTTGAGAACAGCCCCCAGTGCCCCTGAAGATGCATCAGTTTCAACAACGAAGGGCCTTCGTTGGTCTGGCTGTTTGAGAATAGGAGCCGAACAAAACGCCTTTTTTAATCCTAGGAACGCTTGTTCTGCGTTGTGATTCCAAACGAAGGGAATATCCTTCTTGAGTAGAGCCGTTATCGGAAGAACTTGTTCAGAAAAGTTGACGATAAATCGTCTGTAGGAATTTGAAAGACCCAAAAAGGCCTGTACCTCCCTTACAGAAGAGGGGGCTTGCCAGGAGAGAATAGCCGAGACCTTTTTGGGATCCATCTCGATACCATGTTCCGATAGGATAAAACCTAAATAGGGTACCGAAGGCACTGCAATCACACATTTTTCCGGTTTAGCCAAGAGTTGATGGCGTCTCAAGCGTTCCATGACCTCAGTGAGATGAACCTGATGTTGAACAGGGTTACAAGAAAAGACCAGGATGTCATCTAAGTACACTATAACTGAGACAAATAAGAGATCAGCAAAAAGACGGTCCCTAAACCTCTGAAAGGCTGCAGGGGCATTAACTAAGCCAAATGGCATTACTCGATATTCATACAACCCAAAGGGTGTACGAAATGCCGTCTTCCATTCGTCCCCAGCCTTAACCCTTAAGAGATGATAAGCACCCCTAAGGTCTAGCTTGCTGAATATACATGACCCTTCAACTGCCTCCAAGATATCTTTTATCAAAGGCATCGGGTAGCGATCTCTCACTGTGATCTTGTTTCAGCCCCTATAGTCAATACATGGGCGTAGTTCACTTGTGTCCTTCTTGGCTATGAAGAATAAGGAAGCCCCTGCTGGAGACTTAGACGGACGAATCAATCCGTTTTGGAGGTTTTGGTCTAGGTATGTCCTCAATGCTTGTTTTTCTGGTAAGGTTAAAGAAAACATACGTCCAAAGGGTACAGTAGTACCTGGAACGAAATCGATAGCACAATCTTCGGACCGATGAGGGGGCAAGTCTTTGGGTATCCTATCTTCAAACACATCAGCAAACTCATAAAAAACGGGGTGAATGTTAAGAACCCGAAGGGAACCAGAAGTTCCTGATGGGCTAGAGATAACAGTTGCTTCCGTCTGTTTAGAAGAGCAGCAGTGTTGGAAACAGAACTCAGAGTCGAATTTTAAGGTATTGAGGGACCAGTTAATAACAGGATTGTGTTGGCGGAGCCAAGGGATTCCCAATATAATGGGGAAATGTGCTGGTCTTATCACATCAAAGGTGAGGGTTTCCTGATGAAGAGAGATGCATACCTTGATGTCGACTGCAGCTTGTACAATAGGTCCCGAACATAAGGGACGGCCATCCACCCCTTCCACCTTTTGTTCCTCTGTCTTAGCTACAAGGGGAATACCTTCTTTTTTAGCCCAATTGATGTCTAAGAAATTACCAGCCGCCCCGCTGTCAATGAGGGCTAAGGCATTCTTTTTGGGACGATTCTTCCACTGGAGTGACACTTGAAGGATCATAAGTCGGGCGTCTTCTCCTGACGTCCGAGCACAATGTGAGCCTTCCACTGAACCCCGGTAAGTGGCTCCTTCTAAGACCTGGGACCGGCGTTTCCCCGACGTCTCGGAGGAACCTCCGGGCAATCCCTGAGGAGGTGTGCTTCCGACGCGCAGTACATACATAAACCCTTTTCCTTTCGTCGGTTTCTTTCTGTGGTTGAAAGAGGACCCCTGGTCATACCAATCTGCATGGGTTCTTCGCCGGAGCGATGTGACCCCTGGGTGGAAGTAGGTGACGGTCCAGGGATCAAAGATGTCTGAGTTCGGGTTTTCCTTTTCTCAGATCGTCTTTCCATGAGTCGGTAATCTATCTGCAGGACTAGAGTATACAAGTCGGTTAACGTCCCCGGTCTAGGAACTCGTGCCAATTCGTCTTTCAGGTCGTCATGGAGACCTCTTCTGAAAGCCGTGTATTGCACTGTGTCTGGCCAGCCCACTTCCGCCGCCAGCTTCTTAAAGGTAAAAATATAGGACATTAGGTCCATCGAACCTTGTTTAATATCAAACAAGGCTTCTCCTGCAGAAAATCCGATCTCTTGTCTTTCAAAGGTTTGGCGTAGCAGGGTTATGAAGGCGTTATAGTCTTGTAAGACAGGATTGTTGGACGTGACCAACGGAGTTGCCCACGCGAGGGCATTTCCGATCATGTTGGATATGAGAAATCCTACAGGAGTGCGATCTAGAGCGTAAGTAGTAGGTCTGAAGGTAAAGTATATCATGCACGCATCCAGGAACTCCTTAACCTTTTTGGGTGAGCCATCAAACTTTCCCGCTGCCAAGGACAGTGGTGGTAAATCCGTCTGGTGGGCTTCTCTAGCGACTGCCATTTGACGGAGAACTGCATTTTCTGCCTTAACTCCCTGCAGTTCGAGGGAAAAGTTCTGTACAGCGTTTATTAGCTCCTGGACTTGGCCGTGGCCATCTTTGGGCGTTGCAATCTGTCAGGAGTGGATCTCACCTGTATCTCGGTGTCTGATTCACTGGAGGATAATTCCGATCCAGATAGTTCTGTTGTCTCTTCGGAAATTCCTTTTTTAGAGAAGAGATAGGGTCTGTTTCGGGAATGCGCCACAATGGTTGCTATTAGAAAACAGACTGCAATAATTTATGGCACTTCCCTCTACAGCCCAATATGGGGGGAAAAGCCAGTGGCATAAAAAACCCCGGTAGTATTCAACTCCGAGACCGAAGGAAGAGGAATGTCCGAAGTCTTGGTCTTGAGATTCCGCAAACAGTACTTGAACAAAGGTTGGGCCGGAGATTTCCAAGAATGTCCTTAAGCAGAGGCTGGGCAGGAGTCTCCCAAGTCTGCAGACTGTATTACCAGGGGCTGAAGCATTCAAAAACCACTCGGTATCCAGATGGAAGGCAAGCCGGTGACACAGGAAGCTTAGGAGGAGGGGCTTCAGGTAAGCAAACAGGCGAAACGAGTATAACAGAAGAAATTGCGTAAGCAGAAGAGAAAAGAAAGGAATAAGGAAAGAAAACGGACTAAGAGAAAGGATACCCCCAATCTCCACGGAAAAAACTCACCGAGCCGTGATGAAACCGGAGCCTTTAGAGATAAGAGTGAAAACCGAATGTCGTGAAATACTTAAGCACAGGAGAGAGAGCAGGGGGAAAGAATAGGAGGTGGTAAAGATGGCAGAAAGATGGCAGTAAAAAAGAAAAGCTATAGGGATAGACCAAACGCAAGCCTGGAAGAAAAAAAAAAAACGGAAGGTAACACGGAAAAATACAGATGAACGAATGGAGCTGAAAGTCTGGTAGGCAAAGTGGGAAAGAATCAGATGGGAAAGGAGACACAGGAGGAAAGGAGAATCCGAGGCTGGAAACGCTAGGAGCACTGAAGTAAACGACTTCAGTGGAGCGAGGAAACGAAGATTGATGCAACGCACTGAGGGGGCGTGGCTAACCTCGTTATGAATGCCACAAAACGTAACTACTAGAACGGCGCAGGAGGCGCCGTAATGTGTATGTTAATGGTGCTTCCATCGCGACCAAAGCTTCCAGCCTCCAGCCCTCATGACAGAAACGTACGCCTCCAACGTGGCTATGGGGGCGGTGTTATCCCAGAGAGACCCCAACACCAACCAGTTACACCCAGTGGCTTTCTGGTCTCGGAGGTTTAATCTAGCAGAACTTAACTATGCAGTGACCGACAAGGAACTACCCGCCATCAAAGCTGCCTTCAAGGAATGGCGGCACCATCTCTTAGGAGCATAGCACCTAGTCACAGTACTCACCGACCACCGCAACTTACAATTTTACAGACAGCCAGGGCACAAACACCACGACACCTGCGGTGGGCCCAGTTCTTTTCGAAATATGATTTCACTGTCAGCTATCGCCCTGGTGTAAAGAACGGAAAAGCAGATGCACTCTCACGAATCGGCTGGGGTACGGAAAGAGAAGATGCATATGAAAGTCCTACACCTATACCCATCATACCGGAAGAGAAGCTACTGGGGATTACTGGTAATGACCTGACTGTGCTGGAGAAAATACACGAGGAGATTAAAATAACCATGACCCCAGCATAAGTACATGCTTTGGTTTCACAAGGACCACAATGAACCGTGACTAACAACCTTCCATATTACTGGGATTGCCTTTACCTACCACACCCTACAATGCATGAGCAGGTTATGAACACTTATCATGATGCACTTACAGCAGGACATCTCGAAATACCAAAAACCATGGCAAAAATACAGCAGAACTTCTGGTGGCCTACATTGCGAAAAGATATAGTACAACATGTGAAAACTTGTGACATCTGCGCAAGGAATAAAACGCCAAGAACCAAACCACAAGGATTTCTCCGTCCCTTGTCGGTTCCACCGGCCTCATGGCACACTATCTCATTAGACTTCATTGCAGAGCTGCCACCCTACTGTGGTTACAACACCATATTAGTGGTAGTCGATCTCCTAACCAAAATGGCACAGTTGACCGCTTTGAAAGGAATATCCAATACAGGAGTATTGGCACAGACCTTCCTAACTAACATTGCCAGGCTACATGGTTTTCCTTCGGTGGTGATATCGGATCGAGGAAGTCAGTTAGTCTCCAAGTTCTGGAGGGCCTGTTGTGCTAAGGTTCAAATTGAGGTCTGTTTGTCTACCAGCCATCACCCACAGACAGACGGTCAGACCGAAAGGACGAACCAGACACTAGAACAGTACCTCCGGTGTATGCTTACCCAGACAGATCTGAATTGGGTAGAACTGCTGTGGCCAGCTGAATATGCATATAACAACACAGTCCATAGTTCAACTGGTGTCTCACCCTTCTTCTTTTTACATGGAAGGGACCCACGTACTTCGACCCTTGACCCACCAGCACCTTTGGACATGCCAGCTGTTAGCACCTTGCACGCCAGTATTAATGAAACTCTAAGAAGAACCACCCAAACCCTCCTGGAAGCGAAAACCATGCGCAAGCGTTTTGCAGACAAGAACTACCAAACCCCTGTACCAAGTAGGGGACAAAGTGTGGTTGTCCACAAAACATATCCAGTTGAAGGGGCCTAAGAAATTCCACCCCAAGTACATTGGCCCATATCCTATAAAGTCCATCATCAACCCTGTGGCCATGGAATTGGTATTACCTCCTATGCTCCCTATACACCCGGTATTTCATGTCTCGTTACTGAAACCTGTGCACCTGGATACCCAAGACTCTCTAAGACGACCTTCTCCTATAGCAGTGCAGGGAGAAGCTGAATACGAAGTCAAAAACATCCTGGATTCTAAGATAGTTCGGAAAAAACTCTACTATTTAGTAGATTGGAAAGGACATGGAGTTCTAGACCGGACCTGGGAACCAGTTAGTCATATACATGCACCACGGGTCTTGGCTCGGTATCATCGTGATCACCCAGAATGCCCGGGCCCCGGTGTGTCTCTCATTCGGGGGGCTTTAGGGGAGAGTGCTGTCATGGTCTCCAAAATCCCAGTATGCAATACCGGCAGGATCTGGTCTAGAAGAGTGGCTAAGTGGCACAGAAACAGACTTCTGCCAGTATTTTCCAGCAGTTGCCTCTTCCAAAATGGCCCCCGGGACAGGTCACCCAGCAGGATCCAAGATGGCCACCAGTGGGCCTGCAGCACAGAATCCCTGGTGGTCTAGTGGTGCTGGGTGGGGCCCAGGGCTATATAAACCCCGCCCTGGGCTAAACTCAGCGCTTAGCGTTTTCTTTGGCTGGGTAGCAGCGTGACGTTTGCCTTCTATGATCTGTATGCAACAGACCTGGCGTTTGATTCAAGGACCCAGCGCTGTCATCTCCAACATTACAGAACTTACCAGATACTCACATCGAACTTCCCGGAAACAACTGGTCACTCCTCAACTCCGTCTGCACCACGGGATCCAGCGTTTGATGCCGCTCGTCCACAACACCAGGAAGGTATGCCCGCAGCTCCTGCAACACAGAAAGGACATGGGGTAAGCTGGAGCTAACCAAGAGGTTCCCAAGAGACCCACAATACAGAGTGATCTGGAACCTTACTCCATCAATCCAGACCACTCTCCGTTCTCTGTCCTTTGGGTGATTAAGCCAGCAGTGAGCAGAAAGGAGGGAGTATTTTGGACGAACTACAAAAGGGCCAGCATTATACACCGACAGACCGGACCAGTATACGCCGACAGACCGGACCAGGCACTCCTGAAGAGCCCCAGAGGTAAGCGTTACAAAATCTCTGAAAATAATTGATCAGCCCATGGCACAGTGATGTTTTGATACTCCCGAACAAGACTTGATTAAGGCACAAAAGGAGGATCTTATATTAGGCCCATTTTACAACCACTTGCTAGATACATAAGAAAGTCCTCTGATTGAAAAGGACTGCATAGGGAAAGAGGAATTGGGTAATAAAAAAATAAGATAATTAGTTAACAAGATGGGCTGATGATTGGAGAATCCGTGGCAGGCCAAACCCAATGGGTAGTGCCTTTGTCATTTCGGGGATTGCTGTTGCATCATGCCCACAATGCCATAACTGCATGCCACAGAGGTTCCAGAAAACTTTGGAAATTTTAAACGATTATGCCTATTGGCCACAAATGTCACAGGATGTAGAACTCTACACCCGCAGATGTTTACTGTGTGCACAATTTCAACCTGCTTCCCCAACTTTCAGAGCACCATGAATTAAAAGTGGTTTGACACTCCCATGGTCCGATCTACAAGTCGATTTTGTAGGGCCCCTTCAAAGGTCAACAAGGGGAAACAGGTATATGTTGACGTTCATTTGTTTAATGTCCAAATGGCTAGAATGTATTACAGCCCCAGACTGCAGTGACCAAACTGCGGCCACTTTGTTAGTCAATCATTTATTTTCAAGATTTGGTTTACCTCACAGAATACAATCTGACTGTGGAAGTCATTTCACTAGTGCAGTAATGACAAAAATGTGGCAAATCTTGGGCATGAAAAGGAAGCTGCACATTTCATATCGGCCCTCCTCTTCAGGTGCAGTGGGATGGTCTAGTGGATCAATAGTTGACATGTTAAAAAGGTTTGTAGCTGAAGCAGGATCTAGCAGGGATCTGCGACTTCCTTTGGTATTAATGGCTCTCTGGTCGACACCATCTAGATCGACAAATGTTAGCCCCCATGAAATGGTGCCAGGTAGGAAAATGGTTTAGCCACAACACCTACTTTACAGAAAAAATGAACAGGACCTTGTAAATGCATCCACAATCCATGAATATGTGGAAGAACTGAGAAAGCACTTACAATATGATTTTGCATTTGCGCAGTGAAATTTGGAAAAAGCCGCTCACAGTGCAAAGTCATTTTATGAAATTAAAACATCTGTGAGAGCATGTGAAGTAGGTGACCAGGTATATAAGTTTAATTTTGGAAAGGGTAAACATAATAACACCAAAATCCTTGCATCATGGTGCAGTCCATTTGAGATTGTAGATAAGGTTTCACCTGTAGTCTATAGAATCGCCATAAAGGAGGGAGAGTTAACAGTGGAACAATTTGTCCATGTTAACCAGATTAAGCCCTTCCACCCGAAATATGAAGTTAAAAGGCTTGAAAATATTAGAGAAACCGGGGAGTGGTAAATGTAGTTATGTTATGGAAATAAAGCGCTTGCATATCAAATAGACTTACCATAGCAGGTAAGTAGGTTTAATTATTTTGGAAAATATGAACATGGCGTGTAAAGGAGTCAAAAGGAGAGACACATCAGGTGAGCAACTGCATATGTCTTTATAATAATGTGTGAGTAAAGGGGGTGAAACAGGTGAGTACATACATTGAAATATGAGCCCAAAGTGTTCAGGAAGTAAATACATATATAAATATATAAATAGATAACTAAGTCTCGTGAGGATAGCTCAGGGGCAACGTGCTCGCCTTTGAAGCACAACGACACGAGCAACACCGGTTCGATCCCTGGGTCCGTGCTTAGAAACCTCTGGGTATTAAGCGCGTTATAAATAACCTATCATCATATAATATATAAGAGAAAGGGGTATTGTAAATAAGTAAAACATTTCAAAAGTATAAGAAAATAAATATAAAAGAGGAGAAAGGTGGAATGTAGTATCACAGGGTGAATATGATTAGATATAAACAGGTCTAAAATGTCATGTGGATATTGTGCATTGCACATGTCGTTCTGTATTTTGCATATTTTTAACTTCTGATAAAGAATCCAAGAAAAAGGTGAAATAGCTTCAATGTACTAATTCAGTGTTCAGGTCTCTTGGGTTGGCATACAGATTGATGCAGAGTGGGTGGTTAAATTGATTTTTACCGCAGGCGGTAATTCATTTATCACATGTGAAAAAATAAAACAAACTGCTCACTGTGAAGTGAGTTCTTCTCTGGGGCTCTCGGTGAATGATAGTATTTCATGTTTTGTTTTTTATTTATTGTGTTATAGTAAAAAAAATACTTTTCACAAATTGCAAAATGAAAGAAAGTAGACATTAAAATGCATATATAATAAAAGAAAAGTGGAAGAGAGAGCAGAAAGAAAAGCAGATAAAAAGAGAACACTTCAGTCAATTGTATCACTTCAGAAGTGCCAATTCGCAAAGAAATGTTGCTACTTCCCAAGTCAAGATGCTTTCGTGGCATGAACACAGTCAGTCCCAGAATGATTTTGTGTCCAGCCACCAATCCTTGTCCACAAATCTCGCAAACATTTTCACCCTCTCAGTGTGAGTGCCTACGCAGTCCATCAAAACATGTCTCACTGTCTCTGCACATGAATGGTTGCAACGTTGGCACAAATTGTCGCTATATAGATCCTTGTGTCTGGAGAAAAGGACTTCCCTTGTGGGTAGTATGTTAAGTTTGACATCTGGCACTTGAGCAATGCCTTGAGTAGCAAGGTAAGCAACCCAAACTCCTTCTCTTTGACCGCATCTTGCCTTCTCTCATTAACTTCCTTCCTTTGCCTGCATCTCCCCCTTCTTTCTCTCGCCCTCCTCTGAATGGTGTACCATGCCCATATGCTCCACCTCAGAAAACCTTCAAAAGTGCTGACCACCGCTACCTGGCGACTCTTAATGCCCGCTCAGCCAACAAACACTCCTCTGACATCTGTCTCCTTCTTGAAGACATTGACCTCAACATTCTCGTTCTTACCAAGAATTGGTTCAATGCCAGCTCAGTCACTGCCTTTGACTCCCTCCTCCCTGACGGCTTCAAGATCATCTCCAAGCCTCAACCTCACCGCACTGGCGGGGGGGTTGCCTTAATCTTCCCTAAGTGGGTTCCTGCTTTCATCCTACCTACCCAGACCTATTCCTCTTTTGAAAGCCTCCACCCTGACCATTGCTACCATCTACCAGCCTCCTGGTGCCACCTCCCTATTCCTCTCTGAATGGACTGACGTCTGCTCTTCTTTACTTTCTTCCACCTCTAAACTTCTCCTTCTGGGTGATTTCAACATTCAACTGGACTCCCCTGGCTCTGCATCCACTCTATTCACTGACCTCTGCTCCTCGCTTTCCCTCCCCATTCTCCCTTCTGGACCAACCCACACAGTTGGACACACTCTGGATGACCTCATACTCTCTAACCTCTCTCTCTCTCCCCCACTAGTCACACCTCTCTCCTGGTCTGACCACTCTCTCCTCTCCTCCCATCTGGGTCCCATTGGCCCTCTGACCGCCGCCCCAAAAGTCGCACCAACATCGTTCACTAACACCTGCCCGAGGAAACGAGTGACTGCAGCTGCATTCGCCTCCACCTGTACCCCCTTCACCCTCCCACCTCTGACGCTGCCCTCAGCAACCTCCATCTTTCCATCACCAACACTTTTGACATTCTTGCCCCAGTCATGAGGATCCGTCTGAAACCTGCCTCAAAGCATAACACTTGGTATGACACTGAAACTAAAGTGCAGGGCAGCCGAACGGAAGTGGCAAACCTCAGATTCATACTCTGACAAACTGGCCTGCTGCCTGCTTCAAAGGCAATAAAGGCTTGCCATCTGTGCAAAGAAAAGAGCCCACATTTAGCCACGGGTCTCTGGCACATCCAATATCACAGCTGAACTATTCACAATCTGCAGGGAACAAGCCAACCCCTCTGCAGTCTCCTCCTCCCCTTTTCCTTCCCAGGCCCTCTGCAATGCACTGGCCTCACACTTTGCCACCAAAACTCAGGACATTCTGACTACCCTTTCTAAACTCCCTCACAACTGATCCTACTCCCACCACACTCCCCCTCCCTCTTCATTCCTCCTTCTCTTCTGTCACACCTGAAGAAGTTACCTTAGTTGTCCGCACCATGAAGGTCTCTTCTAAACAGGTCTCCCCTTGCTCATCCAGGACCATCAAGGATAACATTGGCTCTCTTGCCCCTGCTCTCTCTGATTTCTGCAAACACTCCTTTATCACTGGATCTTTCCCTTCCCCCCTCAAGCACTCCCTTATGCGCCCACTCCTGAAAAAACCTTCCTCTGACCCTAACTGCCCTGCCAGCCATAGACTTCTCTCCATCACCCCCTTCCTAGGGAAGCTACTTGAGAAGCTGGCCTTGCCCCAACTTAACTCTCACACTGAACTTGTTGGAGGACTCACGACCATCAATCTGGATTCTGATCATCCAGAGGTACGGAAACTGCTCGTCTGAACACCCATGAAGAATTGCTTGCATCTCTTGACTCCAACTCCCCAGCTCTCCTTATCCTTCTCAATCTCTCCTCTGCATTTGACACAGTTAACCATTCCATCCTCATGCAAAGGCTCCACAATACACTTGGTATCTTGGAACGGGCACTGGATTGGCAGTCCTCTTTCCTCAATAACCGCTCTTCCCAAGTCATCCTGGGCCCCTTCTCTTCTCTTACTTCCATCTCCACCTTTGGTGTGCCTCAGGGCTGTATACGCTCCCCCTGGCTCTTTAACATCTATGTTGCTCTCCTTGCATGCCTCATCTCCACATTCTCCTCCAACTTCCAGTGTTACGCAAACAACACACAGCTGCACTTCAGACTCCCTGCTCACTCTCTTGCACCCTCCTTCATCCCTGACTGCCTTTCTGCCATCCAGTCCTGGTGTGCTTCCAATGATCTCTTCATCAATGCCTGTAAAACTGAGATCCTTCCCATTGGGACCCCTGCTCCCTCCTTCCCTTCTCTCTGGCCTTCATCATTGGGCTCTCCCCCTGTGCCTTCAACTGAAGCCAGAAACCTTGGAGTCATCTTTGACTCCTCTCTTTCCTTCCTCCCTCATACTCAGAAGTGTGAAGAAGTCCAACTATCAGCTCTTCCTTCTCAAAGGAATTTGACCTTTTCTCCTTTTCCCTCAGCGGCTCAATGTGACTCAAGCCCTGGTTCTCTTTAGACTTGACTACTTTAACAGCCTCCTCCTGAATCTTCCTTCTTCCACTCTGCGACCCCTCCAACTTATCCAGAATAGGGAAACAAGACTTATCATTTGCCTTAAGCCCAGGGGCTGCATGTCTCCTGCACTAAAATATCTTCACTGACTCCTGGTTGCTGCACGGATTAAATGCAAATCCACAAGGCTGTCTGGGATTGGGAACCACACTATCTTCAACTTTATGTCACTAAATACTCTCCCTCTAGAGCACTTTGCTCTTCTGGCACTAACTCTTTGTGTGTAAAGCATTTTGCTAAACGGAGGGCAGGGGGTTGCTCACTTTCCTCTGCAGGCTCCCTCCTTTGGAATAGCCCCCCCCCCTGCACCCTGAACAGGATCTTCTCAAATTCTGGAAGCTCCTTAAGACTTTCCTCTTTTCCCCCTCCTTCCCTTCTTCTCTCCTCTGCTAATCCCACAATTGCTGAATCAGTGTCCTTAGCCCTTATGCATCTTTGGGGCCTTGACCTCCCTCACCAATTCTTCCCAGCTCCTGTCTTTCCACAGCACTTTGCATCTGCACACCCTCCGCTCTGGAGACTCGAACTTAGACATCTCTTACATGGACGAGGCCATGCAGCACTCTACATTCCTTGCACTTCATTCATGGCTCACCAACGGGTTCAGACTCCCCAGTACATACCCCTCTTCCTTCTTCCTTTCTGTACTTGCACATTCTGCATACTCACAAGGCATAGTAAGATCGTCCCCCTCCCTCTTCGCGCTCTGCTCTTAAATATTGTGTTGTAATGTTGTAATGTATTTCCCACTCTCTCTCCTCTCTTCCCTGCGGGTGCTTTGAAACAGTATATTCTTATTGTATAAGTGCCTAACAAGCAAACAATTAAATAAATAAGTAACCCTGCGATTGTCGTGTATTGAGAGGGACTATGACAGCTTTTAAGATCTCATCTTCGAAATAGGTTGAATCCAATACTTTCTCTTTAACCGCTTTTTTACATGCATTGGATTGTTGGTGAGATCACTTATATCACACTCACAGGATCTCAGGATTTCGAGGGCATATTGAGCCAGACCAGTCAGAAAGAGGTTCTTATTCTTAGCAAGTTCTATTTTCACATCTTTATATAGTGTGTTTAGTTGTGGTACCCAAATTAATCTATATACAGACAGTATTTTCCACTCAATATGTAAACAAAGTATTTCATGTACATGATAAATGTATTCTGAGATGCAAGCAAAAAGGGCATAATGTGGTATTGTAAATAAAATACTGCAAGGGCATAAAGTCCAGTCTTTGCTTACTGTGATTCTTTATCAGAAGTTAAAAATATGCAAAATACAGAACACCATATGCAGTGCACGATAGCCAGAAGACATTTTAAACCTGTTTTTCAAAGATGAAAAGGGAGGATAATGAGCACAATTCATTTGTAGATACTTTCCCTGTGATGAACGATGGGCTTGAAAATGCTCTTCTGTATAAAACAAAGCCTTTCCTGCAATGGGTTTCAGAACATTCTATTTGTGAAAATGCCCAGAGTTCTGCCATAATTAACCTTGACCGTTGCAACTAATCTTGGCAGGGTATAAGCTTCTGCAACATATGAATTTTATTTCATTAATGGAGAAACATGAACACAGCTGTTTACGTTTAAAATATACAGTGCAACACCTAAAAAAAATTAATTACCCATCCTACACTATCTGATCACAAATCATTCACTCGCACCTCAATTGACTGAACTCACCAAGAATAATGGTTGATCATGCGTGTGTCCGTGGCTGTCAACGAAGTCAGTCTAGTTCCCGGACCAAAGAATTATTTTTCTGGTTCACTCCCTCTGCGCTTGGAAAAAGTCTACAAAGTTTTCTGCCACACGCTTCTCCCAGGGTCAGTCAATGATTAAGAGTGCCTGAGACTGCAAACTCTTATGAGACAACTGCCAGCCCAGGAGCCCGAGAGTCAGCCCTCCTCCCAGGCTTTTAAAGCTCTCTCCCTAAGCATGCCCGTGTACATAGGTTGCACCTATATGAAATGTAAGAGTTCCAGCCTTTTTCTACAATGTAACGTGTCAGTCAGTCACCTCCCTTGAAACCCAGCCATACCTCTCGAAAGTTATGACTGTGTTCATTTTGACTGCTTAGAATGGCAGCAAAATGGATGAGCAAACTTAACAATGAACTAATTTCAAGCCAGTAGAAGACTGCAAAATGGATCTATTTGTCATGTCTATTCTTCCTGCATTTCGAATTAACTTATTACAGCACAAATGCCTGAACATTCAGTTATCAATCTGCACCAAAGTTTGTACACAACAATCATGAACTGATTTTCTGTGAATATTAGCAGGGATTAGAGGATAGGGATTAAGGTTTAATAATTGTTAGTTGTTGGTTAATTGCAATTCAGTCCATAACAGTGATGTGGAACAACTGAACATGCTGTACAGTATCAGGTTCAAATGAATCTTGTAGCTGGCATATACACAATACTGACATATACTAGATTCAGCATGAGTCTCACACCTGAGTCTCACACTTTGGAGTTACCATTGAAATTCAGAGTCACCTCTCCCTACACTTCCCTCCTTTTTTTCTGCATGGACATAACCAAAATCACTGCAGAAAAAAAACTTGCAGTAATCCCGGCTTCAATTTACCTATGTGATCTTGGACACACAAAAATAATCGATTGTACCTTGATTTTATCAGTAAACTCAAACAACTATATGTGTGTGTATATATTTAAATTTTCTGATCACGTTTATCTTTCTTCCTTTTTTTTAATTAGTGATCTCCTATTTGATTTCTTCTTTTTTATATCACTTATTTTTCTTTAGAATTGTTTGTATCTTTTGGGTTTCCTTTTATGAAA